>NW_028324308.1:3992500-4317500 GCF_058129835.1 Hydra viridissima | reverse complement strand
ATATTTCGCTAAAAACTAAAAGTTCATTTAAAAAATATACCTCCCTTTACTAAAAACTGTGACTGGAAAAGTTTATAGTTTGGTTCCGTTTATAACTTTTATTAAAGTGAGGGATGAATTTTTAGTAATTCAAACAACAGTTATCAAATTTGCAATCTTGAATAATTAGGCAGATATTAGCGTACTTAAAATAAGCTTGGAAAACGATAAAAGAAAATTGGAAATTTACCGGTAAAATTGTTTTAAAAAACGAAAGCAGATTAATGACCGGTAAAACTGAAAAAATAAGTAACTCACAGTTAAATTAGCGGTAAAATATAACACACAGCATCATTAATCATATATCATCTCTCGACTTTTTTAGATTAAAAAAAAAGGAGAATCAAGATTTTGCATAATAGCATCCTCTGCAGCGGGTCTATTTACTAGCGCTTAGTTACAAAAACTTTAAACTTTCAAGACATGCTGATCTTTTTCCTGATTCTTTAAATACCATCATTTCTTTGGAAATGGTTCTGAGCAAAATGGTTCATTTAATTATTTTAGACGGAATATTTGAGTCTTTATGAAATATTTTAGTACAAGAATGCAGAAGTTAGGGTAATCAGAATTCTGGGCGATCAGAATTTGGCTAGTGACGAATCCAGATTCAGTGTGTAACCCAATAATAGGCGTTTATTGGTATAGCGTAAAAGGAGCACACGAAATAATTCAGACTTTGTTCATGAAAGATCCCAATATTATGGTGGAAGCTTGTTAATATAGGGTGGAATTAGTAGTGGTGGTCAAACTGCAATCCATGTTATCAGAAACGATAAGATATTTGCAGAACGAATTATCCACCTTTTTTTGTTTTAGTAAGTCATCAATGGTTTCATAACGGAGACATTAAATGACTGCAAATATTAACTACAGTAAGATTAAAGTCAAAGAAACACAACGTTAAGCAAGTAAGCTGAACTTTTGGTCGTTTTGCTATTTGATTAAAGTACTTCTTGTAAACAAAATTCATTTATTTTTTATTTGTACGGGCTCTTTAATAAGTAAATAAATATGGGATGAAATGACTAGATACCAATTTCGGCCGAAGACAGATTTCTTGTCTGTTCTATACCCTTCGTTGGAATGATTTGAGTGGTTTATTGGGTTTTAATGCTATTCTCATCCACATTGTAGTTTGCATCAGGTTTAAGTTGATTATCCTTTTAATCAACTTAAACCTGATGCAAGCATCTCTAGTAAGTCCGAAAAGTCCCTGGCACTAATTTGATTGAAAACTTATTCTGCACTAGTTACTTCAGGTATGCGCAGAACGAGATGAGAATGAAGTCTAATAAAGTTTCTTAATTATTCCAAAAAATTTTAATTTTTTGGGGTTGCAAGTCTTTCAAGATATTTGTCTCAACTGATACAATCACTTAAAGATAATAAATTCTGTGCAATTAAATTTTTCCAATAAGTCCCAAATTTTTATAGTAATTGTGACATCGAGACTAAAAAAATGATACATGGTCCCTGGTATGCAAAAATTGATGTTTCTAGCTTTAGATAATTGAGTTTTATAAGACTGCATTTCCCTTATTTAAGTCATAGACTTTAATCGTGTTTTTTTTACTATCATAACTCTCAGATTTTTAAGAGGTTTATGACAACAACAACAACAATAAATTTATTCTATTACTTTATTACATATGTACAACAATAAATGATTTCAGTTTCATGATATTTAACGTATTTTTTACTAAAATTTTGCGCAGGTCAAAACAATGTTTTCATAACTTTTTCATCAGCATACAGAACTAATTCAAGATTATTATCTTTTTTAATGACGTTTCTTCTGATTTCTGCGACTCCAAGGAACTTACAGCCCAGTCATATTTTTACATTAGCCGGAGCTAGTTCCATATTTCTCAAATAAAGGCTTTCATTGTCAGTTACTATAGTGTCTGCGAAAGTGAATTACGACTCATTGTCAAGGTTTCATAAAATTCCTTGAAATAATAAATACTCACTATCTATTGCAGTAGAATCTTCTTTTTCTCCAAGACTCAAACACTAATATTATCTGCCAAAGTTTTGATAATCCACGATTGAGAGCAATCAAAATTTCGAGCGGCTTACCAACTTAATGTTGCACAATTGTGGTCGAAAATTCTTTTAACGCGTTTTATATTCTAGTTGTCCTTTACATTTTAACAACCCGACTATTACAATCAAAATTCCCACAAGAACACTGCGTTGGTTAAGAGAGAAATTTATTTATTGTAGCATCCCTAAAAACATATTTTAAGCAATAAGAATCCATAAAGAGTGAATTGATTTTTTAAAATCTCATTACATTTACTTTGTAAGTTTAAAAATTCAAAGCTTTCCTCCAGATAATAGAAATAAAAAAAAGTATTTGAAGAACAAGAGCTTGTGTGTTTTCATGAAAAGAAAAACATCGATAAATGTGTACAATTTATCGTTAATTATTCGTTACTGATCAAAAGTAACCGCAAGTAAGCATAAACAATTAATTGGTTTATACTAGACAACGATCAGATAATAATTAATCCTCCATAGTCTAGCTGCATTGTTGTTCTTCAAGATTTAAACATCAACAAAAAACCATTTTTGTGTTCAGTTAAAATTATGTTAATAGTTTTACACATGTTCACAAATCCTATTTTAACCACATAAAAAACAATTTTATATTTTTTGTTTTACAATATAATTATTTTTTTTACTACAATGAAACAACTTGAATGCAATCAACATTGTAGATAGATTATTCTTATACATGAAAAACATTTAAATCAAATCAGCGATAACTGTTTTTATAAATTTCTTCTTATGAAAAAATTGCTTATCACTTTTGTTTATTATTAAATTATATTATTTTATTTTATTATTTTTGATATTAAAATAAAAAAGCTTCAATAGGGATCCTATTTAACCGTTTTAGACCTCTCTCTTTAAATTGCAATCTTCTTTCCAATCTTGGCATGCAATTTCCTTACAATTACTTGCAAGGTAAACTGTTAGCCACAAGAGTCTCTAAAGACACTCAAGACTAGTAGACAATCTACAAAATTAATTCTTTAAAATTCCATCAAACTGTCACAGTTACGTTGATGTAGAAAAAATGATCTACGGCTGAAACTCGGATGTTTTATTTATTCTTTTTTAATAGTTCAAGGCCTAACAAATGACCACTGTAAATCTCTCGTTTCTGCGAGTGATTTTAAACTAATTAGGCTCTTGTGGCCCAGCCTTAAACTAGTTAGAGATTACTTTAATCAGTTCAACATTACCCACTGTTACCTGGGTAATGAAGGACTAAGTTAGAATCAGTTGGTTCTAAAAGAAGTCTATATGAGACCAAAAACTATTACCTTGCTCAATAATGCGAATATTTCAAATAAATGTGAAACATAGTCGTTTCTTTTTTTTCCATTTAGTTTGGCGAAGTTAAAGAGATCCAGAGATTCTTCAAAAAGCTCATAAGATCTTTCAGAGACTTATTATCTCAAATAATTCAAAAGGTATGTTTGCCATCAAGTAAACAACTTGCTGTATACAACAGAGTTGAGAAATCATTTCTGTTGTAAAAAAATAGATTGGATATCCGAGCTGGCAGAAATCTCTAAACTTAAACATTTGGATTGGCGATCATTAAAGGGAGTAAGTAAGTTCTATAATTCAGAAGCTCCTAAACGTGTTTTGTTTCTAAACTTATTATTGTTTGAAAAACATTATTCAGGAACAAACAGGTACACATAATTATACTTTTGCCGGTCAAAAGTTCAAAACGCTTTTTTGACTAACTTTCCTGTTTTTTGAAAAAATTCCTGACAGTTAAATCAAGTAATATTGTTTGATCAAGCTTAGGCATTCAGTTAAAGATTTCATTTATACCTCGTGTGATGTACTTTATTTACATTGTTATTGGCTATAGAATCTATTTATGGTTAATTTAAAATGGCATGGGTTCAAATGTATGATGATAAACAATGCACTTTTAAGAGTTTTTCAAATTTACAAAATTTACATTTTACAAATTTACAATTCAAATTAATTATTAAAAAATTACAAGTTAATTTACAATTCAAATTCTTGGGTTGCAAGTATATTATTAACTTGGGTAACCATTATTTTATCAACTACCTTAGTGTTACAAATATTGTTACATTCATGCAAAGCATTATATTTTTGAAAAACATGAATCATAAAGAAATGTAAATTAATTTGAAAAATGAACGTTGTTTTTCTACCAAATAAATGCTAGAATTTTGAGTATTGTTCATTTTTGCGGGTTTAAATGAGAGTGACGTTTTAGCTCAGTGACGTTTTAAAAGAATGTTTGATTTTGAATAGTGCTTTGTTCTTGCATTTGATTGAAAGGAAATGATTGGCTCACGCACTCAACGAAAAGTAAAAAGAAAGTAGAAACAAAAAATTAAAGAGATAACTGAATGTTTTAAATTAAATGTTTGATAAATATGATTTTTTTTTAATGAGGAAAAAAAGAAATGTTAGGTAGAACTTATTAAAATAGCGATGCATCTTACACAAATATCAACACAGTTCTCTATTAAATCATATATATATATATATATATATATATATATATATATATATATATATATATATATATATATATATATATATATATATATATATATATATATATATATTTATATCTGGTCCGAAACTTTCGCCAGTTCCTAAAGGAATGACACGGAAAGAATTAGACTAAATCCATTATAACGATTATGACGACGGAGACTAATCATTTCACTGCGCGCCTTTTCCCGATGTTTTCTGTTATCATTCCTGCAGTTCTCCAAAAGGAAAAATATTTTCCTGTCCTTTTGCTCACCTTATAAATGCGGCTTGTACATATGTATATATATATCTTATTTACAGTATTTATTATAAATTTAGGTTGGCTTATTTGATCTTTTTTAATTGGTATTTTCTGTGTATTCATTATGATTTAATATATATAAAAAATAGTTGAATAAAATAATGTATAGTTAAACTCTGAGATATGCGGTTTCGATGTCATTCAATACTAAAATCATAAACTGTACAAAAGAGATTTGCTGCATAATAAAATATTAGTTATCATGTACTAAATTTATCTGTAGAGTACAGTATGGTTACTATAGGGTTAGCTAAAGGTAATGTATATAGGTTTGTACTCAAAACTAATTTAGTTCACCATGAGCATAATCAAAGTGTGTTTTATGGTAGATCCTAGAAACTAATGCTTAATACTAACAAATACTACTTCAAATATTACAAGATATGTTATAAAATTTAGCAACAGTTACATTTAGGGTTATTTTATCAAAGATAATTTTTTTTTGTTTTCTTATAGCACATGATAATGCCAAAGTTAGTTAATGCCAACTAATTTTTGCTTTGAATTTAAGTATTTTTTCTACTTCTGATGTCACTATTGTTATATATATATATATATATATATATACATATATATATATATATATATATATATATATATATATATATATATATATATATATATATATATATATATATATATATATATATATATATATATATATATCTTTTTAAAGATGTTTACTCATACCGATGAGCAGAAACTACTTAAACAAAATGAAGAAAAACAGACGAACCCTGTTTTACCAAGGATTCAAGAGCAAAAAAACAAGTTGCATAATACCTCTTTTGATAATATTGTTGCTGCTAGTAGTCACAGTTTAGAAAAGTTATCTGTATCTTCATATAAAAAGGTTTCATATGACATAAGTAAAATGACTAAAAATGTTCCTGATGTCCCAAAAATATCTGTTAAAACTAAAAAAGTTTTAGAACAAAGTTCTAAAGTTCTTTCTTTAGATTGGGCATCAGATTCACATAGTTTACTAACCAGTTTAAAAAGTGGTGAATTATGTATATGGGACACATTTCTTAAAATAAATACTCTAAAGATTGACACACGCTGTACTTGGTTATTTACTGCTGCATTTTCTCCTTCACAATCCTTAATTGCTGCAGGTGGGCTTGATAGCAAATGCAATGTTTATAAACTTCCTCGAGGTAAGCGTATTGATACTGAAGTGCAACATGTTGCCCAGCATCAGAGTTATGTTCTTTCCTGTACATTTACAACATCTGATCATCAGATTTTGACAGCTAGCAGCGATACAACTTGTGCATTATGGGATGTTGAATTAGGGAGTATGATAAGAGATTTTAAAGGTCATACCTCAGATGTTACAAGTTTAGATTTTCAGTCTAATGGATATTGTTTTGTTACAGGATCAGCAGATAGAAATGTTGGTTTATGGGATATGAGAACAGGAGCTTGTGTACAATCATATGATACACACTTAGATGAAGTTAATCAAGTAAGGTTTTTCCCAAATGGGGAAGGAGTTGCATCTGTATCAGATGATTTAACTTGTAGATTTTTTGATTTCCGAATGGATGCAGAGTTAGCAGTTTTTGTGAGAGACAGTATTTTATTTCCTGCATGCTCTTTAGATTTTTCTTTGAGTGGTCGACTACTCTTTGTTGGCTATGGAGATCATTCTTTTCATATATGGGACACATTAAAAAAAAAACATTG
Organism: Hydra viridissima; assembly: GCF_058129835.1. Lineage (NCBI taxonomy): Eukaryota > Metazoa > Cnidaria > Hydrozoa > Anthoathecata > Hydridae > Hydra > Hydra viridissima. The sequence continues at coordinate 4,310,896 of NW_028324308.1, read as the reverse complement.
TGGATCAGTTCATGCACATAGTAATAAGGTGAATGCACTTAAACTTTCTCCTGATGGTGCAACTTTAGCAACAGGTAGTTGGGATCAAACTGTTCAATTATGGACTTTATGAGAGAAAACAACATGATTTTTATATAATATAAAGTTTTCTATGTTTATTTTTTTAGCTATCATATTAGAAATAACTTGCAGTTTTGTAATGTTAGTTGTTATTCAATTAAAAACCTTGTTTTGTTTTGTTTTATGCTAGATGTATTCTTTTTTTAACCTATATGTATGTATGTATGTATGTATGTATGTATGTATGTATGTATGTATGTATGTATGTATGTATGTATGTATGTATGTATGTATGTATGTATGTATGTATGTATGTATGTATGTATGTATGTATGTATGTATATATGTATGTATGTATGTATGTATGTATGTATGTAGATACACGTATGTGCGTGTATGTCTATATACAATAGTATATTAAATTTTATCTTAGGGATATTTATTTTACAGTTTTATTTTGATATAAAAGTTTACAAATTTCTTTGAAGACCAACTGCAATGTCAGAGTTAATAGGTAAATTAAAATTTCTTATATGACGACATTTCAATTTTCGTTCTTAATCATAGTGCGTTTCGAGCCGAAATTTGGAAATTTATACTGGCTGACCAATCGGTAATGAATCTGTAACGAATTGGACCTGAAAACGTTTTTTTCTTTTTTTTCTTTTGCAGTTAAATCTTTTTGCAAGTTAATCATTAAAAATCACCCAGTATAAAGAAATAGCGTTGAAGTAATGTTTACAATTACTTTTGTTCTTCAATTAAATAGGAAGAAAAAAAGTCCGTAAGAACTATTTTCGCAAACATTTCCGTAAGTATTTTGGGAAAATACGGTTGTTATGCGATAAGAATTCGCTTCATTTTAACAAGCTTAATTTAAATCCTTTTTTAAACGATCAAAACGAAGTTAAAATTTTGATTTCCTCATTGCTAACTAAGGGTCTGCGTATTGTTTCATTTCTGTATCGTTATCATTCCGATATGATAGCGGAAAAAAAGTGTCATCGGAATGACGAGATTTTCGTTATATACCGAGATTTAGATTAACTACAATACCGAATAAAATTTTACCGATTCTTTTGTCGTAATTATTCCGGGTGACACTTTTTTTTTTCTGCTATGATATCGGCAAGACAACAATACGGAAATGAAACGATACGCAGACCCTTACTGCTAACCAAATTAAGAAAAAAAAACTCTTGTTTTTAATATTGTGCACTAAATTTATTTCCAAAACAGGAATAAAAACTATGTATTAATTTTGGCCTGAATTATTTCCATAACTGAACTAATCGGAATTGGCCCCAAAACAGAAATGAAAGTAAAACTTCCAGAAATTTTCGTTGTCAGTGTAATAAAGTTTAAAAATTTCTAAAAAGAACCATAAAGAATTACTCTGATTCGAACTTTATTATTCAAAATTGTTTTCTCTGCGGCTTATGTTGAGTAAAAGATCTTTTCAACAAATATGCAAGATTCAGTTAAAATAACTGGTTAACGATAATTAACGTAAAAAGCGCATCTGTTTTCGGTGAACTTTCATTCACTAATTGGTTTCACCCCATTTTATCTAAATGTGAATTATAAAAACCTGGCTATTCGTGGCAAAAAATTGATGTGTTGAAATATTTATGTGCATTATTTAAGGGTCATTCTATAGAAACCTAGTGCAAATATACCACTTGTGACTTAAATGGAAACACTACTTTTAAATAAAGGATATTAAAAATGATTCCAATTGTTTTTTGTGCAAAACCGCATTCCACATTGATTTAAAACTTAAAGATTAGTGTTTTGATGTCAACATACAAAAGCAAATACCAATGAAAGTAATGATTCGATAATTTTTTATCATAGCAAAACAAAGTGAACGATATCATAATTATTATAGAAATCTCAACATTGTTATCAACAACTTTCCCCCCTCCCCCCGCATTTCCCAAGGCTAAACCTAAACTCAAGGTTTTTAAGTTTCGGATGGTTGCTAACAATTTCTAAATAAAAATTCTGCACCAGCTGGCGTCGTTTGGAAATAAAGCGGTTCGAACTTTTTTGGTTGCCTGAGGAGGGATTGATAACAAACCATTTTCTTTAAATAGCGAGGACGGTTCTTTTGCTTGATATTCAATAACTGAGAAAAATTGTATGGCTTTTGCTATAGAACAAGAGGGGCAGGATTTAGTAACTAAACGATTCTTTTTTCCGAAACTTAACTTTTTACTTTAAAGGTCGGTATTTTCATCGAAGTTTTTTTATTTTTCTTCTAAATATGACTACGAAACCAGGAAGTATTTATAAAACGGTAGGTACAACATGTTATTAAAACAGGTTGGAATGATTTTTAATTTGTTCTTATTAGATTTTTTACTTAAAATAATTTAGTGACATGAACCGTTAGCAGCTACGTAAAATACGCGGCAGGCTTTTTTGTTTTTATAATGAAAATTTTAGTGAAAAAGAAGTCTCAATCGTAATAGATTTTTTGATCTTAAAAAGCCTCAATTAAAAAACCATTTCATTAAAAAATTTTTTTGCTTGAAAAATGTTGTGCATTTTTTTGTAATACTTTTTTTCTTATTCACCAGTTGTCAATTATTCCATTTATTAATTAATTTATTTTAACACAAGCATGCATTGCAAATTCTCTTAACATTTGACAAACATTCAAAGCTGCCTCACGGAAATTTAGAGAAAACGCGCCTGTGTGCGCAGCTTTATTTTAGATTGATATTTGGATCAAGGCTAACCTCACTTCTCTTTTAAAAAAAAACATCTGAAAAAATTAACCATCTTAATCAGTCACTTTGATATAAAATCCAGAAATTTCTCTTTTTTTTCATTTATTTCTACCCGCTTTCCTCAAAACTCAATTTCGGTCTTTTATCACTTCTGTTACTAAGGACTCTATTCATGTATTATCCTTTAATATATTTGTCTATAAGTTTTCAGGCAATAGCGGCAATAAAAATGCCATTTTAATTTGAATAAGCCAAATTGTAACCCGAACCCGTTAGTGGACATTGTCCTTAACGTTAATCTTATTTTTTACCTAGTCTAATGCCTAAAATATTTAAAGTTAATGGACTCAACATCCGTTGGGCCAAATAGAAAAAATGAATTCATTTCGACAAATTTGTGATAAACCTTGCACCAATGAAATATTGCATGCGGAATGGAGTCCTATGAGAGATCTAATTGCAATTGTTACAAGTAATGGAGATGTTCGACTTCATCGATTATATTGGCAAAAAGTTTGGGTAATGCTTGGAAAAAGCAATCTAGCATCTCGAGTGGCTTGGAAACCTGATGGGAAATTATTAGCTGTTGGTTATGACGATGGTTCTGTGAGCTTAGTAGAGATAGAGAAAGCTGTTGTACTGTACACTGTGAAATGCACAGGAAAAATAACATCGCTTCATTGGAGCTCTCAAATAAAATCTCAAAAGTATAGTGAGTTCAGCAAAATATGTGTTCCATTTGTTGAAAAAGAAGAACTGCAATTGACATTTAATAATTTAAACATTCTAATCAACACATCAAACAATGGACACGAATTTTTGTTGACTGCTGGTTGTGAAAATGGGTTTATATATTGTTTTGCTGAAGGGATCTTCCCTGTCTTAGCAGTAAATGCATGCAACAGTTTGTCTAAAAATGCCATTATTTTAAATATACATATGGAGTTAACCACTGGAATGCTGACTGTTGCTTTTAAAGGAATAGGCAATAATGACATAGAATACACTTATTTGCAGCAATACTCATCAACACTTTTATCTGAAAGAAGTTCAGAATTATTTTTTTTATCTAACAAGCTCATAACAATTTTAACTCTCATATGTAGATGTGAAAAAGTGATTAATCGGATGAAAGATGCATCTGAAGATGTTTGTTTTAGAATAAGCACAAAGCTTGAGAAGCTTGAGGATATGCTTCAAGCAACTGGAAGTACTGTTGCTTGTGTCTTTACAGCTGCTTATGCAACTGGTGAAACCAGTCCTGAGATGGAGACATTTTTAACACAACATCTCACTATCAAAGGATTAAAGCAAATTTCACAAAGTGTCCATTCTTCCTATTTAAGTTTGCAAGCTGATATAAGTGAGGAGCTAGAAGTATTATTACAGCATTTATTGTTCCATTTAGTTGAATTATCCGGAATGGAAAACATGCTTGATAAGTTTGGACTTTTAGGTGTAACAGCTGGTATTACTCAAACATGTTTATCAACACTTCACCAACTAATTTTTAAAACCCGAGTATTATTTCAAGTGGTCTGTAATGATATGAACAATTTCAGAATTTTCTTTGTATGGCTCGTAAATTTTATGTTTAGTATTAGTGATGAAGAAAATCCAGCTCCTTTTAAACAATTTACAAATGAGGAGTTTGATGTTATGATAGAATTTCTTGAGTATAGGCTGTTGAAAGTGAAGAAAAACAATAACTATGGGTATGATTTAGAACGTGTGAGTCAGTTTTTTCACCCAGGTGTTTTAGACTTTCCTGATGACCTTTCAAACAATGCTTGGTACAGTTTTATTAGTTCAAGTGACTTGCTAAAAAACAGTAATCTAATTATTAAACCTAACACAGAGGCTACACTATTAAATTTATTTAATCAGCTAAAAGATGCTTTTGACATTATTTTTGGATCAGTTAAACAAACTTTAACAAACTCTTTGAGTTTAGATATTTCTGTAAAGGTTTTTGAACAACATCCTGATCATGATAAAAGTTGTATTTCCTCTATTTCATTCCTTCAAAAAGAAAATGCTTTGTTAGCATCAGTTGTGGCTTGCTCTTGTGGTGATTCTAATGAAATATTTTTATTAAAAGTAAATGAAACCAATTCAATTGTTGTCCATCACTGTGCTATAGAATCAGATTCAGTTTTAGATTCTAATACTGATGAAAATTACATTATGATAAAAGATGCTAAATTTTATAACTTAGATACAATAACTGTTCTATTTGAAGAAGTTAAATCTAATGATATTAGTTCCAGTACTTTTGGACAGCTAGCTTTAAATAAAATATTGAACAGTGAATCAATAGAATTGGCATCTAACTATGATGGTTGTGTTCTAGACTCAGTTTCTGAGCTTAAAAAAACATTGATGGTTAGAGATTTAATTTCTGAGCTACGTCTTGTTGAAGGGTTTAGTGCAAAGTATCTCTGTGTAAATGGGTACTCTCGTAAAGTTTGTTGTCTAATAGCAGTAAGTGGTAGGCGTGTGCGTATATTTGATATGACTGCTGAAGATGATGATGACAAGGATAATGATGATCCTAATGAGTCACAGCATTAGATAAATATGAAGCATTGTAATAATTAGAAAAAAGATGTTATCTACATTACCTTAAGAACTTTTGTTTGTATAAGTGAATTTTGTTGCATTAACCTGATCAGTTTTCTACTGTCTTAAATATTAGCTACATACACTTTAGTTTATCACATTTCATGTCATCCACTTTTTTTACATATGTTCATTATAAATAAATCTATAATACAAATGAGTAGTTGGATTGTTTAAAGTGTAGCATTTTATTTTCTAAATTTAGATTTAAAACAAATATACATGACGTGTAACTTGTCTGATTTTAAACTTCCTGATCCAGATGTGCGATTGATAAAATTTGGAGATACCATGTATAAAGTAAAGTTGCTTTTTCGATCCCCTCACCTAAATGGAGTGACATCAGAGATAATGTAAATTGCTTAAAATGTTAAGTATTACATAAATTACATTTTGTTATATATAATATTACATTGTTTCATTTGATTTTTTATTTGAATAAATTTAATATAAATGAACATACATGTTAGGTACAATTATAATTGAATTAAGTACTGGATGATCAAAAAGGGGCTGAATTTTTTACATAAATCATCATATCTCTTAAACCCACTTACTTACATACTGTTTATAATAGATTATATAATTTTACAAGCTTTTCAAATTCTCAAGTTAGTCAATAACCTGATTTATATAGACATCTGTGATCTTAGCCATCAACCTGTACCTTGTTTTTAGAAATAACCTTTTCAATAATGATAAAGTGCAATATGATATAGAGGTTGGTTTATTTTTACATTGCTACATACATACATACATACATACATACATACATACATACATACATACATACATACATACATACATACATACATACATACATACATACATACATACATACATACATACATACATACATACATACATACATACATACATACATACATACATACATGCATGCATATATACATACATACGCACACACATAGATACACACATAGATACACACATAGATACACACATAGATACACACATATATACATATGCACAAAAAAAAGTAAAGTTGCATTTTATCTGAAATCATATTGCAAGCATGGAAAAGATATAGTAAAATGTTTTCATGTGTTAAAATTAATTGCACTGAGATACTGCTTGTCTCAACACATGTTATACATGGTCATAGCCATGTATAACCTGTGGCAACATTCAACTCTTGGCAACATAAAACAACCAAAAGATTTACCAAAAATCTCTGAAATTCTTTCTAGATTTAGATAATCTAATTGCTGTTTTTTTGTTTGTTTTCATTTTATCAGGCATCTTATTACTTGCAAGGTTCTATAGTCTTGACTGTTACACTTCTAAGGCATTCCTGCACACAGATGTTCAATGAATATTTGTATTATTTAACCCAGTGCTCCTAATGCATCTGTATATCTGATCTGTGTTTTTGTAAAATTTATAAAAAGTTTATCTCTCTCACTCTCTGTCTCTGTGTTTCTGTTTCTCTTTGTCTCTCTCTGTCTCTGTCTCTCTGTCTCTCTCCGTCTCTCCGTCTCTCTCTCTCTCTCTGTCTCTGTCTCTCTCTGTCTCTCTCTCTGTCTCTCTCTCCGTTTCTCTGTCTCTCCCTCTGTCTCTCCCTCTGTCTCTCCCTCTGTCTTTCCCTCTGTCTCTCCCTCTGTCTCTCCTTGTCTTTTTCTCCCTTTCTCTCTCTTGATCTTGATCTTGAGGCTTCTCTTTACATTTTTTGATTGAGGGATTACATAGTAACTATTTGAATACAGAAATCATGTGTGCACATATTCTAACTATGCAACCTAAGTACCTCAACTTCCCCACATCTTTCTTTTTCTACTTAGATCACTTTTGCAATCACACTCCTGGTGAACCAGATTTTAGTTTGATAAAATGATGGGCTTGTGCCATACCTTTTTCAATATACTCATCTCTGCAGAAAGAACCAACATATTTAACATATCCTAAAATATTTCACCAAAAGGTTATGGACAATGATTTTTAAATAACTCAGTATTTTATTCAAATATTGGCTTCAAGTTTTGACCAAAACAAACGTTTTAACAAGATGATCTAAAAGCCTAAACTCTTCATCTAATGGTTTTAATTAAAATGGAGACAAATCATAGTACTTTGCCCAAATTTTCAATATTTTTTGCAACCATTAAATAACCATTTCCTGACTGCTTTTGCGATGCCTAAATCTTTTAGAATATTTCTCAATTAGCTATTTTTTCTATTGTTTTAAAGATGTGATTGCAGGAAGAAAAAGATGGTTAACAACTAGATCACTATTACTGTTAAATAGAAGAACATCATCTATATAGTTAAAATATTCACTAGCTTTATATTTTTTTTATTCATTTGCATTACACTTTTCACTGTAAAATTCCAGAAACCCAAATGTCCTTAAGAGCAATTGCTTTTAAAAATATTAATTCTATTCTGTGTACAAATTGTAGCAAGGATAAATTGTCATGAAACTTAGAGACATACCACACATTATTTGACAAAGTTTATATCTCTGTCATAATTATTAAAGCAAATCTTATCCGAACCGAGATTGTTAAGGAGCATTTTAACATTATGGTTAGTCTCTGGTAGGAGATTATACTATATTATATATTATATATTATATATTATTATAGCAGATATTATTATAGCAGATTTTTATCTGATAGCAGAGTTATACTAAATGATGCTTTTACAGATACTTCCTTATAATTTTCTGACTTAATATTTCCATATTTTCTTCTTTTGTTTTGGTTATTTTAACAGGATCTAAACTGAATAATCTAGGCTAATTTATTCTTATGGTAAATTCTTAATTAAGAATGTGCACACATGTTGATATTGAAAAATCAAGTTACTTTAAGAAATCCCCTGACCTCCATTAGTTCAAATTTTCAAAAAATGAATAATAAGACAAACTTTCTTTTTTTATCAATTACTTACTACAGAAATTTGTTAACATCTGTTGTACTGATGTGATCAGTTTTAATAACTTCTTTTCCTTCTGGTAATTAAATACTTAAAAATCTTTAGCAAAGAAACTATAGGATTACTGATGAATATTATTTTCTACTTTTAATCCAGGTTCTATAACTTTTCTGCTTTGTGATTTATATTTTAATTCTTTTGCCAGCTTCAGTACTTTTGTGTTACTCAATTCTTATATTGACTACATTTTAATTGTTTTGCTCTTCCTTCTTCACCAATTCTATCTTTTATTATAGCAGAAGATATTATAATCACATTATGTTTAAGTACAACTGTGAAAAATTTGTTCATTATCCAATTAATAATCTATAGACAGATGAGTCATGTGAGAATTTTCACTCTCTTTTTGAATTTTTTAGATTTAACTTGAGTAGATCCAATGATATATATTTAGATATATAATTAGAACTGGTGTTTTTTTTATACTATTGTACTTGTAAAGAAGAGCCTTCTAACACTACTTGCATGAATCACAAATTGTGACAGGATTTGTGTTTGGGTTGTTGATGCTTAAAATTCAACTGAGTAGTAATCCAGAGTAAATTGATATCAGGTTATTTTTTTTTTCAGCACAGCTTCTATTTTCCTCATAAAAACAGGTTTCTTTAAATGAATTCATTCACCTAACATAATTACACTCATGTTTGCATTTATGTATAATAAAAAAAACAATATAATGTAAATATTTGTATTTAAATACCTTAAATTTACTAATGACTTACAACCATTTATTACACTTATGTTTAAAATGTTAAAATAAATATATGCATATCCATAATCGAAGCTTACAAAAGATAAGTTGTGGTGTGTATCTTTTGCGCTTACTTTACTCATTTTTTCAAAATAAATGTACAAGATTAGATCTATACAGTTATTTCTTTTTTAAAGTTTCCATTTTTATAGATATGGTAAGTTATATGATTTCATATCTATAAACTTATAAATGCAAATTTTTTCCAAAAGTAGAATTATGATTTTTCATACTTACAATTCCTAATTGGTGTAGTTATAATGATTCTAAAGAGATATGGCACAATTATGTCATGTCATCAAACTTAAATCTGGTTCAACACTTTTCATAAAACTATCTAGAAAATTAGAATTGCTATAAACCTTAAATATAACTTTCTTAAGAGTTAGTAAAACTTTAATGAATAGTACTAAGCTTCAAAAAAAGAATATAAATAGTTTTCAAGAGATGACTGCATTTAAAGAGGTCAATTTAAAAATTTGGTGGATATATATCCACCTTCAAATGTAAAAACTATTGTAGATGTCACTGCAAAAAGAAAGTGTCTAGGATGGCAGTTGTCAATATTGATAAAACAAATCTAGTTAAACTCTTTTGAAAAATTCTGCAAAAAGAGCTAAAGAAGGGTTTTAGATCATCCCAATTTCAGGGCCCAACCAATATGGCATAGAAACATAAAGTAGTATTAACTTGAAATTATAGAACAAGGAAGAACCTTTCTAAGTGTCACATTTTTTGTTCAAGAATCTGTTGCTTCAGATATTTTCGTTCAAGAATCTGCTGCTTCAGATATTTTCAGATATTTTTCATCAGTATACTTCTTAAGCTTGTCAATCTTCTCTTTCAGGATGTGGGAAAAAAAAAATTAATTTACCCACTCTAGCCCAAATATTTTATTGGACTAGAATTTCAGATCAATCAGTTTCATTACTTGTAAATGTTATTCTCCAGAACTGGAATTACTCAAAGAGTTGTGGGATACAATTTAATCAATAAACATGTATTAAATCTGAATTGATGAGGCATATCTGGTACTTGACTGAGGTACTTGTGGGACTCTCTTTCTTTGACACTGGCACTGAGAAGGCTGAGATGGTTGTAGCCTTATCAGAAACTGATAATGAACAATACAACTTCAGCCATCAGAGGGTATATTAGAAGGTTGTTGATGCTGCTGCTGAATGTGGGGTTGTTTAAGACGAAGACTTGTTAAACTTATTAAATAAACTTGTTTAAATGATCTTCAGTTTATTTGGTTTTTAAGTTGGTTTAATACTATAGTGGCATGCTTTCAGTAGAGACTTCAGATTTTGCAATTTTTACACACACACACACACACACACACACACACACACACACACACACACACACACACACACACACACACACACACACACACACACACACACACACAGAGCTTATCTAAAATGTTTATTTTGTATCTGTAGTTACTCTTAATATTTTTTAGCGTGTGATGAAGTATGTGTTGTACAACCCTGACCATATAGATCCTATTCATACAGATGATCTTGTTATATATCCCTGTATCCATTCTAGTACTTATTTATTTTTTTGCTTTTTGTTTTATTATTATATAAATTCTCAATTTATTTGTTAATCATTTTCTTTGACTTTTTACAAAGATAAAAAAAAATGGAGCAATGCAAAAAAACTTGAATTCTCAAAGCATGATGTGAAACTAAAGACATATCCATGCTTGTTTTTGTTTTATATTGAAAGAAAAAATCAATCCATCACTGAAGAGTCATTTGAATGTATGTTGATATCTCTGTTTACAAAATGTTTTGCTCACTGAGTTCTTAAAGAAAAAATATTTTAAAAAGTTTTCTAAATTTTTAAAAATGTACTTAGTCTTATTCAAATTTTATCTTCTGTTTTAAACAGTTTTTAAATGTGTATAGCAGGGTTTTGGTCCAATGATCTTTACTCTGAAAGCAAATGCATTTGAATTCTGGCTATGGCTGCATTCAAAAATTGGTTTGAGTTTTCCATGTATATCACAGTCATTTCTAATTTTTTTATATGATGGTCTGCAAAGCACTTAAAATAATTTGTATACTTATTTTAAAGTTTTTTCTTTCACATTTGAATACTGCTTTTTAAATTGAATTGCTAAAAAAAAAAAAATTCTTGTGCAATAATCTCAATTAGTTTTTATTAGTTTACAGCACATTGTGTCATAATGTCGTTACAGTTTTTCTTCTCCCTCTGACCAAAAGATAAATAACATGTTAAGCATAATGGATTTTTATTGGGATTTAGCCTCAATCCTTCCAAGGGAACTGATTAAATGTAATAGCAAGAGTATTGAGAGTTTAGTTTAAGGAATTGATAGAAAATTGAATAATGCAAAATTTATACCATAGGAGTATTTTTTATCTATAGCTGTAGCCATATTAATTTTTAATAATTTTAATAATTTTTAATCATAATAATTTTTTTACATAAAATGTATCTTGTAATATATTTGAATACAATTTTTTTGGGTTTTGATTAGTTATATGTTATTATATTAATTCTACTATGATTCTACTGTTATTATATTAATTCTACTATAATTCTACTATGTTTTAAATAATATTTGAACTCAGTTGAAGGAGAGCTTTATTCATTTTAATAGGTTTATGAAACTTATGTTGAAAACTATCCAGCAATCAAACAATGACTTAAGTGTTCCGAATGACTTAAATGACTTCCGAACCTGCAATCCTTAGCAGCTTTAAAACTATTTGTGCTTAATTTGAAACTTAAATTTAAAAATCTGTTAGACCATTTACATTTTTATCTTAGTGAGACTTTAACTATGCTAAATATGTTGTAGTTTAAGTTTCTGTGTGTATTAAAATTTCTTCTATTTTATGATTAGGTATCTTCTACGTTTCTTATGACAAGATTTCTTTCTGTTTAAGAAATCCTGTTATAAAATGTATCACATCTTATGTTCACTATGATGACCAGAAGATGTGATGCTACATATGAAAGTCTATTTAATGAATGTCAATACAATCTTTTTTAATTATAATTATTTATTTTTAAATTTTATGAAATATGAAACATGTATTCAATATGTATTAGGGTTGGTCATAAAAAAAAACTGACTTTGGATAGTAATAAGTTGTTGCTACTGGCTAAAATAAGATTAGTGGAAAAAAAATTTGCATTTTTTTGGGGTTTACCTTAGCCTTATTTGTGAATTTTTAAGCTTTTTATCAATATTTAATAACTTAGTAATTTGGTTGTAAAATTTAACTTTGAATAGTGATAAATTCTTGCCCATGTACAACAAAAGATAAATGGAAAAAGAAGTTTCAATTTTTTTTTTGTCTTCTTTTGACACTTGAGGACCTTATATTGCCATATTTATGCATTTTTAGGTGATTTTTTTTAGCGCTGTTAAATTACTAATTTCGTAATAAAGTTATAAAATTTTATTTTGAATAGAAATAAATTGTTGCTATTGGATGATATAAAGGAAATCATAAAAAGGAAATCATGAAAAGCACAGCAACAAAATGCCACATTCTTATTAGGAAATAATAACTTATAAATACTTCTTAATGTGCTTTTTATGGTTTTCTTTTTTCTTTCTTTTTTTTTTTTTTCTATGAATTTGGTTGGTCCCTAATCATCATGTGTATAGCAAAGAAAACCTCTGAGTAAAAAATGGTGAATCATTTTATTGCATTTTGTTATAAAGATTTTAACAAACATTTTTTAAAAATTATTTTCACTATTTTTTTTTCAAAATAAAATTTAGGAAGTTTAGTATACTATTAGTAAATTAAAATTAACGAAATTGAATAGTTCATCTGTATATGGTTTATTAAATTTAAATCTATTTCTAGAGTTCTGTTGAACAGATTGAGTTTATAAAACTAAATTTACATTTAGAAATTAATAATACTACAATCTTTGTTGCAAAATATGGCTATTACAAGAGCTTAGCTGACTTATCCCATATATGGGATAGAATGTGAACTAACTTCTCCCAAACTTCCAACTGTTAAGGAAGTGATGCAACACTATTCTTTTGTTCAGTTACAACATCCTAGGACTAAACTCAAGCATAATAGTTTCTCAAGTTTTGACCAACGTTATAGACATTTGGTTGAAATTTGGCATTCCAACTGTTACAATGAGAAGAGTACAGCAGAAAGTAGAATCTGTGCACAACAGTATTGAGGATGATTCTTTAAAGAAAAGGTGAGTCAAAGACTTCACTGGTATTGATTGCTAAGCAGGAAAGTTTAACTTTGTTTGACATTGCAGCATGTAGCTGTCTTAACTTAAGAAACTGCTGTTGCCCGAGAAAAGCAATGGTGCCAGTACTTGAACATGAATTTTTATTGGATCAAAGAAATGAAAGAAATATGTTTATTGGTCCTTTGGATAAGGAAACTTCTTTTAGATTAACTAAAGCATTTGAGAGAACCACAAAGAGAAAAGATTTCTTTTTTGCATACGAAATGTACTATGAAAACATCAGTTTGTACCAATTCAGATGTAGATGCAGATATTATGTCTGGTGATGAGAAGTCAATTAATGACATTCAGAGTAATGTTGATGATGATTAGTTATCAGACTCCTGTGAATTAGATTGAGAATCAAGTAGAAAAATGATAAAATTTCTAACAGTTGTCAGAGAATTGACAGATTTGGTGTATCTGATGCTGCTGGAGCTACTATTGCAACTGCGGCACTTTCAGATTATGGAATAATAAAGAAACATGACAGCTGTCATAGACCAAGCAAAGTTAAGATGCCAAAGACAGCTACTTAGAGGTACTTTATCACAAGAAGCAAAATTAGCTATGTGTTTAGTCAAATCAGCTATATTTGAAATGGCCCAAAATCAGCTATCTTTGAATTCCAAAAAGATAAAACTCTTTGTGCGTTAACGACTAACAGTAAAGGCTTAATCACTAAGGAACATATCACTCTAATATAAGAACCTCAATTCATTTTTCTTGGTTATGTTTCTCCATCAACTGCATCAACTGCAAATATCAAAGATGCTATTATAGATTTTTTTCGACAAAAACTAAACATCATTTGATATTGTTAGCTATTGGTGCTGATGGAACTAACATAATTAATGGCATGAACAAAGGTGTAATAAGATTAATGGAACTGCATTTAGGACGTCCAGTTCAATGGTTAGAGTGTATGTTCCATTTGAACTACCATTGAGGTTTTAGTATTGCATTTAGATGGCACCACTTCTGAACCCACTGTATTCAGTGGTAACATTGGGAAAGCACTAGCAAAGTGTCACAAATTGTCAACTGTAAAATTTGATGCAAGACAGTATAACTTACTGGATGCTTTGCATGAGGTTGTGGTAAATAATATTTCCAAAGATCAACAGTATCTTTATAACATGTGTAAGGCAATAGAATTAGGTATGGTGATAGAAAGCCTTTCAAAAAAAAACCTGGTCGATTGGTTCATTCTTAATGGATGAAAACACCAAATGGAATCCTTTGTTTGTATGTTGAAAGCACTCTTCCATCTATGGAGATTGCGATACTTACTGATTGCATTCTTCGAGTCTATGTTCCAGTGCGGCTCTTTATAAAGTTGGAGCCCCAATGCTATATGGGGGCAAAACACTTGTGGCACCTAATTCAGTTCTCCTGTTTTCTTTCTGAAAATGATCAACTTATAGCTGATAAATGTATTCAGAGAAATGCATATTTTGGTCATCCACAAAATATCTTGCTATAAATGTTGGTTGATGATCAAATAGAAGTTAGAGAACTCTCATCCAGAAGAGTTAAATTCGCAAAGCAATCTCCTGTTGTGAATTCTACAGTAGTAAGGAAATTAAAAATTCCTCGACTAAACTTGGAATCAGTTGATTACCATAATCTTGTATGTTTGGGAAGAACTTCCAAGGACTCCAACACCTATGTTGAAAAATTTGAGTGATGATTTAATAAAAAATGCAGTACAAAATATGCAAAAATTGACGCTAGATGATTTCCCATGCCATTCTCAAAGTGTAGAAAAATACGTTAAATTGGTTACAGAAGCAGCAGCATCCATCAGTATGCAGCAGTATCATTTGGAGAGATGAAAAAAAAATGGATATGTAAGAGCAAAGCTTTTACCTAGAAAGTATATTCCACATTTTGGTTAAAAAAAAAATTGGAATATATAGGATTACTAACTCAATATGATTGCAGTATTTTTATTTAGGTGCATTTTAGTTGTATTCATTTAGTTATATTCATTTAAATTGACAAATAACCTTGTGTAACACATAACTTTACATAGCATATATTACATCGAAAATGGCTTATTTTCAATTAAAAGGCAGCAAAGAAAGGAAAACAAATTTTGAAAAATTTCGTTTTTTTAATGTTATTTAAATGCTAGAACAATAATATATTGCTATCCAAAGTTATTTATAAAAAAAAATGTATTGATGACCTACCCTAATATGTGTAAAACACTAGTTTTACTATTAGAGTATTTTTTTTCTGAATGTCACACTGTTGCAGCACCTTTTGTTTGCTTTTCATGTAACTTTTACATAGTCAGATAACCCACAACTTTCCTACTATTTTACTTTTTATATCTTTATTTACTGTTTTTACACCTAAAATCCAATCTCAGTTACTGAATACTTTATAGCATTATATTATACATTAAATTTTTACATTGTTTAACATTGTGAGATAATTTCAATGTTTTCTCTAGTTTTTTTTTACTAATTTAAAAAAAAAAGAATGAGCAGCTTTTTTTGAAGGATGAAGCTTTAATATATTACTATGAGATATTGTTATTTTAGTTGAGTTTTCAAATGTGTCAGGAGGTCAGGAGGTAAGCTTAGAGAGGATTTTCAGAAGGGAATGTTGAAAAGAAAGATTAATTTAAGCAGTGGAAATTAGTTTTCAGTGAAGATATTACTACTTTATTTTTCTTGTTGTTCTGCTTTTAAATTCTGAGATGAGCAAAAAACCTTACGAATTACAGATCCTTACAAGTATTTACTTGTTTAGTTTTTAGTATTGCAAAATATTGATAAAGAGAATTGTGAAAATTTTTCTTTAGGTTTTATGAATTAGTGATTTTTTCGCTACTTTTTTTTAAGGCTAAAGAATTAGAGGAGTCTGGAAGAGATTCATCTATCAAGCCTGCAGGTACTTCTTGTTCAATTCTTAATCTCTCACTTTTTTATTTTGTTAGTATAGTCTTCTTAATCCAACAAGTTTAAATGATTCTATAGAAGTTTTAAAATCTGCAGTAAAGATTTTATAATTTCTAAAATGAACATTAGAATAATATTGATACAGTTTATTTCTAATACTTTTTTATTTGAATACAATTTCTAATAATTACTGAAGTAACATTTAATGACTGACTTTAATACAAAAATGACAATTTACAAATAAATACGCAATAAGTTTCTCATACATAAGTTTTGGATCATACTACTTTGATTGGTGTTAAAGTATTTTTATCATAGAAGTCTTTATTTTTGTTTTAAATGTATTTTAACACCACAAGTTGTTTGGCATTAAACAAATAGTTTATTTAAAATTGCATTTAAGTCTATATATATATATATATATATATATATATATATATATATATATATATATATATATATATATATATATATATATATATATATATATATATGAGATAATTATCAAGTTATCTTGAATATAAAACCTCAAATTATCTTATGTTTTAAATTTTTAACTGTACAGTTAGAATTCTGGAATTGCACTGATTGGTAATTCCAAAATTTCATTTTTAGATGCTCATGGTGGATATATATCATCATTGATCAGGTAAATTGGCATTAGAACTTGTAGTAATTTGTCTTGTTCAACTTTTTCTAAACTCTAAGCTGTTAGTTACTATTGACATAATCATTTTTTAATGTATTTATTTCTCTGAAAACGCAGACACTTTTAAAAAAGATGAAAAATTGATCATTGATAATATAGATTGCATATTTTTTGAAACGGGTAAAAGTTTCAGCAGACCTTTTGCTCCTTTTAACATTTTTTGAACGGTGCTCTAAAAATTAAAACTCGTTGTGACACCCCTTTTTTTTGGAATAATGAAGATATCTACTTCTTCAACTGTTTGCAATAATGTTATAAAAAAAGAGTCTGGTTACTCTGAGTAAACTTGCACAGTTAGCATCTAGTGAATGAAGGAATCTCAAACGTTCTTACAGTATCAGCCAGATTACTCTAATGGTATAACGAGGGCCAGTTTTGTTACAATTCTTAAAAAATTACAGCATCCGGTTCCTCACAACTCCTGCAGATCTTTCGTAGTAAAATAGCACCGGTGTATTGTTATCCTAGAATTGGTCCCCCTCAGTCCGTCTTCTCTACATTCTAATTTTATGATCGTTAACTATTATTCGATCACATTTTAATGTTTTAGAGAATTAATATTCCATCACATTTAAGTGTTTCAGTGTATGAACAGTTTTCAAATACATTAAAACACCAAAACTTCTATAATATTTATGTTATTACGGACCGTTTTTTTTCTATGGATGTTTCTATCAACGAACCTTAAATTTTGTATCCGTAACAAAGGCTTTATGATTTATTTTTTAAGATGTGTGTAAATATTGTGACGAACTTCGGAGGTTCAATTTTTAATTAAGAATTAAACCTCTGAGGCATATTGAATTATATAAAACCTGAGATGAGTGAATTCACAAATAAAAGTACTAGATGACAAAAAAATGCCCCGTTGTGATATTTAACAATTAACCTATGTTCTTATCAAATATTTATTCTTTTAAAACAATGCTTCTCTCTTTTTAAGTGAATGTTAACACATTCTGTGCGGGAAACGACTTAACACGTGTTTGGCATAGTAGCGTTAGGTAGTTGGAACGGCAAAACTCGGATTTTACGAATAACTAATCTGCTGCGGGGAACGGCAAAAATTGGGTATTCCGTATATGTATTTTTTTAGACGTACTAGTACTGAGTTTATGGCTAGTTGGCACTGGTCTTTGGATATTATCACTGTCGGTAGTTTAGTACTGGAAAGATAATACTTTTGTCATAACGTTCTCTACTTTTGATCTTGTATATATTATGTAAAATCTTGATCTTGGATATATTATCTAAAACTTCTATTAAAAAAAAAATTCTATTTCTTCTCAAATTACCTTGTTTTTCTGTATATTTTTGAAATAGCTTATTGTTTTATTTTTAATATTTGGATCTCTCTCTCTTACACACACACACACACACACACACACACACACACACACACACACACACACACACACACACACACACACACACACACACACACACACACACACACACACACACACACACACACACACACACTCACTCACTCACTCACTCACTCACTCACTCACTCACTCACTCACTCACTCACTCACTCACTCACTCACTCATAGTGAGTGACATTGAGAATCTTACAGATGATGATTCTAATGATGATGAAATTGCGCGACCGCGAACATTTAGGGGACGAAGAGTTTCCAGCAGTTCTGACGAAGATGAAGAAGAATTTTCGTTAGAAAACAGTCTTACTATTCTGGAAGAATTTTTGGGTCACTCAGTAATAAACACAGAAAATGTTCCAGATGCAATAGAATGGATGTAGTTTATTTACTTATAGGAGAGGATTTTTTTTACACCTTTTGTAAAAGAATCAAACAGGACAGACTCAATTAAGAACCTATAAAAACTTTCCTAAATGGAGAGATATAATACAAGATATAATGAGTATATATTTATTGGAAATGAAAAAAATTATGGGTCTCATTCTTCTTATGGACCAAGTCTGTACAGACCAAAGCTATGAGAACTGGAGCAAAGATCCGTGTACAGAAAAGACATTTTCTCAGAAAATAATGTCCAGAGATTTCCTCAGAAAATCTGGTACTAGAACAATATTTTCCAAGTCTGATCCACCAGGAATATTAAATATGGATTGAGAAAATATACTTTGGTGAAGATTGTAGGCTTTGGCAGAAAGGAAAATATTGTACGTTTATAATATGCAAAATTACTATCAATTTTTTTAAATATTGATAGTAATCTTGCATATTATAAACGTATATAAATATTTACTGTAGTTGTAACAAATGAATGATCATAAAATAACAAACAGTAA
Source organism: Hydra viridissima (assembly GCF_058129835.1). Taxonomy (NCBI): domain Eukaryota; kingdom Metazoa; phylum Cnidaria; class Hydrozoa; order Anthoathecata; family Hydridae; genus Hydra; species Hydra viridissima. The sequence continues at coordinate 4,291,605 of NW_028324308.1, read as the reverse complement.
GATCAACGGTAAGCAATTCTTGAGCAGTTATCGGCTGTTTCACGATAAACGTATTTTTGCGCATAAAATTGATAAATGCTTTTTAGATTTAAGGTTTTTTTTCAGTTAATCATGTTTGCCAGATTTAAAAATTTTTAAACTTGAAGAAATAAAAACGACATCTAAAAATATGTTTATTCTAGTTTTCATGTCTTTCAGCTATATAAAGACTCCTTGGAAATCGATTGGTCAGCGATTTTGGCGATAAAGCGCTCACTGTGTTGACCCAAGTTGTTCCATAGTGTATTTAAGGTTATAACTGTATTTCACACATGTTTTGCAAAATCCTATTAACTAAAGTTTCTTTAAATTCGTTTTATAATATATTGTGTATAGGTGAGTCTATGCCACGGTATGTTAAAAGATTTCATTTCAAATAGCCAACGAATATTTTTTTTTTATTATTTTATTGTAAAACATAAATTTATTTATTTTCAAATAAAAAAGACGTTATACGGATAAATACTTTTGTCATTATTATGATGGAAAGAAAATGTTGTAGTTACCAGTTCTCTCTAAAATGATTTGTTTTTTTTTTGTTCCGTAAAACACGCCTTCCAGTGTCGTTGTCGCCTATCCTAAACAAAGTTTGCTATTGAAAGAAAGATAGCATCAAAGTTGTGCTAGGTCGCCACCATAAACACCCTGTAATGAGAAATTAAAGTTGTCAATCATGTTTCAGCAAAAAAACGGCTATCAATTCCTTAATAACAGTCTATGGTGTAGCATAAATCATATAATAACATTTATTTAATCTTTCGTAATGTTTTTAAGAAGTTAGAAACTAATTGCTAATTCTCCAACTATTAAGATAATCTATAGAATTTAGAAACAGAGCATCGTTAACAAATATACTTAGACCAAAACAACAAGATAGCGTTTCGTTTTTGTAATCTGCTTCCCTTGAAACTGTCATACGACGCCTTAAAAGTTAATAAATAATTAAGAACTTGGTTTTGGATATGAAAATAGTTAAGTAGCTAATGTACTTCTATTGAAATAAATTAATTTATTGTTTTAAAAATCGCGCACAAATATAAAGATAATGTAAATGAACATTGAAAACGAATTTCTTTAAAAACCACTCGTACATTTACAATAAATTCATAGCGATTCTTTTTCATATAACTGGTTTTCTTCGACTCAAAAATAAAAACTATGGGAAACGCAACGGAGATGGAAGAGAAGGGTTTTATTAACAGCAAATACACTGTTGAGAGTATGTGACATTGACTCCTGTCTTTATTATCAATTTGAAAGTTCTGGATTTTTACCGCATCTTATTGTGTATTTCTAATTTTGCCTTTCTTTTTAGAAAACGGTGTAGTTTCACACTCTTGTGAATTTCAAAAATCACCTTGCAAGAAATCCAAAAGAAAAAGACATTCAAATAATCTTTCTGCTCATATTTTAACTAGAATTGCTCGAGGTCGTTGTCTGGTCAAAATTTTTTGGCTCCTCATTCTTTTGCTTTGCATTGCTTTGGTAGCGTTTCCTATTTATGGTTTGATTCAAGATTATTTAAGCTACGATAGCACTCAGAAAATCTCCACAATAGTAACCGTGAAAAACGTCTTTCCATCTGTTACAATATGCATCCAACGGCAAAGTAAGTTCTCATACTGTGGCATTGATGTATTAGGCGATGGCTATTCTCGTAACATGCAAGGTTTATGCCAACGCAATAGTGAAAAAGAAGTTGCTATGGAAACAAGCAGTGCTGATGATCCATCAAGCAAGTATGCGTATTGGACCAACGATCAGTCGTTTGAGTTTTCCTGCCCCGAATCACGATCTTGTTCACCTAGCGACTTTCAAAAGCAGTTTTTTAAAACCGTGAGTAACGAGCGTGGTGAGTGTGTCTCTTGGAATGGAAACGGAACATACCACAACGTTCATAACCTAATTGAACTAACAGGAAAAGTATTACATCGTTCTTTTAGTAAATTTCAAACTATAGAAATTATTATTCACGAACCTCAAATCGATGGTACATTTCAAGACAGGTCATTCAGTGCAATGATAGGACGTAAATATCAAATATCTTTCACTAAAATTGTAACCAAACACTTGCCTGCACTTTATTCTAACTGCGTTGATAAAAAAAAAGACGATATCTTTCCTGGTAAATATACCGTCGGTAATTGCTTTGATTCACACGATTGCATAAGTACCATGATGCAATGTGGGGATACGTTTGACTATTGCCGAAAATACGTTCCTAAAAAATTAAGCACACGTTACAAGCGGAACAACACAATTGCTAAAACTATCGATTGCTTTAAAAAAAGAAATGTCTCTTTCGCTCACAGTTGTTTACTTCCTTGCACAAGAACAGATTATGAAATTTCGGTTTTCTCCGAGAATGATCCCTCAGTTAATAGAAATGAGTTTGTACTCTCAATGAAGCATAAAAGTGGAAATACTTACATTGAAAAACGTGATATACCTTTAAACAGTTGGACACGTTTGTTGTCGGAAATCGCTGGTCTTATTTCTTTAGTTATTGGTGGTCTTTTAGTTTGTATAATTGAGATATTTGTTTATGGAATTCTATCCTGCTTTTAACTTTTGTGCTATGTTTTATTTTTGAAGCAGCTACGTTGAGGGACTAAATAATAGATGTAATTAAAAAAAGCTAAGATGCTAAATTATATAAGAGAGAAAGAGAAAGGCCTGCACGGGCAAAAAATGCAGAGACAATCCTTTCTATTTTATACCAGGCTCTTTATCTATTTTTTATTTAATTTTTTTGTATATAACGTATGATAATAGGTTTTGTATCTGTTATATATTGGTGGTTCATGCCAACTTATATACTAAGGCTTTCAAAATTAAAAGGCTTGCTCATGCAGAATGTAATTTCACGATAGAAGTCAATTGACTTAACGCATTTTGCGACTTTTAAAAAATATTTTAATCCTTAAAATAATGTTTTTATATTGCACTCAATATTAAAATTTTTTTGATTATCTCAATTATAATAAGAAAATGAATAATTGATTGATTCACCATTTATTATTTAAAAACAAAGTTTTTCTACGTTTTTTTTTCACAGCTCTTTTTTTTCACATTGAAAATGAATTAAATCTTGAAAGAAAATAAAAAATTTCTAAGATTCAAGCTTTTTTATTATCTAATTCTTTTAAATAGTTTTATTGAAATGTTTCAATTGAACAAGAGAAATGTTGTCAGTTTTCGTAATGCTTTATTTTATTTTCTTTACCATACCTTGTTCATCAAAAGACATTTTGCAATGTTTAATTATTTAATTATATTTAATTATTTAATTATACTTAATTATTTAATTATACTTAATTATTTAATTATATTTAATTGTTTAATTTATTTAATTATTTAATTGTATTTAATTATTTAATTATATTTAATTATTTAATTGAATTTAATTATTTAATTATATTTAATTACATAATATTTAATTAGAAAAACATTAGCTAGTGAAGTTGCAGTAAGGTTTACATGCATGTACAGTATATAAATACTACAACAACAGACACCATTAATCATCCCAACCCAGTGGGCACCAAGACGTCTATGAGACGTCTATTTAGTGTCTCAGATGTTTTGAGACATCTGAGATAAAACTGAGACATTTATAAGACACCTTAAAGACAATCGCATCTTAGGTATAAGGAATTCTGAATTTTTCCGTAACCGATTTCTTCCGGAAGTTCTATATACTACGTTTTTGACATTTTTTAACGATACTTGTGTTATGATTTGGATCGCTTTATATCGTCTAAATTAGTATCGCGCAACTCAGTTATGAAAACTTTTTTCTAACAAAAGCTTACTCAGTAATCTTCTTTAAAAACCCATTTATAACTGTTATTTGTCTTTTATTATTAGATTTTTTGTTTTACATATATTTTTAATATCTTTTATATAAAAAAAACTATGGAGAGAACATATGATAAGAGGATATTGAATAAGAAACATTTAGGTATAGGAAGAAACCTTCTCATCATTTTCAAAAATTATTCAGGGAAGTACTTTTTATTGTGATTTTTTTTTTTTCACCATTACCTTCATAATTTAAAAAATAATTTAACCCATTACGGTCCAAACTTTCTTAGGAATTCCAACACTTTGGTCCAAATTATTTTTTTGGAAGAGAGAAAAAAAGTCAGATACTAATATTGAATATTTGATTGTTCAAATTTGTACTTTTTTTACTAATGGTTACTTCTTTATTATAGCTAAGCACATCGAATTACTGATAAGGCGTATAAATGATTATTGATAAGGCGTATAAATGCCGCACGCTGCTCTGTCGAGCTTAACTCGACGTTGGACCTGATACTAATGCTGAGACTGTCGAGTCCGACTCGATGTTGGACTGCAAAGGGTTAAAAACAAAAATATTAAGTTAAAATGTTTTTCCCAATCTGTTTGTATATATATATATATATATATATATATATATATATATATATATATATATATATATATATATATATATATATATATATAATATATAGGCTAATGCGGGTTCTGAGCCATTGATACTTTTCCATACTTAAGGATGCAAACGTTTTTCAAGAAGAAGTATAAAAATAATCATGTTATTTGTGTACCCTTCAAGATGCCTTCAAGATGTTTTAAGATGTTAATTCAATTTTCTTGTTTTGTAGTGACCGATGGCTAAGGTAGTGTGAGTGCCATCATTCAATAGGATCCTTTTGTCGTCATTAGCGCTGAGTGCGACTTTGTTAATTTCTTCGGTGTAGACGTCATGAAGATGGGATCTGAAAACGTTCATGGTGGCAGTCACCACAAGGTGTTGATAATGCTTTGAAAGTCAAGACCTTCATCTAGTTTTTTCAAGACGTAAAGGCACAAATGACCACAATAAGAAGTATGACCAAACTGAACTTGCTCGCTGTTGTAATAAACAGGACTCTTCAGATAGTGAACCAGCTCGACGAGAGGAGGCTGAGCATAAGAATCGAAACTGAATTTCTTGTCACCGTCTTTATACCAGCATACCCAATGAAATCCTCCTATGTTTGATTCGCCCGTGTTAACAATACCACATTCTTTTCTTCTCGGTTTTTTCGGCAATGTATCTCTTTCAAAAACGCCTCGAAAGTTTTTTAGTTTTAACTGTTTTGCAGCCTTTATCAATTGAAAGTTGGTTAAAGCCTCGTTGGGTAAAACAATTCCTTCGACGTTAATCATTTTTTTATCTTCTTTTCAAGTTTAAGTTAGAGAATGGATCCGAGAATGGGTATGCTATTAAAGGGTGAATTGGGACCGAGGAGTAAACCAGAACCGGAAACAAGAGTGCTAACAAGCGTACCGAGCAATGGAAGTAGAGCACCGATGAAACCTCCTGTTATTTCATGTCCTTTTCCAGTTTTGACAAAGAGTCCTTTTCCAGTTTTAACAAAGAGTCCATCCCCTTGTGTGTTTCCGTTCCAATGGTTGAGGTATAAGCCAGAGCCAAGTTTTGTTATTTTTATACCTTTTCCATCTTTGCTCAAGTAAAATGTTTTTGGTTTTTTAGTTGAGCTTGTACGATTAACACCTCGTCCAGCGATAGAATCAACCATAGCTGAACCGGCAGATGAAGCAATCCCGCCCAATAAACCTTTTGCAAGTACTGGAGCTGCACGAGAGGCAATTGATCCAAGTAAAGGTAAAATGGCACCGATGAATCCTCCTTCTACTTTTGCGTTATGCATGAGTTGAGTTTTGCTGAGTTTAAGCGTGACACCTTTTCCACTGATGTATGCTTTTCTAATTTTGTCGAGTTGCGCGTTAGTGACAGCAAGAACATGTTCACCGTTTAAGTCTTGATGAGTGAGTTTTATGCTGGTTGCAGTTTTATCATGCATCGCTTTTTTAATTTTGTCAGCTTGTCCTTGCGAGATGTTGAGTTTAATGTTTTGATACATTTTATAGAGTTAAGAAATTTATTTATTTCACTTCTCGAATGTGATAACGGATTGTAACATCCTCTCCACGAAAATCAACCAAATCTCCATTGTTATCAATGATGCGAGTAACCATTGTTGAAATTTCAGGAACTTGAACAGGAAGATAAATCAAATGCATAGGTCTTTCGATGATTTTGTAACCAGAGTCAACTTGCGGGTAAAAGGAGTAGATGCAGTTTAATTGCTTACCATTAACGTAGGATGATCCGATGACGTTATTAACAATTCTAATGGTATTGATGCTTAAAATTTTAGCGATATGATCTGACTCGTGTTCTGAATTGGAGTTTAATTTTCTTTTAGTAAACCCTAAAACTGAAGCAATGCTGTTATCCACGTTAAAGTCGATTATATAATTCGCTCCAAGTTTAATGGTTGATTTTAAGGTGTTGACATTCACTGCAATTTGAAGGTTGCTTGATGAGTAGCTAATTTTATTCGCAATAATATAACTTCCACGTTGAGCCTTTTGTATGGTGGATGAAATTGACCTTTGCATAAACTCATTGATGTCTTTAATTTCGTAGCTTCCGTCAGGGATGATAACGGTTTCCCAATGAGCACCATTTTTCATGCTGTATTTGATTGAATTATTTTTGCTGTTTATGTTTGGAATACTGTTATAGGTCTCAAGTCCGAGAAAAGCCATTTCGTAGCTTTTTCCTTTTTCAAAGACGATTTTGTCTAAAAAATTAGTCGTGATAACACTTGATTTATCATCTACATCGATTATAGTACCTGACATTTTTTAAAAATGGACGAAATTTTTTTAGATCCTTTTGGATCCGTGGAAATCACAAGTGATTTTTAAGTTAGAAAAAGGCAAATTCATCCAGACCTCTTCTGTATTTTCCATTATCTTTTTCAGAGGATAGATCAATGACGACAAATCCACGAGGTTTAGACCAGCAATCTCTACAAAACTTTCTAAATTCTTTTATGTCCATATTACATGAGGCGTGTCTTTTATAAATTTCACCAACAGTTCCATCGTCTTGAGGGAATAGACAAATAAAATTGGCATTGGTTCTAATGGCATGTCCGTCAAGATCGAAAAAATTTTGAGCGAGATAAAAGCAGTCTGCGTTAGAGTGTCTTCCATGCGTGTAGTATTTTTCACACATGCTTTGTTTTTCTCCTCTTAAATCGTCGAAGATCATCAGATTGTTTTTTGTTCGATCAAGTTCGGAAGGGTTAGGAACGTCTTCTTCATTTTCGAAAAAATGACACTCTATACACTCGTTTTCAGAATAATTTTTTGAAAGTTCATCAATCACATCTTTAGGGTTTAAATTCAATTTTTTCATCATGTTTTTATTAAGCAATTGGAGAATGACTTCTTTTGGCAGTTTCTTTTCAAAGGCTTTTTTGAGTATTTTGTATTCGGGTTGGAAAAGGGATTTGTCAAAGACTTGCAAGTGGTTATAATCGAGCCATCCTGGTCTAAGCAGTAAATTGAGAAGCAAGGTTGTTTTTCCGCAACCGGATTTCCCGACGATGATTCCTCGAATGTTTCTTGGTAAAAGCTTGTTGTTATTCCTTTTGTTTTCATCATTGTTAATTTCCAAAGGAATGATTTCCATTTTTATGTTAAAAAAACTTATTTATATATGTTAAAATGTACTGCGTTAAATGCAAAAGGAAAACAGAGACCATTCACTTGAAAAAGGAGATGACAAAAAACAACAGACCTATGCTCAAAGGAACCTGCGACTCTTGCGGAACGACCAAATGCAAGTTTTTTGCAAAAGATGTTGCTGAAACAACAAAAGGAGGTGACTTGGTGGAATCGATCAACACGTTGTCAAAGAAAATCAAGCTTCCGTGGGCAAAATTTCCGGGAGAGATGCACCTTCCTGGCAGGACCTGGTACCAATTTAGAAAAAAGGCTCACATCCACAGACATGTATCAAGAGTGGAGCAAACCGGTAGACAGAGTGGACAATGCGGCGTATCACCACGATTTGGCTTACAAATATTTAAACGACGTTAAAAGCAGGAATGTGGCTGATCAGATGATGCTTGAAGAAATGAATTCGATTCCTAACCCAACCCAAAGGGAAATGAACGAAAGAAAGCTTATCGCTCCCATCATCAAAGCCAAAGCCAAATTCGGATTGGGTGTTAGTGATTTGAAATGGACGGATCAGCTTGCAGAGGAGCTTCATAAGCCAGTCATTCGCCATTTTAAAAGAAGAAGGGTGATTGTGAACGACATCGATGAGATATGGGCTGCAGATTTGGTGGACATGCAATCGTTTTCAAAATTCAACAAGGGCGTCAAATATTTGCTCATGGTGATTGACGTGTTTTCAAAGTATGGATGGATGGTTCCGTTAAAAAGCAAAACAGGCTTTGAAGTGTCTGAAGCGTTGAAAAAGATATTCCAAGAAAGAAAATGCGTCAAATTGTGGGTAGACAAAGGAAAAGAATTTTACAACAAGCACGTGAGAGCGCTAGGTGTTCAATTGTACTCTACTGAAAACGAGGAAAAAAGCTGTGTCGTTGAGCGATGGAACAGAACGATGAAGGAGAGGATGTTTAAATATTTTTCAGCCAACAATACCAATAAATACATTGACGTATTAGATGAGATGGTGAAAAATTACAACAATACAAAGCACTCCTCCATCAAGATGACTCCAGTGGAAGCCAGCGATAAAAAGAATAAAGGTAGAGTCTGGTGGAATCTGTATGGAAAGGATCAAGCATTACCAGCAAAACCGAAATTTTCAATGGGTGATCAAGTGAGGATTACCAAAAAGAAGTCTCATTTTGAAAAGGGGTATACGCCGAGATGGACTGAAGAGGTTTTTACCGTGTCAAAAGTTCAGTACACGGATCCTCCTACGTATAAAATTGCTGATGCAAACGGTGAAGAAATTCAAGGAACTTTTTACGAGCAGGAGATGCAAAAGACGCATCAGAGCATATTCAGAATAGAAAAAATTGTTCGCAAGACCAAGACCAGATCATTGGTGAAATGGTTGGGATATCCTGACTCGTTCAACTCATGGGTGGACAATGATGAATTGATCCGTTTGCAAGATCCAAAAATGATCTAAAATTATTTTCTTCATCTTGAAAATGCATGCTCCTCACAAGTTTTTTAGAAATGTTGCCTCAGCTGAAGTTCACAGTTTAGAATTGCAATTGAAGCATTTGGAAGAGAGGATCAGAGAGTTGGAAGAGAGAAGACCGAGTAACATTGTTGTTTATACGAAAACGTTAGATCATCCACCTTATTACAACATGAACGAACAGTATGAGATTTTTGCTCAGAAAGACATTAAATTTGCTGCTCTATCACATACAACGATAGCTTTATCCATTGGACTGAAATTTGAGAAAGGTGTTGCTGTTGTCACTTTGATGAACAAAATCACTGAGCAATTGAATTACAGAAAGAACGAAGTTATCATTTCAGAGTCTGTAGAGAACGTTATTATGGATGTGAACAGCAACAGCAAAGAGGACGTGATTGTTAAAAAGGGTGAAAAGCTCTGCACGATTACATACATTGATTTAAAATAATCTTTCTTAATGAAAAAATGGAGATATTGAATGAAAAAATTTATCCAGTTCTTCCATCAGCTCCTGCAGATGAAGGGCATCGTCTTCAGAAGATTGGTGAGATTCAGAAAGAAATAGAAACTGAAAAAGTGAAAAGAATGGCTTTGAGCAAAAAGTACCATCGCGTTTTCAGGATCATTTCGAATGTGGACAATACGATGCAAGGATTATGCATAGCATTGGGTGTGACTGGAATAGGACTTTTGTCCACGATTATTGCTAGTCCTATAGCGATTGCTTTTGAAGGTGTGGCTATTGGATTGGGTTTTATATCGATTGTTGGAGGCCAAGTGAACAAAAGGATGGCCTTGAAAGCGGAAAAGCATGAGAAGATCAAAGTGTTGGCAGAGTCCAAATTGAACACGATCAGTGAGCATATTTACAAAGCGTTGGTAGATGGAAGAATAAGCGATTCAGAGTTTCAGTTGATTCTTGGTGAGCTTCAAAAGTTTAAAGAAATGATGGAGGAGATACGAACCAAAACTAAAAAGGGTATTGATGAAGTGATGAAAGAAAACTTGATTCAAAAAGGTCGAGAAGACGCCATTCAAGCGTTCAAAAATATGTTTAAAAAATCGTAGATTTTCCACAGATTCAAAGAATCTAAAAAAATTAATTTTTTCCATGGAACCAAAGAACATGAATGAAGAAACCAACTTATGATTTTTTTCTATCGTATTTTAAAAAGATGTTTATCTTTAAAATACAAGACCCGGATAAAAGAGATGAAATTGTGAGAGAGATTAATGAGAGAAGAAAGAGGATTTATCAGAACAGCATCAACGACAACATTTTAGATGCAAATTTTCAGATGGATGCAAGCAAGTTGTTTAAGCCTCTCATCCAAAGCAACGAAAAGATGATCAACGGATCTGGAGTCACCAGCATTGCTACCAAAGGAAAGTTTGTATCCAAAATGCCTTTTGAAGTGAATAAAGTTGGGGATAAAACGTTCATTGGTAAAATGGAGGTTGAAATGGATGGAGACGACATGATTGTTGGTGATGAAAGGTATGAAAGAACAAAAGGTCTTTGGGAGCTCATGACCAAGTTTGAAATACCAAGCGAGTATACGGATGAAGACTTGGAAAATTATGAAAAAATTTTAATGGACAGTGATGCTATACGATCTGATACGAAGCCGAATAAGCCGAAAGCTTCAAGAAGACCAAAGTATCAGAAACTTATTGCTCCTATTTGGGAAAAAATGATGCGCATTGAAAAAGGTAAAAAAGGTCGTGGAGTGATCATTCTTCCTAGCGATCCGAATGCGTTGGTGGAAAAGCTTGAATTGAGTATTGCTGCTTGGCATGCTGGAAATACGGGATCGAGAAATGAGGCTGTGAGCATTTGCGATGAGTTGTTGAGACAAAAGGAGATTAATAAAGAGGAATACAAATCATTAATGAGGACGATTGATAAAATTTAATCATCAAAGGATTTAACATGAAAGGATCTAAAAAGAAAATGCTCATTGTGAACAAAAGAAGATATGTAAAAAAGAACGTTGTTGGTGGAGGTGGTTTTCTAGACTTGATTAAAAATTTCATCAAAAGAGCAGCTGCTTCAAGTATGTCAAAAGCAACAATGAGTATGCTTAAAAATGCTGCAACAAGCAAAATTGGACAAGAAGCTATTACAGCTGCAAATTCTGCTGGTACTGAGTTAGCCCTTTCAGCCATTTCTGCTGCTAGAGATGCTGCTGTTGATAAAGGCAAAAAGAAAATTGAGAAATTAAAGACTGGTTCATCCATTCAAACTAGGAAAATGTCAAAAAAGAATGCGATTCGAATTCAAGATCTGGTGAAAATGGGAAGAGGCATGAAGATAGCCTGATGATATGTAAAATGATATAAAAAAAATTTATTTTCTATGAAAATGTTAACTACCGATCGATTAAGACTGACTGATAAACCAGAGTATGACACTGGCATTGAGAAATTGGATTTTTTTGAGTACCTTCCAACCAATCTTGATTTAAATTCTTCAGGAACGATCACTTTTGAAATTGACTGTCAATCCATTAAAACACTGCCATCAGAGGCTTACATTCTTATTGAAGGAGTGTTAAAAAAGAGTGATGGAACCTTTTACGAAGCCACAGACAAGATTGCGTTGGTGAATAATGCTTTGATGTATTTGTTTAACGACGTGACTTATGACTTGTCTGGAGAGCAAGTGGAAAGAGTGATTTATCCAGGTCATGCTACTACCATTCTTGGAATAGTGAAGTACCCTCACGGATTTCAGATGACAGATGGTATGAAGCAAATGTGGTTCATGGACACATCAAATCTTGTTGAAAATGACGGATTTAAAGTTAGACGAGACCATTTGTTTGTTGACACTACATCCGTTGGAGCTTTTTCGTTCAGGATCCCTTTAAAGCACATTTTTGGTTTTTGCGAAACATATGACAAAGTTGTTTATGGGTTCAGGCACACCATCACCTTTACAAAGAAAGAATGCGATGATGCTATTTACAGAGCGGAGAGCGCTAGTATAGGAATGATTGACCATAAAAAATTCAGGCTTTATATGCCTCGCGTTGAATTGAGTGTTTCAAGAAATGCTGAATTTATGAGTTTAATTGCTCAAAAGATACCCATTCAAGTGGCTTATAAAGCAAACAAATGCGAAAGACAGCTTATTCCTGCTGGTCAAACAGAGTTTACCTGGTCGCTTGGAAGAATCACCGACAAAAGCGTTCCTTTGTATATTTTGTTCGGTCTTCAAACGAACAGAGGTTCCAGTCAAACTGTTAATCCGTCACTATTCGATCATTGCGATATTAGCAATTTTTACGTGACTGTGAATGGAATAAAGTATCCAAATTTTAATTATGACTTGAACTTTGGAGAGAAGAAAGTGACAATGGCTTATGCAGATACATTTTCTTTTGATGAAAAATATTATGGAACAAACGAACTTGTTTGTCAATCAGGGCTGAGCTTGTTTCATTATATAAAGCTCTATCCATTGTTCTTCGTTGATATCAGCAAGCAAAAAGAAAGAGTGGCTACAGAAACAGCTGTATTGGTGATTAACCTTAAATTTCGAACTTCAACTGTTGCAAATACTGTCATCTTTGCTGTGGTGATCTCTGATAAAATGCTTAATTTTGTTTCAGACGGGACTCACATGACTGCTGTTTATTGAGCAAGATCCATGGAAATGATTTTTTAACACGGTAAAAGTTAAAAAATTGAATTGACTTAAAAAAAATCACGGCGTAAATAAAATGTATTACACAAAAAAGTTTTTGAAAAACTTGTTAGTTGAAAACGGCGTTACTAAAACAGCTAAAAATATGCCAACGTTCTTAATGCTTGCGATTGAAAATAACTTGATCAGTAAAGATGATATTTTAGAAAGAGCTGAAGAATACAAGCCAGTAGGTCGACCAAGAAAACGTCGTGAACCGAAAGAAAAGAATGTTGATCCAGTTAAGAAAATCACTGTGAGAATGACCAACGTTGAAACGGGTGAGGTGACTGAATACAAGTCTCTTTACAAAGCGGAGAAAGCAACTGGTCATGGATGGAGATATTTATGGCGTCGAGATGGAAAGGTAGACAATGGAATCAAGATTGAATTTTTAAGATCTTTAAGAACCGTGGAAAGCTTTTAAAAGAGAATTCTCTTTTAAAAAAAAAAATTTCTTCCCTTAATAAAATGAGATATACATCATCGTATTTGAAAAATTTGCTGAGGGAAAATGGAGTCACCAAAACCTCAAACAATTTATTTGGTCTGATGATGCTTGCGGTTGAAAATAACTTGATTAGTAAAGAAGAGATTTTAGAAAGTGTGAAAGAGTACAAGCCAGTAGGTCGACCAAGAATTCATGAGCCAAGAAAAAAGAATGATGATCCGAAATGGGAATGGCTTCGTTCAGCAAGAAAAAATCCAATCACTGTGAGATTGACCAACGTTGAAACGGGTGAGGTGACTGAATACAAGTCTATTTACAAAGCGGTGAAAGGAACTGGACATAAATGTGAATATTTTGCTTATCGAAATGGAAAGGTAGACAATGGAATCAAGTTTGAAATTCTTTACCCTCGTTGAGTTTTTTTAATTCTTTTTGAAGAGTTGAAAAATGAACTCGAGATTTGCAGCGATGACTTTTCATTTGATGATGAACATGAAGAAAAAAAGTTTGCTGAAAAAGTTTGCTGAAAAAAAAAATTGAATTCGAGTGAAAGAAAAAACGCAGCAAGAAAAAATGGATGCATTAAATGGGCAATACGTGACAGGTCCCTCTGGTGAGCAACTTTGGGAAAGTCGATATGGATTCAGCCTCCCTTATGAGCTTGACTCTTTCGGAAAAAGGGTTTTGATTCAAACGGATGAGTATGGTCATCAATATGTCGTTCGCGTTGACGACTTGGGTAATCAGTATGCGGAAATGCTCCATGGTTATGTCAACACCATCACTGATTTTGAAGGGCATGAAGATGATGTTGAGTTTGACGAAAATGGTGAAAGGTACGTCTGCTTCGACGATGGACGTATTGAATATATAATGGATAAATATGGTCGTCGCTATCTTACATTTTATGAAACACTAAAACTTGCAATTGAATACATACATGATATACCATATGCAATCGTCTTGAACGAATCAGGGGATCAAGTTGTTATTAATGTTCACAGTTTAACTGGAGATCCAATGTTCGGCGAAGAAGAAATTAGTATTGAGTACAGAGATGGCAATCACTATCTTGCCAGTTTCACAGCAGAAGACATTGATTTGATGAACAGGATTTCCAATGAATCAGATGAAGAAATGAGAAGAATGCTTGAAAGAGAAAATAAGTCGCAAAATGATATTATTGCAGAAGAATGGGAAAAATTCTCTTCGTCTTCTTGGAGACTGGGTCGATTTGGCGTTCCTGCTGCTTGATGTGATCGCTGATTTTTCTTTTAATTCTCTTCGGAGAATCGAAAGATGTTTGCTGAAAAAAAATTGAATTGGCATAAAAAATTTTCTCAGCATTTAAAAAAGATGATTAGTATTGATGAATCAGGTTATCTAATTGATGTTCTTGGAAATCGATATGTGTTTGTTGACGAATATGATTTAATTGATGAGTATGGTGATTCTTACACACTCGGTTTTGATAGAGATGGAAATCCTCTTTTGGTTGATTTTGATTCTGGTTTTGAAGAATGGGAATACGATCAACAGAATTTGAGGGACTAATAGTTACCATCATATATTTTTTTTAACTCTTTTTTAAGAATTGAAAACGGTTGTCATGGTTACCATCGTAATTTTTTTTGCGGAAGACTTTTCAAGTTGTCATCAGTTTGCCGAGGTTTTTTAAAAAAATTGAATTGACTTAAGGAAAGTAACGGCGGAAATAAAATGAGCCGCCAATCTTCAGAAAAATTTATCGCGAAAGATAAAAACACCGAAAAATTTTTTCTTCCGTTAATAAAAATGGAAAATAAATCAAAAGTCTCAATGGCATCATTGCGAAGAGATGTTAAAGAAAGGTACATCAAAGGCTATACCAAAATGACAGGGGAACAGCTCGTTGAAGCAATAAGAACAACAAAACCTGTCATTGGTCAAAAGTCTGTTAATGATCGAAAAGATCGAAATAAAATGACTGTAAAAGAATTAAGAGAGATGGCTAAAGGTCGTGATGATATCAAAGGTGTCTCAAGAATGAGAAAGGCTGATCTCATTGAAGCTTTAAATATTACCATCATTGGAAGTGGTTCACGTAGACGAACGACTGAGGCGAGACCTTTGCCTGTTAATGAAAGCGTGGTTAGGTTTGTTCAACCACCTGTAAAAGTTTCTGTAAAACCGACAAAAGTTTCAATAAAGCCGACAAAAGTAAGGTTTGTTCCTTCCGCAGTGATAAAACCAGTCATTGCTCCAAAACCATCGTTCATTCCTCCTACACCAAGACCTGTGGTAAAACCTCCTATTGCCCCAAAACCGACTCATTTGCAAAATCGAGTGACGTCCATCCTTGACACACCTGTTGTCGATTCAACAAACGTCATTGCTCCGAAACCTGTTCCTGCACCGAGATGGTTTTCAAGAATTGTGACATCTGTCTCCAACGGTTTTAACCAAGTGCTTACTGCCATTGATCCATACGTTCCAACTACGGTGAAGAAAACAGTGAGCAGCGTAAAAAGCGGAGTGGAAAAAAGAATAAAGTCTCTCAAAGGCATCGTATTTGATGCTCCTGTTCCAGCTCCAGTGTCTACAAGTCCGGTTCCTGCTTCAGTGTCTACAGGTGCTCCTTACACCATAAAGTTTAATATGTCTAAGCATTCAGCAGAGCGTTCAACCAGAGTATTTTCTTACGAGCCGTCTTCTCGGCAACAAGACATTGTTTCATTTCAAAACTTGGTGAGAGAGTCTGCTATTCAAACCATGGAAGGAGAAAGAAACACAAAGGTAAGAATTGTTTTAGTCTGTGAAATGATTCGCGTAAGCATCTTAACAGGTGAAGAGACTACTCAGACGGCTAACTTTTCATCTAATGCGCAAAGATTATTAGAGGGTGATGATGTGCGAACGTTAATGACCGAAATGGAAGAAAAAGTCTTGGAACGTAGCGCTAATTACAACAAGATGGGATCCAATTGCGTCTTGTCTAAGATTTTAAGAATGGATATCAGCTTTGTTGATTATGAACCTTTCAAGGGCTCTTCCTACATGGAGCTGCCTCTCAAGTTGAAAAACAAAAAAGCCATCATCAACATGGAAAACAACGACAATGAATGTTTCAAGTGGTGTGTTATCAGAGCTCTTAACATGAAAGCTATGCATAATTCAAGAATAGATGAAGACTTGATTGAAAAATCGAAAGAGCTCAATTTTAAAGAAATGGAATTTCCTGTAAAGGTGACTGATGTCGAAAAGTTTGAGAAAAATAATTTGGATATTAGCGTGAACATCTTTCACTATGAAATGAATAAACCTCAACCTATGCGAATATCCAAATTTCATGATCGAAAGCACTGTGTTGATTTGTTGTATATTTCAAACAAAGACAACAGCCATTACTGTCTCATTAACAATTTCAGTCGGTTTGCTGGCTCCTCAACAACAAAAGGAAAAAGAAAACTTCATTTTTGCAGAAATTGCATGCATGGTTATGACCTAGAAGAAAAGCTTCAAATTCACAAAGAATACTGTTATGAGAACGCTCCAATGAGAATTGATCTTCCTAAAGAAGGGTCAACCCTTGAGTTTAAAAACTACAACAACACCATGAGAGTTCCGTACTGTGTCTATGCCGACTTTGAAAGTTTCATCCAACCCTTCGAGGACATTAAGCAACATGGTAGTAAAGAGTCTCATACCAAAAAATACCAAAAGCATGTTCCAAGCTCCTTCTGGTATTACATCGTAGGACCTAATGGTTTAAAAATTAAATCTGTCGAGTACACAGCAAAAAGCGATAAGGATGACGTAGGTAAAAAGTTTGTTACCAGTATTGAAGCTGACTTTATAAAGATTTGCTGTGATAGTTATTCACTTAAACAACAATGGGAAAACAAGAAACCTAGGACTGATGAGGATGAAAAGAAGTTTGAAGCTGCAACCGAATGTCACATTTGCAAAAAGGATCTTAACGGTGATAAAGTATGGGACCACTGTCATTTGACTGGAAAATATCGTGGTGCTGCTCACAATGCTTGCAATAAAAAATATCGAATTCCAAAATTTATTCCCGTTGTCTTTCATAACTTGTCTGGCTATGACAGCCATTTGTTCATCAAGAGATTAGGCGGAAAAAACGGAAAACTCAATTGCATACCTAACAGCGAAGAAAAATACATCAGCTTCTCAAAAAGCATCAAAGTGAGAGATTCGATTGATAAGAAAGGTAAACCGAAAAAAGTGTATAGAGATTTAAGGTTCGTTGACAGCTATAGGTTCATGCAAAGCTCGTTAGCAGATTTGACTGGCAACCTTGTTAAAGATTTGTGTGAGGAGTGCTCTGAATTAGACCCTAAGACATGCAAAAAGGAATGTCTTGATAAGAAAGGTAAAAAATGCAAGTGCAAAGACAATTTTAAAGACTGCGCTCATAGAAGATTTAAAAAAGGAGACATCATGTGCAAACATCTCAATTCATTCTACAGCGGAGAACAAAGAAATTTGCTACTAAGAAAAGGAGTTTACCCCTATGAATGGGTGGACTCGATTGAAAAGTTTTCCGAAACGCAATTGCCACCCAAAGAAGCCTTTTATTCTAGACTAGATGATAAACGCATCAGCGATGAAGACTATGCGCATGCTCTAAACGTTTGGAAAGTATTTGAATGCAAAACCTTTAAAGACTATCACGAGCTATACAACAAGTCTGACGTGCTGAATCTTGCCGATGTCTTTGAAAATTTTAGAGACACTTGCATGGAATATTACGATCTCGACCCTCTTTGGTATTACACCTCTCCTGGTTTGGCTTGGGACGCTATGTTAAAGGAAACTAAAATTGAGCTGGACTTGATAACCGATATTGACATGCTCAAAATGATCCAAAAAGGAATACGCGGTGGAATCTGCATGATCTCAAAACGGTTTGGAACTGGCAATAACAAATATATGCCAGACTATGATCCTTCAAAACCATCTACATTCATTCAGTACTTAGACGCCAACAATTTATACGGATGGGCTATGAGCAAAGCTCTTCCCGTTAGAAAATTCAGATGGATGACTGATCTTCAGCATTGGCGCAACATTCCATGCTTTCTCGAAGTCGATTTGAGCTATCCTGAAGAGCTTCACGATTTACACAACGATTACCCTTTAGCACCTGAAAGATTAACCATTGGAAAAGTACCCAAGCTCGTTCCCAATTTAAACAACAAGGAAAAATACGTCATTCATCACGAAAACTTAAAACTCTATGAACGATTGGGTTTAGTCATCACCAAAATTCATCGAGGAATCAGCTTTGAAGAAGAACCTTTCATGAAATCATACATCGATGGCAACACCACTAAAAGAACAAAAGCTAAAAACGACTTTGAAAAAGAATTTTTTAAATTGATGAACAACTCCGTCTTTGGAAAAACCATGGAGAATATTCTAAAGCATGTTGATATTAAACTTGTCACCACAAGAAAAGAAGTCTTAAAATTAACCAAAAATCCTCGTTATGATCGGTACACCATTTTTGATGAAAACCTTACTGCTATTCACATAAAGAAAACACAAGTCACTTACGACAAACCTGTTTACTTAGGAATGAGCATCCTCGATTTGAGCAAGACTCTCATGTTTGAACACCACTATGACTACATGAAACCTAAATACGGTGATCGATTAAAATTACTCATGACCGATACCGACTCGCTCATTTATGAAATTGAAACTCCTGATTTCTATAAAGACATTGCTGATGATGTGCTTGAAAAATTTGACACGAGCGAATTTCCAAAAGACCATCCTGCCATTCAAAACGTTGGCTTCAAAGTAGGCAAAAATAAAAAGATTATTGGCAAGTTCAAAGATGAGGCTGCTGGTAAACAAATCACGCAGTTTGTCGGTCTTCGACCCAAACTCTACTCTTACTACATCCCTGAAGAAATAGATGATCAAGAACATAAAAAATGCAAAGGTGTTAAGAAGTGTATTGTTAAAAATCACCTCACTCATCAAGACTACTATGACTGCTTGCAGGGTAAACAAGAAAAGCTTGCCACCATGAACGTTTTCAGATCCCATCTTCATGACGTCTACATCGAAGAAATTAACAAAGTCGCACTCAGCGCTAATGACGACAAAAGGATCCTATTGAATGATGGCACTCACACTACCTTAGCCATCGGTCACTACAAAACAAGAAAATTGAATTAACATCTTAAAACATCTTGAAGGCATCTTGAAGGGTACACAAATAACATGATTATTTTTATACTTCTTCTTGAAAAACGTTTGCATCCTTAAGTATGGAAAAGTATCAATGGCTCAGAACCCGCATTTGCCTATATATTATATATATATATATATATATATATATATATATATATATATATATATATATATATATATATATATATATATATATATATATATATATATATATATATATATATATATATATATATATATATATGTATATGTATATATAAAAGTTTTAATCTCTACAACTTTTAATATTCACATTAGATTTATAACCTAAAACTGTATTTTTATTATATTACTATTATTAAATTGATTTGAAAGTATGAGGGAACCAAAAAAGTTCGTGCGGTTTATCCTAATTGCCTATTTCTAAGAATGTATTAAGAAAACTGGTTGTGGTGGGGGGATGATTTTGCATATAAATTAAAGCTTGTTTTAAGGAGAATCAATTAGTGTGTTTCATAAGTTTTATTAATGAGTTTTAAATTTAAAAGTCTTAAGTGGAGTATGGCTGTCTCTGATGCGATAATTCGCGCCTGTTTACTTTATGAGTTCAAACTTGGAACGAAAGCTGCAGAAGCTTGTTGTAAGATATGCGCTGCTTTTGGGGAAGGTATCATAGCAGAACGGACGGGTCAAAAGTGGTTTAATAAATTTTCTTCTGGAAATGAAAACCTTGAAGATGAACAAAGATCTGGAAGACCATCCATCGTAAACAACGAGGATATCAAGCTGGCAATCGAGCAGGACTCCAGTCAAACATGTCAGGACCTTGCCTTAAGATTTAATGTGAGTGATGAAACTATTCGTTTACATTTGCACCAACTTGGAAAACGTTGGAAGTTGAGCAAATGGGTACCTTATGAGTTGAGTGAAACAAACAAGCTACAGCGCTTAACCATTTGTTCTTCATTGCTTTCCCGCCACAATTTAGTGCCATTTTTTGACCGGATGTTGACGTGCGACAAAAAATGGATTATGTACTGCAACAAAAAACGAACATATCATTGGCTAGCCAGTAATGATCCAGTACCGATGACTCCTAAACCAAGCATTCACCAACAAAAGGTTTTACTGTGTGTATGGTGGACTACAGCAGGTATCGTTCACTATGAGTTGCTACCAAGTGGACAAACTATTACTGCTGAGATATACTCAGCCCAATTGGACAGAGTTTTGGTTGCTCTTCACCAAAAACAAGCAGCTTTGGCAAACAGAAAAGGTGTTGTATTCGACCAGGACAACGCCAGACTGCACACCGAAAAAATCACGCGGGAAACTCTAGTACATTTACAATGGGAGATTCTACCTCACCCTCCGTATTCACCAGACCTTGCGCCAAGCGACTATCACCTGTTTTTGGCCCTGGATAATCATATGAGGAATTGGCAGTTTTGAAATAGAGAAGATCTCGAAAATGAGTTAATTCAATTTTTTAGCTAACAAACTCAAGACTTTTATAAGAATGGAATATACCAGCTTGTTTCACGATGGGAGAAAGTTATTCTTGCTGAAGGAGACTATTTTTCAGAATAAACTTTATTTGAAACTATTTTTATGTGTATTTATTTATGGATCTGCAAAACTGCACGAACTTTTTTGGTTGCCTGATATTTAGCAAAAAAAATTTATCATTAAAAAAGGTTTTTTTATGCTAATACCCATATATGATAATAATATAACTCACTTTTTCAAGAATATTTAATATTTAGACACTTTACATGAGAGCTTATATGAGAAAATATCGTAACAGAAAAAAAGGCCACGGTATTGGGAGTGACAATGTTGAATTTGATGCAGATGTTTCCGCTGAAAATGTTGAGTTTGAGGCAAATCAATGTTCTGCAAGAAATGATTTATGTCAAAGCAGTGATAGCATTGAACAGTTTGTCTTTAATGACAGCAATGACTTTGGATATGAAGAAGCTGTGTTGTCTTCATCAGATACCTCTGATGACGACATTCCAGATACAAATGCTTTTCAAATGGAACTAAGTCAATTCATCAGTAGAAATAACTGCTCTCGTGTATTTTTAAATCGTTTGCTAAAAATATTAAAAAAGAATGGGCACCCATCATTGCCTAAAGATTCAAGAACTTTGCTAAAAACACCTAAAACAACCCATGAAACATGGAGGAACCTTCATACATCTTGGTATATAAGAGGGTATTGAAAAATGCATGCTAGAAAATCCAGAGTATTTTAATAATAACGATAAAATTCTTTTACTCATAAATGTGGATGGTTTACCACTCTTCAAATCCACAGGGATTCAGTTTTGAACGATATTGAGATATTTTGGTTGTCTTGACGTTTTTATAATTTCTTTATTTTCTGGTAAGAGCTAGCCAGATAGTGTGCATGAATTTCTAAGTGAATTCATTGCAGAATTTCAAAATTTAGATGAAACAGTTTTTATAAATGAAAATAGTTTTTCTCTTTCTTAGAAGAATTTCTTTTGTAATGCACTTGCTCATTCATTCCTGAAGTGCAACATAAACCTCATAGCTGTTGGCATATATGTTCAACATAGAGTTGTTTTTAATTGTTCAAATTCTTCAAAAGGTTTAAAAAGATTAAAACGCTTAAAAGATTGTAAATATTAAGTTTTAGAAATTGCAACTATGTAATGATCCACGTTAAAATATATTTTCTTAGATTTCCAGATTTTCAGCGCTCAGTTTTTTCCCTTAAACATAAGGTTCTTTGTTTGATGCGTAACAACGGGTGTAGAATTTAAAACAGCTCAATAAGCAGGCCAATTAACTGCTCCAGCATGCAAAGAATGCTGAACTAAAAAAATGATAAGTGCAAAAGAATTGAAAGCAGTTCAACTAATGAAGAACATTCACAAGATTATTTTGAGGACACACAACATTGTTTAAAAAAGAACTAGAATATTGGCTCTTCATGATTAAGATCAAATTGTGGCTCTTTAATTCATTTTTACTAAATTTTTTCATTAATAAGTCACCCAAAGTTAAAAACCCACAACTTTATGACAATATTTGTATAAGTCATTTTAATTTTTGTTTTAAGTCAACCCACAAATCGTCGTTGTCGCTAGCAAACCACTTAAGTCAAAAATTTTCGAAATTTATTTTATTTTATCACTTATGTCTAAAATTTACTAAATAAAGTCTAAATAAAAAATAAAAAATAAAAAATGCTTAATTATATTTCAAGTATTGTTACAAAATTATTGAATTCACAAAGATTTACAGCTGATTACATGATATCGACAAAATAAACAATTGTAAAATTTAGTTTCTTGGACTTACGCGTTTTGCTTGCGACAACGACGAAATACTAAAGAATTAGTTAATTATAGAAATTTTTTACTATCAAGTAAAATTGCGTACTTTTATGTATATTTATATTTGCATAAATAAGATAGTAAATATGTGCGTTGCTTTGCTAAATAAATCAGTGTTCAATTTAATCGAATGTAGAAATTTCAACAGTCGAGTATTACAATTGATATTACTTTTATTCGGAATAAGTTTTCGGTTCAGAATGCTTCAAAAAAAGGGCTATAACGGTTTGGTTAAATTAAGTAATAAATTTTTGGCGGGAATTTTCTCACAGTAAAATTGTATTCGAATCGTTGCTTGAAATTGTCGGTTGTCCTATGATTAATTTTAATCGAAATTTCGTTCGAAACCAATAAAGTATAATGTTGTCGAAACTGAAATTTCGATCACAAGTCCCATTTTTTAGTTATTACTAGTTAATCAAGTTGATTTCGTTAATTGACATTCTTGTCATCCAAATAGTAAACAACTGTTTTGGCATAATTTAATGCTGCGAAATCAAGCAAAAATATATATTCGACATCGGAATCATGCTTTTCGATAAGAGGAATAATTTTCTTCTTAATGCACTCGTTTAAATAGATTTCCTGATTCACTGCATAACTATTTTCTCTGAATACCGGTGTGCTTATCCCTTTCTCAAACATGCAGATATAAAGAAGCAACTCATGTTTAAACTTAATGCACGTCTTTTTGTTGGAAGGGTTTGAGAAATATTGCTTAAAATTAAAATAAAAATTGCTTACTAATTGTGCTATGTGACAGAGTGTAATAAGATTTGTCGTCCAAGATAAACAATTTTCCATATGAATTTCTAAAAAAAACGATCACATTTTGTTTGGACAGACACTTTTTGTTTAATGCTTCTTTCTTCGCTTCAAAAATGTCCTTTCAACATTTTGGATATATACGATTGGGCGCACTCAAATTTTCGAACTGCTTGACTGCGTTGCGAGATTCCATCATTATGGTCGAGCATCACTTTCAAAAAGCGGAATTTTCCATTATTTTTTCAATCCGACTATTTCCAGGGGCTCTTTTGTAACCAGATTCTTTCTCAATACGTCCAATTATTCCATAAATACCATTTTGTGGATTTTCTCGTATTCAAAATGATCCACCGTGAACATTTTGCCTTCAGATTTATTATCCAAAAAAGTACTTGTATATGACTCGATACTCTCTTGACTCGCTTGATTTTTCTACTTATTCAATGATCTAAAATAAAAAATGTATATAATCTAGTTTAAGCCTGTTTAACAAGAATTTAATATCTTTTAACAAAGTCATGCTGAAAAAATTGTTACTATGCATTAACAACACACAACGTATCACCACATTTCCTTCATTAAGAGCATTTTTTGGTCTTCCAGTTCGAGGGAAATCATAGATTTAGTCGAAAATGTGCAGTTAATCGATTTATTGTTGAATCTGATGGTCCAGTTCTTACATTAAAAAATCTGCGATTAAGCGTGTTGAGTGATTGCAATAGACCGATGATTTTCAAAATGAAGTTCGATGATTTTTGTTCGTTGTTTCTTTTTAATTTCAATGTGTTATCTTTACTATCTAAAAATAACCAGATTTAACTGCATTAAATTAAGAAATTACTCAAATCACTTCGTTTCTTTTGCGCCATACGAAAATCAAATACGACAATCTGAAAATCAAACGCGACAATTTTAAAACAAAGATACTAATAAATGCGACTAAATTAACGTCACGAACATTTTTTAAACTCATGAGCGGGAAAAGGTAAAGACTCTTAATTGAATTTCTAAAATTATCTTCACAACTCCATAAACATGAAAAGATCAGCACTTCCTCTCATCAGCCCCCTCATCTTTATATCTATGAAGTGTTATTTGGCTAAAAATCTTAAAACATGTAAAATAAATTTTAATGTTTTTTTTTGTTATTGTGGGTACAAATAAGCTTTAGGTTTTTTTTTTTTTTTTATATAACTTTGAAGCTTAATTTATAGAAATTGATACAGTATATTTTATTCAAACTAATGTCCATCGTTAGCTACGACTTTTCCCCATCATTTAGGCAGCACAAAGATTGGAAAAACTTCTCGTCTTTTGAAGCAACCAAATTTTTGGCTTCTTTGAAGAAGTGAAGTTCTGTTTGGCTAGGCCACAAATCATCAACCGGAACAGATGGTAGTCGTTAGGAACAATATCCGGTGATAACGGCAAGATAGGTAGGAAATTCCTCTTATCCTGCTAAAAGTTTACTTTTTCTTCATTTAGCGCATAGGAGTGTTTGAGCTTCAATACTCGGCTCAACTGCATCAGTTGTTGTTGGGAATATTCCCCAATGATGATTTTATTACAATTCGGTGCAAAAACAAATCCGATTTGCCTATATAGTTTCTTGGGTTGAGTTCAAACGGAACCCGATTCCCTTGCTCTTATATCATACCCATGATCTTGAGACAATTTGAAATTGCTTGTTGAGTTATTTCGAAGATTTCAGCAAGTTTTTCTAGAGTTTGGAATGAATATTGGTCCAATAACGCGTCAAAATCAGTGTCTTCAAACTTTACTGGCTCCCCTCATTGCGTTTCTTTTCGCTGGTGTCAAAAATTGCCGATTTTAAATCGCCAGAACCAGTACTCACATGTTTTTATTGATGGATCATATTACCCAACATGCTTCACACAACAATCAATGTCCATCAGCTGCACTTTTCTTCAACTGAAAACAAAATAATAGCACTTTTTTCAAAATTGTTTTACCAGCTTTAACCATCTTTTAAGTTATTTATTTATTTTTTTGTTGCCATTTTATTGTTTTTATTTCTTCAACGCATAACTTTTTACCGCTTAAGTTTTGTGTACGCTTTAGAACAAAAAAAAAACTATTCAACTATAAAACTATATTCTAATGCTCACTAACTAATGCATCATTATTGCTTGATAATTTATTGCAGCAAATTTATTTCTCCTAAAATAATGGCTCATTAAGTTTTTAGTTATATTTTATCAAACTTATTCGAAAATGTCTTCAAAAGAAGAGGCACGTAGAAAGAGAATTTACAAATTTTGTTTAGAAAGCCGTTCCAATAGCAAACAGTTCAACGTTTAAATGTTTTAAAGCAGAAAAGTTAATAAAAAAACTCTTGCAAAAATAATTTAAAGTGTTGGGAACAAACGCCAAAAAATTAGGGTAGTGTTTGGGTAGCCAAAATAATGGACAAGAAAAATGTTAAGCGCCAATAGCTATGTTCGACCACAATCGGGCAGCATCGACCACAATTGCGCAGTATCGGCTAGACAACCCACTTAAAAATTTAATAACTTCCAAACATACATTGTGCAAACCTTTGGAGAAGAGGCAAATATTGAACTCAAGAAGAAGGGGAAGATTCTACTGCGAGCAAAAAGTGTTTTGAATATTTTAAGAAAGTTTATATATCCTATGCAAACACCACACTACCTAATGTTTATTTAGAAATATATATTAAGAACAAACCCATTCTTTTCATAGATGAGCATCATAAATATCTCCTCTGGTCCGACATAGCAACAACATATTACGCAAAGGGCACAGTTTTGTACTTTGATGAAAAACGCAATAAGTTTCTCTCGAAAGCTGATAGCGCGTCTAATGTGCCTAACAGTATTCCCGATTAAGGAGTTTTAAGCTGTTTTCTTAAAAAAAGGGCGTTGAGGTGACAAGCAAAAATGAGCTTTGCAATAATTTGTCTCAAGAAAATTTTGACTTCATAAAACGAGCTTTAAAGACTTTACGTTCTCGAGTTGGAAAAATCAGAAAAATAACATCAAAAAGATTTTTATAAAGAAGGTAAAAATCCAACTCTTTATTTTTGGTGAAAAAATAATGAAATTATGCTCTTTTTTATTCTGCACAAAATATATTTGAAAATCATGGAGCTTGATGAATGTCATTTTTTACACTGAAAATGATTTAAAAAAAAAATTTTTTTTTTCTTAAAATTTAGAAACTTATTTCATGAAAACCTCTTTGCTATCGTTGATAAGCTACTCTACGCATCATTTTACGTTCATCATTTTAGCTTTAAATCAAAAGCTGCTTATTATATTAAATGCATCACATTTAATTTATTAATCTTTGTATTATTAAGATTGCTTATCAGTTTAATAACTTTTTAATGATTTTTTTATTTTTTTGTATATAGAATATTATCACAGTTAAGAGGCAGGAGCCACGTTACACTTTTTAATTCTGTTATTAAATTTAATGCTTTTAAAGTAGAAAAAAAAGAAGAAATTTTCTAAAAAGTTAATTTGTTTAGAGTTTTTAGTATTAATGTTAATATTATTTTTGTTGTTATTTTTACTACTAATATAATTGCTAATATATAGTTATTATTAACATCATTATCATCATTTTATTATTAATATCATTATTATTATTATACTCTTATTAATAACATTGTTATTATATTTTATTGGTGTTGAATTAATATTTTTTTTACGAGGGATGTTTAAAAGTTCCGTTAAAAACACGCTAATGCCTCCACAAGAAGTTTTCCAGCGTCGAATAAAATATTTATAAAACAAATAGCAACAAAGCAACTGAAACGCAAAAGATCTTATGTAAAACTAAAAGAATTTAGAATGAGAAATTAAAATAAAAATGTAAAAGCTTAATTTAATAAAAAAAAAAAAAAAGAAAAAGAAATATAACCCGGTTTTTTGAAATGTGATAAAATTTCTTCACATTTAGGCATATTCAAAATGAGGTTAAACTTAATATTTGAAAGTGTAAAACTTCATTTTCACAGTTTGAAGTCGAACGGTAGATTTTCTTATATTAGTGTAGAGTTGGATAATTATTGGTAAGAGCGTTACATTTTATTTGTTTTTTTATTTATATTTAGTTATTGGTAAGAGCGTTACATTTTATATTTAAAACATATTCTGTTTTTGTAGCGTAAGTTCTTCCTCTTTTGCTCTATGATTCTTTGCCGGAGCATAAAAATAGTCATTCAATTTAGAAGAGTTTATCAAAACTAATACAGTTTAATCTGCTGATAAGAGACCTGTTTCAGATTTTTCTTTTAAACATGTTTTTAACAGGTTGACTGCCGAATGTACAGCCGGCGGCCAGCAGTAACATCCTTGAACGCCGCGCCACAGCCGGCAGTAAACGTGGTAAAATTGAAAAATTGGATTTAAAAAAGAACGCAACAAAATAAAAATTTGGTTTTTGAACGAATAATTCTTTTTTTACTAGACAACATGAATTTTATTTACCTTTGTCGTTATATATTTTTCATAATTATTTTATTACACTCTTTTTTTGTTTTTTTGCCCTTTTTTTCAATACTAACTAATAAAAAATAATAGTAAAAAGTAATAAAAAAATATAATAATTATAACTGCAATAAAAAAATGGTCAAGAAAAAAATGGTGTTTAAAAGCGTCATGAAAAAAATTGATTTAAAAATATATAAATTATACATAGCATTTAGTATTGAAATCTCAAAGTAACTCATTTGCCGCCTTCATTGCACTCTCAATATGCAATTCATCAACTTGATAACTATTCCTACCATAAATATAACGCTATCCGCTAAATTTTATGAATTATTGGCTTTGTGAATTTCAAACTTAATTGTTTCTATGCAATCGGAATTCTCAAAAACCAATGGAAACCTCTGCCACAGTAAATCTGAGACAGTAAAACTTAATGCACCAGTTTGAAATAGCTTTCATTATGCATTTTTTAAAGAGAAGTTTTGTTCAATGAAAGGTGATGAAAGCAAATTGATGCTTGAGGCGGAAACATCATAAAGTTATAAGAAATGGAGTCATTTAACCTTCTTCAAACATCTCAAAGACAAATTTGTAAAGTTTGTGTGGTAACTGCGGATCTTCTATTTTAAAATAGCTTTTTATTTCTCATTTAAATCAAATCTTCAACAATTCTTGCACAATGTTTGCTTATTATCGACGTGTTGCTTTTCATATTGCAGATTGTGTTTGGCTTCATTGTTTTTAAGTTTGTTAACGTTGTTTCTTCGGTGAACTTTACGAAACTCTTCATATTGATCTTTCTTCTTCAATTATTTTGGTGAGAAGTCATTGTTTTTAAAGTGAGTTTTTTTCCTGGTATTTAAAAAGTTTTTCTTAACTTTTACGTTTTTACGTTTTAATTGTCATGAAAATCAAAAAGTTGAAAATTCGTTAAAAAAAGTACGACAATAAAACACGATCAAAAAGAAAAAAAAAAAAAAAAGACAATAACTCAAAATTAGCTGAAGAGAAACTTATTTTATGCCAGCTGAGACAAAAAACGAGCATGCACTGGAAAAATAGAAGTTCTAATGGCTTAGGTCGAATATCTCAATTTCGAACTCATGTATATGAGTTTGTAATCGAGATATTCGACTTAATCGAGACATTCTTAGAGTTGTAATAACGTAAAAGGTATAAGTATGATTAAGCTTTAAAAAAAATTTTAAAATGTCTTTTTTTTCCCCACAAACGTCACAGGTGCATTTAATGCGTCTAGATTCTTCTTTAATAATTCAATTTTTTTGAGCAGTTGGCAAAGCGTTCTAAACTTTTATAGAAAAATATAGACTGATATAAAACGAATATGAACAAGAATAATATTTTTAGTACTGTTATGTACCGCAAGGAGTTGAAAATGGCTTTTTATTATAAATACGTCCGATATAAATTTCGGAGTTAAGTGGATCAATTTGTAGACTATTGTCATAAAGAACGAATTTAAAAATAAGCCCCTATAGAATTTTCTATACAAACTACAAACACAAAGTTTATTGATTGACATTTCTGATCGGTGCACCTAGTTACATGCTCTTGGGTTTGAGTAACCATTTTGTTACTTTTAAGATACATAGTCTAATAGCTGTGTTTTAAACAACAAATAAAAATATTTATGCTCAATTTTTTGTTTTTTAACTAGAAATATTTTTCCATACTTTACAAATTACATAAATTCCCTTGAATTTGGTGGTAAAAACTCCGAGTTGTTTAATCTTTGCTTTTGTTTGCTGCTCAAATAATAAGATTAAACAGCTTACAAATTTATGCATTAATTGATAAATATTTAAAATATCATTATTATATATTAACGTAAGGGATAAAAAAAAAAAAAAAGATATTTTATACTGTAAGAGTACGTTTAATTTTAACCATTTATCTTTTTATCCTTAATGTATGGTTTATTTTATTTAAAAGACAAATAAAGATAATATCAACAAGCATTACGTACATGTTGCAATTGGAAAAACAAACCATGTTTTTAAGCCATAAAAATTATTTCAAAAAATTTAAATTAAATTTTAAAAAAGTGGGCTATATTGAACCTTGCAATATTTGAAGAATAACCCAATCTGAGAAGCATTAATCTATTTTAACGCATTTATTTAACACTGTTTAAAATAATACTACTCAAAAGAGAAAATAATCATAAGTTCAGTCGTTAAAGACGTCGTTCTATTAATATTTCGAAATGTAACTTTTTGAAAATAAAAAACGCATGTCGAGAAAATACTTTGGAAATGAATGTAAATAAATAAAATTCATGCAAATATTACAATATTATAATAATTTTTAACGTAAAAGTAAATACTATTTTATCACTTGTCATAAAACAGAGGCTGTTTCAAAGTTAAAAGTTTTTGAAAGTTTTAATAAAGTATGTTAAATGTAATTTTTCAGTTTTCTCTGTATGGTTCCTACTTAAATAATAATGCAATTTTTAAATTCTGTTCTAAAAAAAATTTTGGTGAAATAATTTTTTTCAGCAAATCAACCCAACTTCTTTTGTCTTAAAGCATTTCTCAGAATTCTATTAAATGGCTACGCTAAAAAAAAAAAAAAAAAGCGCAAAATAAAATTCTCGCGTTTAGAAAAAATGCTTAAAGTTCTTTACTTGATAACGAGTATCGATATATCGATACATCGATATATGAAGTTAAAACACTTTGGAAGTGAATTTTTAAATTATTAAAGTAAAAAGCTGGGGGACAATTTGTATTAAGTTCATTAATAAATAAAATTTTCATTTTAAAGGCAAACCTTTTATCAAATTGACTTCTTTCGAAGTTATCTTTTCTTCTTTTTACTTTGTAGACTTTTTTGTTCATTCTTTTTATTATTATTATTATAATATTCAAAACAACCTTTTATAAAATCAATTAAACTACATTACTTTATATACTTTTACAAAATGACTTAACTCGCCCGTACTCCAGACGGACAAATAATCCAAAAACAAACAACATCGTGTGTTATTGTTGCAATCATTTTAAAGAAAATTTTCAGATATTTTGAGATTGAGACATTTTGCTTTTAGGTGAAAAATTTTGGAGACAAACAAATTTATAAGATATCGAAAAATTACTCGAGAAAAAAGGTTTTATGAAGAAGCCAGTTATTCTAAAAAATGCAGCATAATGCCAGCCGATTTTTTACCGAAATGATTTTTACTCAAACCGTTCTCGATGCTTCGAGTATCACTAACAAAAACTCAAAAGCGTCATGCGCGATTTCAAAACCTTCAACACTTGCCATTTTATACACGTTACTAATGCTGGTTATACTACTTTCGAGTTTCGTTGGGAACACACTTGTAGTAATTGCTGCTTTAATGTCAAGTCAATTGAAAAGCAGAACGGCCACGTACTTTATTGTGAGTTTAGGTATGATATTTTCTTTTTGTTGTTTGTTTTCTCTGATAATTTTAAACGGTATCTAGTTAGTAAATGTTTTGAAGGCCTAAATTTTTCTTGAAATTAAATAAGTTGTATTCGCCAGCTCTACGCTGAGAAGCTCTTTCGATTTAGAAATGTTGCTTCTAATTATTAAATGGAAATAAAGAGAAAATACAGTGGCATTATATTCATACAAATGTAAATCCAGTGGTAATACATTTAAACATGAACGTTTGGTTTTTCGATCTTAAACAAATAAAATGCAGTTTATTTAACGAATAAAATCCAAGCTTCTTGATTAGCCATTGAAATAAATCGAATTAAAAAAACTTTACAAATTCTTAATTATTCGAAGTTATAAGATTCTAGAAAAAATAGGCGATTCCTCGCATTTCTTTTTTTTTTTAAACCCTTAAAAAAATTGCGCAGAACTACTACTTGATTTAAACCCGTTAAGCTTATTTTTATAACAAGTTTAAATTACAAACTTATGTATGAATATAAGTTTTTCTTACCCAAAGCTTTACTGTTTTAAAAGCATAAAGAGCTCTATTTAAACAAGCTTCAGAAGATTTGATTTATCTTAAAACATTGATACAAAAGTTGGTTATTATTCGTTATTGTTCTTTAAAAACCGAAAAACTAAACGCCAGTATTAACATAAATATACTTAAAGTGATAAATAATATTCAAGAATAGTATAATAAAGAGAGAAGAGGTGGTTAACTTCCGATAGTAGTTCCAATGTTCGGTATTCCGATAATATGTAAGAAAAAAGTAACGGACTGTTGGAAAAATATATATCAGACTTCGACTATTGGAGTGATAACATTAGACTTCTATTTTATAGCTATTGTAAAAAAAAACAAAAAAACAAAACTATCGGACTTCGATAATCGGACTGTTTAAATTTTATATTTCCGTCTTCCCAATTTTTGAATAAGGTAATTTTTTAAATTGAGGCTTCTGGATTTGTTTAGCAGCAAACTCGAAAGGAGGGGCGTCTAAAAGGACAGACGAGTCTCAGTGTTTTGATGTGGCTAATGAGAAATTTTTTTCCACCATCATACTTACCGTACCTTATGTATTGTACCGAACCTTACGTACCAAAATTTAGTGCCACTACAGTAACGCTTATATTACATGTTTATTTTTTTTACTTATATTCAATATTACCAGTAACAATCTTTATTTGCTTACGATGCTAATATTTTTATGTTCAAAAAATAAGATGCCTTGCTTTTCTTGCACTTTATTAGTTTAGCTTTTTATGAAAGAAACTGTACTCAGTGCAAAACCTAAAGCCTTTCTTTTAATTATGAAAAAACCAGCAAAAAGTGTGACTTTTTTTAAAACGAGTGTAAAAATATTTTTTGAAGAGGGTTCTAATACTTTTTTTTTGGAACTATTGATTGATCAGACTATGGACTCTCGGACTGGATATTTTTGAGCTATCGAACCATCGGAGTATCGAACGTTTAAAGAGTAATACAATGGATATGACTTTTGCAATATCTGACCGGGTAATAATTGTAAAAAGCCATATCCAGTGCATCACATCTATGTAGCTCTATGAAATATATTATCACATGCATGCGATGAAACGCATTGCCTTTCAATTTCTTTTGATGTATTTAAATAGTTTTTAGCAATGTCAGAACTAATTTTTTTTTTAGCACTATCAGACCTGACTTTATCAGTCACACAAATACCGTTTAAAATCTCAGCTGTATTAACGAAAAGAACTTGCTACGGTCTTGGCACTTGTTATTTCTACATTATAACTGATGTTATCGGGAACGTTGCAAGTATTCTCAGCTTGCTTTTAATAGCAATTGATAGGTGATTATTAATAACTTTTAAATATTATTGATCTAATTTCTCACATTCCATTTGTTTTATTCCTCTAAAATTCGACAGTTACATGTAGAATTTTAGAGGAATTCGATAGTTACATGTAAAATTCGACCTTAATTGATATTTAGGTTTGTGGCTATTATAATTCCTTTTCGCTACTCCGAAATCGTAAATGAGTTTAGAGGGAAACTGTCGATAGGAGTTGTATGGACGCTCGCTGTGTGCTGGAGTCTTCTTGGTTTAGTTAAATGGGACGGAAAAAATGGGGTAAATTTAGACTCCGAAAGGTGCAAAAATGAAAACTACGTATATTACTTGACCTCTTTTTTTGGCGTGTACGTACCCTCACTTTTGGTAATGACATGCATATATCTAAAGATTTTACACGTGGCAATAAAACATATCAACGCTATTGAAGCTAGCAAACCTAAACACAATCAATGTTTAGCGTTAAACAGTGAGAAACCAAAAAAGACCAAGTTTAGCAAAGAACTTAAAGCGACAAAATCTCTTGTGTTTGTGTATTTGGCTTTTGTAGTTTGCTGGTTCCCTTCATGTGTTATTAGCGCTATAATTTTAGACAATCCGAATTACTTCCCAGAACTTAAACGTGATAAACAGGGTTTGTTTAACTTTTTATATTACTTTTTTGTGGACATCCTTCCAATAATCAACACCATGGTGAATCCTTTTATTTACAGCTTTTCCAACAAACTATTTTTAGAGGCTTTTAAAAGAGTCATTTACAAAGTAACTGGTGGGTTAGTATTCAAACTTAATTCTTCAAATCAAAGTTTTATTTCCAAAAAATCACACTCTGAACTTTAAACATTTGAGTTAATTTATTCAGGGCTGAATTCGAGAAATTTTAATAAAACATTATCTATGTATCTATGAAGAGATGAGTTTGGACTTTGCTTTTAAATAATCCACTGTTTAAACGTGTTTCATGAAGTACAATAAAATGCGTTGAAATGCTTTAAAAGCCGTTTCTGGCTTCATTTTGGTATAGGTATAAAATAGTTGTAATAAAGTAAAACAACCTAAAAGTTTTCAGAAGTATTTATTTATATATTTTTCAATTTTTACACTTTAAATATTTACAGGTTATTTAAAAATTTATTTTTAAACAGCATTTAAACTGAAAATTCCTTTAGTAATTGAATATTTCTTTAACTTAAGCAAAATCTATAAAAACGGAAAATCTGAAGAACCAATCCTTCAAATGGACCTTTGCCATAAATCGGCAAAAGCGCAATGCATTGTGGTAGTTGTATTCATTTTATGGGAATACAACAAAATTTATTACGCTTTTCAACATTTGTTTTGACTTAAATGAATACAACTACCACAATGCATTGCGCTTTTGCTGATTTATGGGAAAGGTCCATTCTTAAAAAAGGTGTATGTTTAATTGCGATTGCGCATAAATTTAATGATGATGTTGATGTTGGTTTGAATTAAAGTTAAAAATAAGTATTTAGTTAAACAGATTGAAGGCTAAAATCAGTCTCAATGTATCGTATAAACTCTATGTAATGATTAGCGTGCTACATGTTATATTCTATAAGTATTTGTTAATGCTTGAAGCAGTGTAGAAAAAAAATGAAACCCAAAATTTTTACTTTGCGAATAGGCAGTCTAATTCAAATGAGGAAATGAGTTATTATGCATTTAGTTTACTAATAAATTAGTGTGATAATTCAATAGTTGCTTTTCAATGCGTAAAATTTAAGAAATCACTTTCATAAATAAGTTCGTAAACGTAATTTTCTGCCATATTTTGTTTTACTATCTTTTGAAGCGGCGTTCAAAATCCTGGTAGCCTTGGGGAAGGGTTTTACTTCTTGAAATACATTCTTGTACTCTTCTTGAAATATCAAGATAATTTCTCCAAGAACATGGAAATTAAGCAAATGGGCTTCGCAGGAAACCCTAGAACTATTGTGCTGTAGTTCTCCAGACCAGAGCCTGTACTTGCATTATTTTGAAGACCCGAAAAACTTCAAAAATGCTGTTCTACACCACTTTCTCCTTCGCCATCTTTTTTCAGACTTTAGTGCACTCTATAATCTTTTTAGCTGTTGTATGACGAAGATTTTTAATTTATTCTGAGACAGTTTAGAGAATTACTCATTTATTTCCTTTTAGGGAATTATTTAAAACTTGATAATATTTTTTCTATCTGACTGCGAGTCATGCAATTTACAAACTACACTACTACTATAAAAAGCGGGTTCTGGCTCATTGATACTTTTCCTATACTTAAGGGTTCTGACTCATTTCCATTTTCTATAGAAAAAATGACATATCGGTTTCTGGCTCATTGATACTTTTCCTATACTTAAGGGTTCTGACTCATTTCCATTTTCTATAGAAAAATGACATATCGGTTTCTAGCTCATTGATACTTTTCCATACTTAAGGAATGCAAGATGGCGTCGTGTTTTTTTAATATAGTCTGAATATTTTTTCCCGTTCTAAAATTATTTCTTTGCGCATTTTCATAATGAGATGACATTATGAAAAAAGGTTGTGAATGTCTTAGTTAATTTATTCTTTGTAGTTGTTCTTCAAACTATTGTCTACGTCCATTAAGTATTACTGTTGGTCCTCTTTCAATTATTTCATATCGTTTTTGTTTTTTAAGAGTTAATTTTTCTTCTAATGTAATTTCAAGTAGAGAAGGTCTCCTTATAATAAGTTTAACTTTAATTTTCCCACCAGGTTCAGTGGGTTCTGTTATAATTATTTCAGACGGAGGTCTTTCAATTCTTCAACGTCGTTCAATAATATCATGTTCTTGGTTTCTTTCTCTCTCATCACGGATTCTGTTTGCTCTCGTTTCATAATTTAATCCTCGGCGAAACCTTAGTAAACTTGCTAGTGCAAAGTTTCCATAAATATTAGCATATTCCTCTTGATCTTCATTACTCATCTCATTGTTATAAAAATCTTCAGTATTATTCATCGCAGATTCATTGTAAGGCAAATCTTCAGGATCGATATCTTCAGTATTATTCATCGCAGATTCATTGTAAGGCAAATCTTCAGGATCGATATCTTCTGATTCTTCTGAACTATCATCTTCTGAACTAGACCAACTAAATATGTTAGCTTCGTCTAATTCATTCACATCTTCTTCTTCGCTTTCATCATAGCTTTCATCACGCTGATTTTCTGACATACTCATCCTCATCATTTTTATTATAGCAAGAAATTTATTTAAGTCATTTTCAAAATTTTCTTTCATCTGTGCATTAAGCGTAATAATAGACTTGTCCTAGAAGAAGGTAAAAGCTTCCAGATTGACCGACTTGAGCATCACCAGAGTTGAGCGTGACAACGAGCCTTCTACCAGCTTCGACACTAGGCATGGAGTCAGCTTCTCCGAAATTTCTGTAAAAAGAAATGGTGGTGGTGGAACCGATGGATGAAGTGGATTGATACAAAAGTCCAGTCGATTTGTTGTTGAATGAAGTCACATTTGATCCGTTCCATGAGGATAAGTAAAAATCTTCTAATCCAGAAGAGGAAAAGAAGCATGTGCTGTCACCGTCATATCCTGGAAAATACGTGTAATTGTTGGTGTTGTACGGTGTCCAAGGAGTGAGAACAGTTCCGTTTCCAGGAGGTAAATTCCCATCGTACATTCGGACTCTAGATTCCCACCAGTTTCCAGAGGCGCCAATGATGTGCATCCTGATGTATTTCAACGACACACCATTTCCTTTTCCGTTGGTGTTCATCAAAACGTATTCGCTGCCGTAAGTGGTATTCAAATATCGAAACGTTCTGCATTACAGCTTGAAAAGAGGGATGGTTGCAGGAATGGAAGCAAGTGTGGAAATGAACGGTTGAATCCAATACGTGATGGCAGTAGCATTTCTGTTGACGAGTTGAATGGAGACGTCGTTTCTGAAAGGCATGTCCAATGTGAAATATCCTCCCAAGGAAGTGATGTTAAACATGTTGCATCCCTGCAAAGAATTGGCGTAAAAAGCTCCTCCCAATGGTGAAAAAAGCAAATCGGTAGCAAGTCCTGTTTGATCCACTCCAATTCCTTCCGTTGTTTCTACATAATTCCCTACATTGATTTCTCCGTCAGTGAAGATTCGAATGAAAACTTGACCTGGAATATTTGTGCCAGAGGTGCTGTATAAAGCCAGCCACAATCTTCTCAGCACACCAGATTTTCCAGAAAACGCAAACACAGGAGAAGTCGTTAACGCTGCTACCGTCTGAGACTTGAACCCCAAACTGGTAAAGCTAGAGCTTGGAACGACACTGGTCAAACTCGATTTTTGCAACAACAAGTCCACGTAATTTTTTGTCGATCCATCTTGTGCGTTGGTTGGATCGAGCACGTTAATTAATTTGTGCGAATTCAAATCCAAATCTGCTGCACCTACAGTCGTTCCACCTGACGCATGTGTGTTGACGTAATTTTTCGTAGCTGAATCCGAAGCTGATGTAGGTTCAGCTAAATTAGTCAATTTGTGAGAAGTCATGTTGATATCGGTGTATGAAATAGTGTTGTAAGAGACTTTGGTATCTACATACCCTTTTGTTGCAGCGTCTTTTAAAGCGGTAGGATCAGTTACATTGATCAGTTTGTGTGAGTTCATGTCGATGATTCCAGTGATCGTGCTGGATCCGTCAGTTTTAACACACAGGCTCGAACTCACATCGACATAATTTTTTGTGGCGGCGTCATGAAGATTGGTCGGTTCGTTCAAATTGATTGCCTTGTGAAAGTTCAAATCCAAATCTGCAGTTCCAACTACAGTTCCAGTACCACCTGTCACGTGATTGTCTACGTAATATTTTGTGGCGGCGTCGTGTGCGTTGGTGGGTTCACCCAAGTTGATGATTTTATGAGAGTTGTAATCCAAATCTGCAGTGATGGTGCTCGATCCGTCCGTTTTAATATAAACGTTGCTGGTTGAGTCTGATGCAAGATTATCAAAATAAACACTGAATTCGTTTCTGTTGAATTTGTCAATCATTTTTTAATAAGGTAAAATTTTTTTAAATCCTTCGGATTCATGGAATTTCACAAGTGAAATTTTTAAATCCTTCAGATCACCAAAGGGTGTTGACAACGTCTTGAAAGCTGTCTCCCTCTTCGCATTTTTTCAAGACGTAAAGACACAAGTGTCCACAATAAGACGTGTTTCCAAATTGAACCCTTTCACTGTTGTAAAATACAGGGCTTTTCAAATAGTCAACGAGCTCGACGAGAGGGGGTTGAGCGTAAGAGTCAAAGCTGTATTTTTTGTCACCGTCTTTGAACCAACACACCCAATGAAACCCATCTGTTCTCGAATCCCCCGTGTTGACAATTCCACATTCTTTTTTTCTCGGTTTTTTTGGCAACGCGTCTCTGACAAAAACTCCTCGAAAGTTTTTTATTTTTAGTTTTTTTGCTGCTTCCATCAACTGAATAGTGGATAAAGCCTCGTTTGGTAAAACAATTCCCTCCACATTTATTTTTTTGTTTCTCATTTTTTTTATTTTGTTATTTTTTAAATCCTTCATTTTTGTTACTCGCCTTTATCACTTACCTTTTTTAATTTGTAGTGACCATAAGCCAACGTGTGTATTCCATCTTCCAAAATGACTCTTTTGTCATCGTTAGCGCTGAGTGCGACTTTGTTAATTTCTTCAGTGAAAATGTCATGCTTGCGAGATCGTATAACGTTCATGGTGACAAGTTTATCTTTCTTTTTCATTAAGCAGTCGTAGTAATCTTGGTGAGTGATGTGCTTTTCAACTACACATTTCTGAATTCCTTTGCATTTTTTGTCTTCTTCTTTTTCAAGGATCTTGTAAGAGTAGAGTTTAGGTCTCAGACCAACAAACTCAATAATTATCCTACCACCAGCCACTTCTTTGAACATTCTGATAATCTTATTGTTTTCACCAACTAGAAACCCGAAATTTCCAATGGCGGGATGGTCTTTAGGAAAGTTGCTCGTGTCAAATTTGGTTTTAACATCGTCATTAATGTCTTGATAAAAATCTTCCGTTTCAATTTCGTAAAAGAGCGAGTCTGTATCAGTCATTAGTAATTTCAGCTTATCCCCGTATTTAGGTTTCATGTAGTCATAATGGAATTCATACATGTGGGTTTTGCTGATATCGAGGATGCTCATTCCTAAGAAAACAGGTTTGTCGTAAAAGACATTTGTTTTTTCCATGTGAACCGCGATTAAGTTTTCATCAAAAATGGTGTTTCGTTTATATTTAATTTTTTTAGATAATTTTATAGCTTCTTTTCTCGTGGTAATGAGTCTAACATCAACGCGTTTTAGAATATTCTCCATGGTTTTCCCAAAGACAGAGTTGTTCATGAGTTTGAAAAATTCTTTATCAGATTCGCTTGTAGCTTTTGCTCTTTCAGTGGTGTTGAGATCAATGTACTTTTTCATGAAAGGTTCTTCTTCAAAGGTGATACCTCGATGAATTTTAGTAGTGATCAACCCCATTCGTTCATAGAGTTTTAGGTTTTCATGGTGAATGACATATTTTTCTTTGTTGTTTAAATTGGGAACTAACTTTTCCACTTTTCCAACGAGCATTCTTTCAGGAGCTAAAGGGTAATCATTGTGTAAATCGTGAAGACTTTCAGGATAATCTAAATCAACTTCGAGAATGCAAGGCATGGATTTCCAATTTAAAAGTTCATCCTCAGTCATCCATCTAAATCCTCTAACTGGAAGAGGTTTGCTCATAGCATATCCATAAAGATTATTGGCGTCTAAATACTGAAGAAATTTCGAAGGTTCTGAAGTTTTATAATCATCACTTATGTATTTGTTGTTAGCAGTTCCATGTCGATTGGAGATCATGCAGATTCCACCGCGTATTCCTTTTCGAAACATGTTGAGCATATCAATATCGGTTATAAGCTCTATTACAACTTCAGTTATCTTTAGCATAGCATCCCAAGCCAAACCAGGGGAGGTGTAATACCAAGCAGGATCAAGACTGTAATGTTCCATACAAGTGTCTCTAAAAGTTTCAAAGACATCTGCCAGTATCAACACATCCGACACGTTGTACAAATCGTGATAATCTCTGAACGTTTTGCATTGAAACGTACTCCAAACCTTTTGCGCATGCGAGTATTCTTCGTCGCTTATTCCCTCGTGTCTAAGTTTTGAGAAAAACGCTTCTTTTGGTGGTAATTGCGTTTCTTGAAATTTATCGAATCCGTCCACCCAATCGTAAGGGTATACACCTTTTTTACAAAGCAAATTAAATTTTTCACCTTCAAAATGTAATGCAAGGCTTTTAAACTGCTCTGGCTTTAAATTTTTAGACAAAGTATCCAAACTGGAGGAAAGGAATTTAAAGCTGTCGATGAACCTCAATTCAATTTTTTTGTATTTTGGTTTTCCATCTTTTCCAATGTACTCCCACTTTGATTTTTTTCGAGAAGCTGATATATTTTTCTTCATTGTTGGGTATACAATTGAGTTTTCCACCTAATTTTTTGATAAACAAATGAGTGTCGTAACCAGACAAATTATGAAAAACGATCGGGATGAATTTTGGAACTTGAATATTTTTATTGCAATCGTCGTGAGCCGCTCCTCGATATTTTCCAGTAAAATGACAGTGATCACGTACTTTGTCGTCTTTGAGATTTTTATTGCAAATGTGGCAAACTGTTGCGGATTTGAAATTATTTTCGTCCTCTTTTGTCAAAACCATCTTTTTTTTCTCGATTTTTCCAAAAAGTTCTTTTATTGCGCTTTCCAAATTTTCAACAAAAAATTGAGCAACATCGTTGTTCTCGCTAAACGATACGGAAATGGCTGGATCGTGCTCTAAAACGGTTTCATCAAAACATTTTATGTAATAGGAAAAGGAACATGGAATGTGTCTTTGAAACTTTTTTGTGTAAAACTGGTTTGGGTTGGGAGCGCACGTGCCTATCGGCTTGATAAAGCTTTCAAAGTCAGCATATACGATAAATGGAACCCTCATTGACTTTCCGATGCCTTTAAACTGAAGAGTTGCACCCTTTTTAGGAAGTTCAATTCTCATTGGCGCGTTTTTATAACAATCTTCTCGATGTTTTTGAAGCTTTTCTTCTTGATCATAACATTGAAGACATCTTCTGCAAAAATGTTGTTTTCTTTTACCTTTTGATGCTGAGGAGCCGGCAAATCGACTGAAACTACTAATGAGACAGTAATGTTCTGTGTCTTCGTTTTTAATATACAGCAAATCAACATTATGCTTTCGATCGAGAAAGCCAGATACTTTCAAAGGGTTGGGTTTTTCATTTTCATACTCAAAAACGTTGATGCTAATGTCTGGATTATTTTTTTCAAACTTGTCAATATTATGGTAATTCACAGGAAACTCCATTCCTTCCCAATTCAGCTCTTTTGACTTTTCAATCAAGTCTTCATCAATTCTTTCGTTGTTTTTATTTTTCAGATTCAACGCTCTGGTAACTGACCATTTAAAGCATTGGTTGTCGTTGTTTTTCATGTTGATGATTGCCTTTTTGTCTTTTAGATCGTCAGTCAGCTCAATGTAGGATCCACCGCTGAGAGGTGTGTAATCGATAAAGTTTATATCCATTCTTAAAATCTTAGATAGGATGCTATTGGAACCTAAAGCATTGTATTTGACACTACTTTCCAAGACTTTTTCTTCCATTTCGCTCATTAACTCTCTTACATCTGTAGCTGCTCGAATAATTTCCGAGCTGGATGAAAAGCTTGCTTCCCGAGTCACTTCTTCACCAGTCATGATGCTTACAGATTTCATTTCGCACGTTAAAATAATTCTTACTTTTGTATTCCTTTCTCCTTCCATGGTTTGAATGGCAGACTCTCTTACCAAATTAAAAAAGGATGCAATGTCTTGATATTGAGAAGAAGGCTCGTAAGAATATAACCTAACAGTACTATCCAACGCGTGTTCAGTCAACTTGAATTTTATTTTATAAGGCTTTGGCACGGGCTGCTTATACACTGTTTTTAATACAAGTGATTTGATAGACTGTATCTTTTTATCGATTTGTTCCGCTGATTCGTTTACCTTCTCCTTGACTACTTCAGGAACGTAGGGTTCTATCCAATCTTTAACATCATCAAACTTAGTTTTAACATACGACGCCACACTTTTTGCAGCTTCCTTCAGACTTGAAAAAAATGAAGGTCTCGGTGGAATGACTGGTTTTGGTGTTATGGCAGGTGTTAAATCTAAAACCGGTTCATCAAGGAGGTGTTTTTGCAAATGAATTGGTTTCGGAGCAATAGGAGGCTTTACAACAGGTCTTGGTGGAATGATTTCTGGTTTCGGAGCAATAGGAGGCTTTATCACTGCAGAAGGAACAAACCTTACTTTTGCTGGCTTTATTGAAACTTTTGTCGGCTTTATTGAAACTTTTACAGCTGGTCTAACAAACCTCACCACGGTAGCATTAACAGGCAAAGGTCTTGCCTCAGTCGTTCGCCTAAGAAAAGAAGCAGGAGCAGAGACAACTCTAGGAGGCTGCAAAGCCATTATAAGTTCCCCCTTTCTCATTTTAGAATACCCTTTTATTTTTTGCTCTTTAGCAATTTCTCGCAATTCTTTCAACGTTTTGTTTTCCATTTTTATTATAGCAAGAAGTTTATTTAACCCAAAATCATTTTTCTAATATTTTTTATTTCTTTTCAATTCTCTGAAAAAAGAATTGAAAAAATTTTTTTACATTTCTCATAGACTTTTTTTTTCTAGCTTTCCGAATTTAAAATTTCAATCTTTATTCCATCTTCCACTTTTCCATTTCGACGTTCCAAATATCTCCATCCATGTCCTGTCTTTTTCATTGCTTTGTAAAGGGATTTGTATTCAGTCACTTCCCCGGTTTCCATATTGGTTGTTTTCACAGACACAGGCTTATTTCGAATTGAAGCAAGTCTCTCGTATTTTGGATCGATCGGTTTTTTTTCCGTTTTCTCATTTTTCATTTTTATTTCTTTTTTTGGTCGACCCACTGGTCTATGTTCTTTTACACCTTTCAAAAGCGAATCTTTACTTATTAGATTATTATCAATCGCAATCATCATCAAAGGCAACAATTTGTTTGAGGTTAATGTGATTCCATTTTCCATAAGCAAATTTTTCAGATAATTTTTTGTATATCTCATGTTTTATTTTTAAAAAGAAAAATATTTTTTAAAATCATTTTTGTTAAGAATCTCATGACGGTATTTCAAACCTAATAAACAACGTTCATGCTGGTTCCGTTGGAAACGAAATTAAGCAATTTGTCGGAAATGATCACTGCAAAAATAACGGTGTTTTCTGGTACTGCTGTTCGAAATTTGAGGTTGACCACCAATTCTGCCGTTTCAGAAACAACTCTTTCTTTTTGCTTGCTAATGTCTACAAAAAACAACGGAAACAAATTTTTATATTCAAGCAGAGACAAACTAGATTGACAAACAAGTTCGTTTGTACCATAATATTTATCGTCAAAAGAGAACGCGTCAGAATGAGCCATGGTAATTTTCTTTTCTCCAAAATTCAAATCGTAATTGTAATTTGGATATTTTATTCCATTGACGGTTACGAAAAAATTGCTGACATCACAATGGTTGAAAATGGCTGGATTTACGATTTGACTGGAATTCTTGTTTGTCTGAAGCCCAAACACGATATATCTCGGAACGCTTTTGTCCGTGATTCTTCCAAGGGTCCAAGTGAATTCTGTTAGACCGGCAGGAATGGCTTGTCTTTCGACTTTGTTTGACTTATAGGCCACTGGGACGGAAATTTTACTCGCCATTAATTTCAAGAATTCGGCTTTCTTCGAAACATTCAACTCAATTCTAGGCATAAAAAGTCTGAATTTTTTAATGTCGATCATTCCTGCGGCAACAGTCTCAGCTCTGTAAATGGCGTCGTCGTATTCTTTTTTTGTAAAGGTAATGGTGTGTCTGAATCCATAAACGACTTTGTCGTAAGTTTCGCAAAAACCAAAAATGTGCTTTAATGGTATCTTGAACGAAAATGCACCAATGGATGTCGTGTCTGCAAACAAGTGGTCTCGTCTTACAACAAATC
Source organism: Hydra viridissima (assembly GCF_058129835.1). Classification (NCBI taxonomy): domain Eukaryota; kingdom Metazoa; phylum Cnidaria; class Hydrozoa; order Anthoathecata; family Hydridae; genus Hydra; species Hydra viridissima. The sequence continues at coordinate 4,247,196 of NW_028324308.1, read as the reverse complement.
CTGAATTTCCGGTGGCGTTTGAAGTGTCTTTATACCACATTTGCTTCAAACCATCTGCAAGCTGAAAACCAAAAGGGTATTTCAACAATCCAAGCATGGTTGTTCCTTGACCTGGATACATGACTCTTTCCACTTGTTGTCCTGATAAATCATAGGTGGCATCGCTGAATAAATACATGATGGCGTTGTTTATCAGAGCAATGTTGTCTGTTGCTGTGTATGCAGTTCCATCCGCTTTTTTGAGAACCCCTTGGACGAGGATGTAAGCATCAGACGGAACTGTTTGCACAGATTGACAATCAATTTCAAAAACGATCGATCCTGAAGAATTTAAATCGAGGTTTGTTGGGAGGTACTCGAAAAAATCAACTTTTTCAATTCCAGTGTCATACTCTGGCATTTCATCAACTCTTAATCTATCGGTGTTTATCATTTTTAAAATGAGAAAAAAAAATTTATGTCATTTTTGATTCGTTAAAAAAATCAAGCAATCAAAAGCCCGCTCCCCATTTTAACGAGATCTTGGATTCTAGTCGCGTTCTTTTTCGTCATTTTCTTTTTCACTTGAATGGAAGAACCAAACATTTTTTTATGCAGCTCTTCCATTGGATTAATATACGGATCAGTCTTTGCCGCTTCGTTTACAATCGTGGTGAGTAATTGGTTTGGATTCACTGTTCCTGTCTTGGCGTAAACTTTTTCAAGCGCTTTTTTTCCTTTGTCGATGGCAACGTCTTTAGCAGTGGATATAGCTGAAGAGGCTAATTCTTTTCCAGCTGATTTGGCGGCTGTGATTGCTTCTCTTCCAATTTCGCTTGCTGCTGCTTTTCTCAATAAATGAAGAGACGATCGTGAAGCATTTTTGGCTGCCATTCTCCTCAAAAAATTTTTAATCGCGTCCATGATTCCCCCACCTCCAACGACGTTCTTTTTAAAATATCTTCTGTTGTTTACAATGAGCATTTTTTTAAAATGAGAAAATATTTTTTTAGATCCGTTTGCGGATCAATGGAATTTCACTTGTGAAATTTTTAAATCCGTTCTCACGACTCGATGTATTTTTGAATCGCTCTGTATTCTTCTTTGTTAATTTCACCCTGTCTCAAAAGCTCGTCACAAATGGCAACGGCTTCGTTTCTCGATGCTATATTTCCAGCATGTCCTGCAGCGATGCTCAAGTTAAGCCTTTGCGTAAGCACATTTGGATCGCTCGGAAGAATGATCACTCCTCGACCTTTTCTTCCACTCATTTTTGTGTAATTTTTTTCCCAAATTTTTGAAACAATCGTTCCCCACTTTTCACTTCTCGAAGCTTTTGGCAGGGTTGGTCTCCCTTCCTTCTCCATTGCATGCGTTTCAACGAGTATTTTTTCATAATTTTTCATGTCCTCGTCTGTTACCTTTGTTTTATCAGGCTTGGATCTTGTGATCAATTCCCAAATACCTGTCGTCCCCTCGTACTTTTCTCCATCAATAATGATGTCGTTATTATCGATAAAAATTTCTTTGTTTCCAATAAACATTTTTCCGCGTTCTTTTGAGTGAATTCCAAACACTCTGTCTGCATAAAATTTTTTGGCTGCATATTTGGATAAATATTCCAAAGCAGTATTTCCAACATTCATTTTTCCAAAAGTTTTATCACTTTTTGAACTTTCAAAAGACGTCTCATTTTCTGGATAAGTCAAAGCCAGTGGAGTGTTTTCAACCTCTCTGTATGCGATGCTTTTTAGTTCGTTTTTTATATTTTCATTGCTCTCAATCAGAGGTTTAAAAAACTTGCTCAAATCAGTCTGATAATTTGCATCTGAAATGTTGGCGTTGAGACTTTCATTGTAAAGCTTTTCTCTATTAGCTCTATATTCTCTCAAAATCTCATCTCGCTTTTCAGGATCTTGTATTCTAAAAAAAGACATTTTTAGAATACGGAGAAAAAAACTTAAAACAAAAACTCGATTGCGTTTACGATTTCTTTTTGGATTCTTTAATTTTTCTTAGATTCTTTGAATCCATGGAAATCTACGATTTCTTGAACAAGTTGTTGAATGCTTTTATCGCGTCTTCTCTTCCTTTTTGGATCAACGACTCTTTAGTCAATTCGTCAATGACGCTTTTTGTCTTGGTTCGGATTTCTTCAGTCATAGTTTTGAATTTTTGAAGCTCGCTGAGAATGAGTTCGTACTCGGAATCACTTACAAATCCATCCATGAGAGATTTTGAAATGTGGTCACTAATCGTATTCAATTTTGACTCGGAAAGAACTTTCAATTTTTCGTGCTTTTCAGCCTTTAGCATCATTTTTTTGTTCTGATGATTTCCGAAAATGGATAAAGCTCCCAATACAACAGCAACCCCTTCACACGCAATCGAAACTGGAGTGGCAACGACGGTTGATAAAAGTGCAATCCCTGCAACCCCTAAACCAATGCATACCGTTTGCAATCCGTCGTCGGTGAAACGAATTCTTTTTGCCGCTCGATGGTATTTTTTACTCAAAGCCATTCGTTTCACTTTTTCATCCTCTATTTCTTTTTGGATCTCGCTTATTTTTTGAAGTCGATATAAATGTCCTCCATCTGATGGGGCTGTTGGAAGAACTGGATAAATTTTTTCAGTGTTTTTTATTATTTCCATCTTTTTAATAAAGACACATTTTTTTTAATTCGAATCGATGTAGTTTATTTTACAAAGCTTTTCACCTTTTTTAACGGTGACTTCCTGGTTGCTGTAATTGTGTATGGTCATGACTATGTCATCCACAGACTCGGAAAAAATAGCATCGTTTTTGAAATAATTCAATTGATTGCTTATTTTATTCATCAAAGTGACGACAGCAATTCCTTTGTCTAATTGTAAACCTATGGACAACGATATCTGCTTGTGAGATACAGGAGGAAATTTAATGTCTTGTTGAGCAAAAATCTCGTGCTGTCTGTTGATGTTGAAATAGGTAGGATAATCCAACTTTTTCTTTGTTACAATAATGTTTTTTGTATTTTTTCGTTCCAACTCTTTGATTCTATCCTCTAAATGACTCAGATGGAAATTAAAATTGTGAATCTCTGCTGAGGCGCTGTTTTTAAACAACTTGTATGGGGCATGCATTTTTTAATATGAAAATAAAATGTTTAAGTCGTTTTATTTTCAGTTTTTTGTGCTTTTTACATTTCCTCGTCAGAATCCATTTCTCCCAAATCCAAGTTTTCACACATCATGAGGCTATGAGGTAAAGATGCATTTTTTACGATGATGGCTTCGGACAGTTTAACTTGAATAGACACAATCGAAGGACCAATATATACCCCCTCAATTCTAAGTCCTCCAATAGCATAACATCTTTGGTTGATAAAATCATGTCCAGAAGATATGACCAAATTTTTATTATTACGTTCACCTTTGACTCCATTTTTTATATCAAGAGCTGTTTTCTTTCTATGAAATATAGAAGTAATGAGTATTTCGTCTTCATTTTTAGTTATATACATTTTAGCATAAAACACTGGAGCTGCATCAGCATGGTCAGGTTTATATTTTAAAATACTCAATTCGTTAGAGTTAATTTGCTTTCTTCTTCCTCCTTTTTTAAGTTTGGATGACAATTTATCTACTTCACCTCTAATAAACAAAGTAATCTTTTCCATTGTGCTAATAAACTTTGCTTCTTCTTCAGTTTTACCCTTTTTAGCATCAAAGCAAACAAAGGCCATGGAATATCCAGTCAATTTTTGTGTTACCGGATCTTTATTTTCACACACACCATACGAAAATAATGTAGGTGTTCGTAATACAAGAGGACCATCTCCAGTTGGATAAGAATATTTTACTGGCACTTTTTGATAGACTACTGGTTTTGTTGCTGCGTAAATTTCTCCAACTGATAATTTGCTCTCATCAAAATTTTCAATTGTAATAAAATTCATTTCTTTTATATAGAAAGAAAATTATTTAACTCATTTTTTCAGAGAAATCAATTCTTTATGATCTACCCAAGAGTTGAATGAATCTGGATATCCAAACCATTTGACTAAAGATCTGTTCTTTTGCTTTCGAATGACTTTTTCAATTCTAAATATGTCTTGATTGGTCTTTTGCATTTCTTGTTCATAAAATGTACCTTTAATTTCTTCACCGTTAGCATCAGCGATTTTATACGTGGGTGGATTCGTATGCTGAACATTTAACACGGTAAAAACCTCTTCAGTCCATCTCGGTGTATACCCCTTTTCAAAATGAGACTTCTTTTTTACGATCCTCACTTTGTCACCCATTAAGAATTTTGGTCCTGCTCTTTCTGTTTGCGTCTTTCCATTCAGGTTCATCCAAACCCTATATTTATTCTTTTTATCGCTAGCTTCCACTGGAGTCATTTTGATGGAAGAGTGCTTTGTGTTGTTGTAATTTTTCACCATTTCATCTAATACGTCAATGTATTTATTGGTGTTGTTGGCTGAAAAATATTTAAACATTCTCTCTTTCATCGTTCTGTTCCATCGTTCAACAACAGAACTTTTTTCCTCGTTTTCAGTGGAGTATAATTGCACACCTAGAGCTTGTACATGCTTGTTATAAAACTCTTTACCTTTATCCACCCACATCTTTGTACACCTTCTCTCCTCAAATATTTTGCTTAGAGCGTTAGCTACATCAACTCCAGTTTTACTCTTTAACGGAACGATCCATCCATACTTTGAAAACACGTCGATCACCATGAGCAAATATTTTACGCCGTTGTTGAATTTTGAAAACGATTGCGTGTCAACCAAATCTGCAGCCCATATTTCATCCATGTCGTTCACAAACACTTTTCTTCTTTTAAAATGATGAATGACTGGTTTATGAAGCTCGTTTGCAAGTTGATCCGTCCATTTCAGGTTCTCCGGTGCTTTTTTTTTAAACCTAATCCGAATTTAGCTTTGGCTTTGATGATGGGAGTGATCAGTTTTCTTTCGTTTATCTCTTTTTGAGTTGGGTTTGGAATGGAGTTCATTTCTTCAAGCATCATTTGATCTGCCAAATTTCTGCTTTGAACGTCGTTTAAATATTTATAAGCTAAATCGTGATGGTATGCTGCATTGTCCACTCGGTCTACCGGTTTGCTCCACTCTTGATACATATCGGTGGATGTGAGCCTTTTGTCCAAGTTTGTGCCAGGTCCTGCAAAATTCATTCCTGGAATGTGCATTTCTCCTGGAAATTTTGCCCATGGAAGCTTTATTTTTTTTGAAAAATTGTTAATCGATTCCACCAAGTCTCCTCCTTTTGTCGTATGCGAAGATGATCCTTTGAGCGCATACGAAGAAACAAACTTACATTTGGTCGTTCCGCAAACGTTGCAAGTCCCTTTGACTATATGCTTGTTGTTTTTTGTGATTTCGTTTCTCAAATGATTCTTTTCTGTTTTCCTTTTGCATTTAACACAATACATTTTATTTTAAAAAAATATTTTTAAACTAAAAATGGAAGTGTCTGATTTGTCATGGAATATTGGAAAAATCAAAAGAAACAACAACAAGCTTTTACCGAGAAGCATTCGAGGAATCATCGTTGGAAAATCTGGATGTGGAAAAACAACGTTGCTTCTCAATTTATTGCTTAGACCTGGATGGTTGGATTATAACCATTTGCAAGTTTTTGGAAAATCTCTTTTCCAACCCGAGTACAAAATACTAAAAAGTTCGTTCGAAAAAAAATTGCCAAAAAAAATAATTCTCGACTTGTTCAAGGTACAAACCGAAATTGAAAAATTGAAACTAGACCCTGAATGCGTTATCAACGACCTTTCAAAAAAATTTTCCGAAACCGAGGGTATGGAGTGTGAATTTTTTGAAACGGCTGACGATGTGCCTAATCCTGAAGATCTTGATTCATCCAAAAACAATTTAATGATCTTTGACGATTTACAACTAACCAAACAAAACAAGTGTGAAAAATATTACATCCGAGGAAGACACTCTAACGTCGACTGCTTTTACCTCGCTCAAAATTATTTCATGCTCCCAAGACAAACGATCAGAGAAAACACCAATTTTATCTGTCTCTTTCCCCAAGACTTAAAAAACATTAACCACATTTATCAAGACCACGTTTCGAGCGATATGGGAAAAAAAGAGTTTGAAAAGTTTTGCAGACATTGTTGGTCTGAACCTCACGGATTTGCGGTGATTGATTTTTCGTCAAAAAAGGACAATGGAAAATATCGAAGCGGATTTGACACTTTTTATTTTCCAAAAGAAGCCATTTAAATACGCCTGAATCCGAAGGATTTAAAAAAAATGTTACATAATAAAATGTCAGGCATAATCATCGACGTGGATGGAAATTCCAACGTAATCATAACAGAATTTTTAGACAAAATCGTTTTTGAAAAAGGAAAAACTTATGAAATGGCTTTTCTAGGGCTTGAGACGTACAACAGCTTTCCAAACATCACCAGCAAAAACAATTCTTTCCGGTATAGCATGAACAACGGAATCAATTGGGAAAATGTCGCCATTCCAGACGGGAGCTATGACATCATTGACATTAACAATTATTTACAAAAGACTGTCTCAAACACAATAAAAAATTATGCATCTCAAAGCGCAAGCTTCGTCACAACAAATAAAATCAGCTACTCTCCCGATAACATAAAAATCGGATCCAATTTAAACACTTTAAAATCAACCATCACACTTGGATTGAACTATTTGATGGATTTGAACGTGGATAACAGCATCGCTTCACTTTTAGGATTCACAAAAAGACAATTGGATCCTAATTCCGAATATGAGTCTGACGATGTTGTTAGAATTTCAAGCATCAATACGATTAGAATCCTCAACAACGTCATCGGATCGGCTTACATCAACGGCTCACAACTCAATTGCATCTACTCTTTTTATCCAGCCGTTGGTCCTGGGTTTAAAATCATCGAAAGACCCACTCATTTGGTTTACCTCCCTGTCAAAGTCCCAGAAATCTCCACAATGATCACTCGCGTTGTTGACCAAAATGGAAATTTGGTTGATTTTCGTGGAGAGGACATTACGATCCGTTATCACATTCGAGAAGTGAAATAAATATTTTTTCCCACATTTAAAAATGAGCAAATATGTTAGTGTTAAATTAAATGTGTCTCAGGGACAGATTGAAAAAATAAAAAAATCAATGATAGCAGGTAAACCTGTGAGCATCCGTATTTCAAAAGATGATTTTAACGGAAACGACGTTTTACTTGTAACACAAAATCAACATCGAAAACTTTTGGACGCTCTCCATCGAGGAGTTGGAGTCACCATTAAAATGAGCAAAACCCAATTGGAACATAACGCAAATGTGAAAGGAGGATTTATTGGAGCTCTTCTACCTTTATTGGGTATGTTGGGTAGTACACTTGCAACAAGAGTAGTTCCAGCTCTTGCCACCGGATTGTTAGCAGGTGTAGGATCTTCTGCAGGTTCTGCTATGGTTGATAAAATTGCAGGAAGAGGTATCGTTTATTTGAAAAAGAATGGAAATGGAATGAAAATGGGAACGCACAGAGGAAACGGATTATTTTTAACACCCTGGCCTAAAGGAGGATCATTCAAAGACGGAGTTTACGTTAAAAGCGGAAGAGGATATGAATCTATCGGCGCTGGTTTGCTTCTCGGACCAAACTCTCCATTCTCAAGCATCCCTTTTTTAAATTTAATTTTGTAAAATATACAGTGAAAACTTTTTTAAAATGACTTAAATAAATTTTTTCTTGTTATAAAAAATGAGTATTATAGAACAAGAAGAATATGAGGAATTCTGTTACAGTGAACTACAGGAAATAATTAAACCCACTTTTGATCCAGAATTACACAGAATTGCTATACAATTCCACTATGATAATCACAAAAACAAAATTGATGAAAATTATCTTAATAAAATTAAAAAATTAAATACCTTACCCATTCATCACAATACTAAACTCTTACTACAACATGGATTTGAGGAACAACGACAAAAAGAACATAATCAATTAATAAGAGAAACACGAAGAGAAAAATATAAACATCTTTTTCCATACTTGAAGAACAACTACAAAGAATAAATTAACTAAGACATTCACAACCTTTTTTCATAATGTCATCTCATTATGAAAATGCGCAAAGAAATAATTTTAGAACGGGAAAAAATATTCAGACTTTACATTAAAAAAACACGACGCCATCTTGCATTCCTTAAGTATGGAAAAGTATCAATGAGCTAGAAACCGATATGTCATTTTTCTATAGAAAATGGAAATGAGTCAGAACCCTTAAGTATAGGAAAAGTATCAATGAGCCAGAAACCGATATGTCATTTTTTCTATAGAAAATGGAAATGAGTCAGAACCCTTAAGTATAGGAAAAGTATCAATGAGCCAGAACCCGCTTTTTATAGTAGTTACACTCCCTTTTTATACAGTTTTACAACCGCGTCATTTTGACACATTGAATACATTAAGACCTACATGTATTAACAACTACGTACATTAACACCCCATACACATTTAACACTTTAAATACTATAATACCTCCACACACATTTTGAAGACACTATTCACGACACCTTGAAAGATGCTAATTCTTATTTAGAGCTCTGGAAATTATCTTCATTAAGTTGCTCCATTTTGATTTGAGTCCAACTTGTAGTTTAGTTCATTTAAATGTACAACTTTGTATAAAAATAAACAAGAAACCTCAGCAAATATCCCGACCCACGAGTTTTGTAATAGGCCAGCTCTCCCCGGTTCAGCAGAACCATTTGTTCCTTAAATAAATAAATTAGTCGAATCGGTTGTTAAATTAAAAAAAAAGGTCTGTTAAAGTCGGCTTAAGTAAAGATGCAGATTTCAGAAGAAAGTTTTCGATGTATCAAATACCGATATTGAAAATCGATTTAAAACATCGAGAAAAAAAAAAATTTTTTTCTGATTTCCGTTTTTTCATCAACTTACGTGACAGGCTGATGAATCCTCGAGTATACGTCTTCTCCGGTCGTTGTTTTTAACTTAACTTTTTTCGCTTTATCATTTATATGACAGGTTGAATAAGCCTCCGTGTATACGTCTTTTCTTAGTTGTTGATTTTAACTTAATTATTTTCGCTTTAACATTTAATTACATGAAAGGTTGATGTGTCATCTTGTGTACGTCTTTTTTGATTGTTGTCTTTTTTTTCTTAAATCTTGCACCTCACATTATTTTAATGCAGCTCTTTTAATGCAACTAATGATAGACTATAATTCCAGTGAATATGTAGCTCCTGACACGTTGACAGTTGGCATTGATAATGCCAACTTTAGCTCCATTTAACATGCTTGGGGGTATTTTTTGGTCTTTCACTACCAGAATTTTAATAACCTTTATTAACCTTCGGCACTGGAATTTAAGTTTTTAACAATATAATGTGATAAAATCAAATTGTCATTTTTGGCCAGATTTCTGAAAATTGCCGGTCAACAAAAATGGCAGTCAAAGTGCTTAGATGCTAATGCCTCAAATTTACAAAGTAAAGCTGTAAGTAAACAAAGTGATCATTTTAAAGGAATTGCTTCACTTGTTTGTATATCTGAATAAAGAGCGAAAAATTTTGATGAATGAGGTTTACATTCGTGTTTCACATAAACATGAAAGTTAACTGAAATAGTAAACAACAAGACTTAATGTTTAACAAAAATTTAATTTATAATGGAAAAGCGAAAAAGCCAATATAATTTGTAGGCATTTTGCTGGCAAAAATTGCCGGCAAAATGTCTACAAATTATGAAATGCAAGAGCAAGTTGAGATGTTCAACATTTGAAACTAACTGGCTTAAGACCATCTTCCAACATTTCATTCCATTTCCGGCCATCTACAAGTACTGCGAGAATGGTTTCGAAGCAATGGAACCGTCTCGATATTTTAAAAACGTATCAAGCAATTCAAACTTTGAAACTCTGACGCATCACCTTTTTCTACAAGATATAGCTACAGATGGCTTACGGTACAAAATTATGCCATTTGATTTGTATTGTCCTTCGTTGAAAAAAAAGCTTCCGAACGGAATTTGAGACAAATGCAATAATTCCTGGCCGAACGAGGCTGCAATAAAACAACACAAGAAAGCAAACAAAAAACAAAAAATAAAGATTGAAATGGAGATTGATGTAAGTGAGGAGATTATCATTGAAAGAGTGGAAGCAGAGTTCATTCCTATTTTCAAAACCATATTCAATTTATTAAAGTCACCATTTGTGGAATTGTAAAAGGCTAAATAGAAAATACTTGTAGCAGATATCCTTTCTAAATCATTTTTCTTTCCTTTTGTCAATAGCTGTCCGTTTTTTAGTTAAGTATAGAAAATTGATCTTTTTTGTATGTAATGTTCTAAAAACTTTTTTTCGTAGGGGGTGCGGTAGGGTAGGGAGAGTCTTTTTTTTTTAACAAATAACGCACGCAGAGGGGGTCGTTAATAGTGAATAAATACATACAAAAGGGGGGGGGGGGAGAGAGAGAGAGGGGGACCGAAATTCGTGATTTTTTTTGCGTATGAAGTTTATGGACGCCCCCCTATCGCGTGTTTTGACTGCATGTCTAAATATATAAAGTTTAAATTCAATCTTTTTCAGATACCTGATACAAAAGTTAGTGCATTTATATGTTATTACATGTTTTTATCGGAAGAACAGATGCTTTAATTTGTTGATTTGGAAAGCAGCATAGACGTCCTGCCCTATAATAAGTTTCATTGAAGTATAACAGGTATAATAAAAATTAGATACAGTAATAAGTAAATCAAATGTGGTGATACATAGTTCTGATGGTAATAAACAGTATTTTCGCACTCCCAACCGATTACTTTGGTGCATTATAACAGCACATGCCACAGATTTTTTAAACGAATGTTTTTGTGGTGCTTAAATAACTTCTTTAGTTTCAGCTATACGTTAAGTGTCCGGTGTTACCCGTGGTCCGGGCTGTCCGCTTTTTCCCTAGATTCGTAGCAAAAGGCTACCATCTTGCGCTGTGACTTTTGTGCAGATTTTCAGAATATCTAATACCATCCTCAAGAATATGGCTTTTAGATTTATCTGTTCATAAGATCTTCTCATCTGTTGGTATGTCCTATTAGAATTGGTTGATATTTGACCATTTGTTGTTGATATTTGATATTTGACCATTCATATTTGACCAGATGGTTGATGTTTGACCATTCATCAGAAGTCGCAATTCTCTATGCTAGTCTCTTCAATTGTATGCTTTCTATGAAAGGCCACTTGAAGCTGCTGTTGTTGTTTGTTTTATTGTTTATAGGGGAAAAGACCTTTTCAACAAAGCAGTTCTACCTTATGGATATCTTTTAACTGTAATTTTCAGGTTTTCTAATCTTAGTTTTGAATATTTGGAGAACACTTGGTGCCATATTCTTTCTCTCTTTCATTTAAGTATACTAAACCAGAAATGGAAAGGAGAGAAAGAGAACGGAAGGAAGGTCAGAAACCCTCTTTTTTTTGAATTCTTGATGTTAAATGAACAGAGTGGGCAGTACGCAATCTTAGAGAAGATTAAAAAGCTTGGTGCAGCACGATATCGCTTTATTAAGGGACATTATTATAAATCGATTTCAAATACGTGATTTCCTCAAAAATTAGCCGTATTGATGATCCAAATGCCCTCTTTATAGGCTGTGACAAGACTTTCATTTTGGCTCCATCAAATTTTGGAAGAAAATGATTGAAATACGCATAAACAAAAAGTTTAAGAAAAAGAGTTTCATTTGAGTATACTTTACAAAAATGTGTGTGAAATTTTTGTCGTTGTTCTTATTTATTTTTATACGAAAGTTTTATTCACTCGTTGATATTTATAACCATACAAAAGATTCTTTTGTAAATCTCTAGTATTCCGAAAAACAAGACAAAACGACTTCATTAATTAATCTTTATTTATGGGTATATATCTACCGTAAATATGCTTGTGTATTGTATGTATAAAAAGAAAGCAAATAAAAAGCTTTGTTAGTTAATGTTTCTTGCCATTTTCTTGCTAAGGCAACAGCTTTCTCTGAAGTACCTACCCCTTATGAAAGTCCGTTAATTACGTTTAGCTATTCTTCTCAATCTATTACCCCAAACAACCACAAGAAACAAAAGTTTGTTGGTAATGGATAACAACAAATTGAAATAAACAGTTTAAAAATTTACATTTGAGCTTTTATAAACCTATATATTTGTAATGCTAATTGTTGAGCTCTTCTCTAAATCATACAAATATGCTACGATTGACTGTCTTACAAGGTATTATAAAACAGTTTGAGCACTATATAGAATAAAGATGAAAAATATCTTAATGATGTCAGTGAAATTACGTTTAAGTTTTACTGCGCAGTAAATTTTTAAGACGGTAAATTTAAAACGCCAGACCGGTCTATTTCAAATAAAGTGTTTTTTTGCTATGAATATGTAACTGGCCACAGACTATTACTGGTTTTATAGACAGATGTGTTTATAAATTTTTAGAAATCAAAAGTCACGACAGTTGATTATGACATTTGCCATATACTTTTGCGCGTTAGATTTTTTTTTTACTGAGAAAAAATGATTTTTTAGTATATAATTAGCTAAATAGCCTAAAACTTCTTATAGTTAAAATCAGTTTCACTAGATATTAGGAATATATCAGCTAACTTTAATTTAGCTTGCTTTAAGGCTTCTTTTCCGAAATTAAAAAGCTTTGCGGTGATATATAAAATCGAATAAGAATGGAAGAATGGTTATCATTACCGGATGGAGTAAATAAGGTTATTCTTGCTGCTGGTCATGGCAATATTCCTCTCTTTCCCGATGGGGCAAAAGTTTTATTTCATTATCGAGCATTAATTGTCAGTGATGATGGTGAACAAAAGATTTTAGATGACTCAAGAGCTGACAATGCACCATTTGAATTGTTGCTTGGTAAGAAGTTCAAGTTGGAAATTTGGGAAGCTTTAATCAAAACAATGAGAATTAATGAAATTGCTGAGTTTCATTGCGATATAAAACATGTATCTACTTACCCAGTGGTTTCTAAAAGTTTAAGAGATATGAAGAAGAAAAAAACTCATAATCATGATCACGATCATGACTCTGGGCATCAATGTGGATTTGCTGCTCTTTCTCAGGGATTAGGATATTCTGATTTGGATGAATACTATAAAGATCCAAAACCTCTGAAGTTCCAAATTGAATTGCTTAAGGTAGATCTACCGGGACAATATGAACAAGATATTTGGTCTTTAACAGCAGAACAACTGCTTGAACAAATACCTATTTGGAAGGACGATGGAAACAAACTTTTTCGTAATGGCGAATATGATAGTGCAAGCAATAAATATTCTCAAGCTCTTGGTTGTTTAGAAAAATTGGTTTTAAGAGAAAAACCAGGTTCAGAAGACTGGATTAGATTAGATGACATGAAAGTTCCTTTACTGTTAAACTTCTCTCAATGCATGATAGCCAAAAAGGAATTTTATAAAGCAATTGAACACCTAACCACAGTTATTGAGAAAGATAAAAATAATGTCAAGGCTCTTTTTAGGAGAGCTCAAGCTTACCATGCTGTCTTCAATTTCCATGAATCACGTCGTGATTATGAAGCAGTGCAAAGACTTGATAGTTCATTAATAAATACAATTGAAGTTGAATTAAAAAAAATTGCAATCGACGAAAAAAATAAGGATAAAGAAGACAGAGAAAAGTTTAAAAAGGCATTCTCTGGTTAAATAGCTTTGAATGACTCAAGGTTTATAGACTAAGATTTATGAATTTAAACCATGCATTGAACTTTATCATATTTAAGTTTTGAGAGCTTTAAGTTAAGAGCTAAATTAATTTAATAAATTTTCATTTTTTATTTATTTTTTTTTGTAGTTGAAAGTTTCTTGTTTTTAATCAAAATCAATTTCAAATATATGCATTAAGCTAAGCATGTTAATTAGAATATGTTTGTAGTTTACTGTGTATTTTTTATAATTACAATACATTATAAGTTTGTGTTTCTTAAATTATTTGCTTGTTCTATTTTTGAATGATCCCCAGCTAAAACATCATGAATGTATGTTTATGTCAAAATTTATTTATTGTTTATGAAATGTCCCTTAATAACTAAACTGTTTATAAAACCAAAGGTAACAAGTTTCAAATTGTTTAAATAACTTACTTTTTGGATGTTAGATGTTATATGGAACTTAGTTGGTATTTAGTTAAAACAATTTACAATTCTTCATTTATAATTTTTTATGTATATACAAACCTTTGAATTTAATTGTAAGTTTAAAGAAAGGAGATGTTGATGTGGAGTGTTTTTATTAAAGTAATTGCTTGAGGGTATTATGCAAAATAGTATGGGCAGAATGTTAAATTTATTTAATTGCTTTCTGACTAAGGAAAAAAATGTAAATAAGGGGAAAATACTTGAAAATGTAGGGCGAAACTGAGTTAAAATAAACCTTGTTTGCTTTATTTAGAAATATATCACAAACAAATGATGATAAATTTGCTGGCTATGTGCAAAAGCACATTTTATTCATTCTTGCGAATTTGGTTTTGGTTAATGAATTATTTTCTTTATAAGAAAGAAAAAGTAGATTATGCATCAAGTGCTATCGTTTACAAAATTTGGTTTCGTTACAAAGAACCTTCATCATGGGAGTTTTCATCCCAAACTGATTTTTGTGGAATAATAAAAGGGTACTTTCATCCAAGTTTAATTCTATCTGATAGTGTTTCATTATACTCTGTAACTGAAGATGTTGCTGTTTTTGTTGATTGTGGTGGTTTAGATGTTTTCAACTCAAAATACAGTGCATTTGCTTATCACACGCAGTTCTTACTTGCTGAGCAATTTATCATTGTTCCTATAGAGTCTTTCCACAAGATTGCCTCAGAGATTTCTTTGCCTAAAATCCCCATCCTCCATGTAGCTAATCATGGACGTTGCGGTTCTACAATATTGGCACAGATATTTGAAGCCATTCCACAAGCTTTGTCAATATCTGAAACCAATGCGTTTTTTGATCTTGCAGAATTGTCACGCCATGGTCAAGTTAATAATCAGACTCTAAAGAAATTGTGCTTAAGTGCAATACTGTGCACTCTTAAACATGCTAACACTCGTCAATCTAAATTAGTTTTTATTAAGTGCCAAAGTGTGGCTGTGTATATTACTGATTTGATGGCTGCTTCTGTACCAAGTATAAAACATGTTTACATGTACAGACAACCAATATCTTTTGTAAGGTCTTATGAAAAGCTACATGCTAGCAATTATGTGATGTCTGTATCTGCAACAAAATTGCTCAGTGGCATAGGTCATAACTCAATTTTATCAGGTTTTCCTGTTTATCCCAATTTTTTTGTTCAAAATTTAACGTCTTTTTCAAGATTAAGTCTTATCTGGATAACTGGTACTGCTGCATTTAAACGTCTTCTACAAAAAATTGAAATAAAGTCATTTACTTATGAGGATTTACTGACAGACACAGATACTGTGGTTTTAAAATTATTAAAATATGCTGGCATCTCAACAGATCTTTTGCCAGACACTAGTTCAGTTTTAAAACATGATTCTCAAAGAGGTACACCATTCACCAGCCGTCATATAAACAAAGATATTTTAGATAAAGCGTGCACCCCAATTTCAGAAAAGTTGAAAGCAGAAGTAGATGGTTTATGCAGAGATTTTGATGTGTCTAGTTTTTGGGATTCTGTTGTTCTTCCGAATAAATTGTGATATGAATTAATATTAATATGCATGTAAAAAAAAAAGTTTTTTTTGCTAAGCATGTTTTTCTTTTCTTAATCAAGAATTCTTACAAAATTATTTACAGGTGTTAACATCTTTGTTAAAGTGGTATTAAAAAATGATCTTTTATCATAAGTATTCTGTTTCTTTATGTAATTCTTAATATATTTGTAGTTTTTTCAAAGCACATTTTCCAGTTTCATTTCATTATTGCACGTTTTACCCCATTATTACTTATAATTTTTTAAGTTTAAGATTAGCAACATGTTTAACTATTAGTGCTTTACAAATTTGAGCACGTGCTCGTTTTGGCATAGTAGTGGACCTAAATGATGGTGTAGGTCATAAGACTTGGCGCTATAGTCTCTTCAAAACACCATAGTAACAAAATCATGACCCTGATGAGAAGGTCACCTTTACCACTACACTAATAATTGGAACAAAGCACAAATGTTTTTCTTTTTCCCTTTCTCCCTAACGAGTCGCCTCCTAATCGCTAACAATACGTAACTCAGTTAAAACCCTTTAACTATATATAGTTTATATATAGTTTTTCGACGTTTATATGGTCGGTATAGAAATTCAAATACATTCCATTTCACCGCAAGTATAGTACTCGCCTAAATCAAATAGGCATGTTGCTTATTACTAAAAACACGCGAGAAAATAAGTTTGCGTAGCTTAGTTGAATCAAGGACGTATTAATAGATGGACGTTCAACGCATTGTTATAGATCAGAGGTGCCGCCAATTAGCCAAAAACTATGCGTGTTACCGCAAATTTTTTAAATTCATGATACAGATATTCCGACTTCTACCCGTCAAATTTCCGTCAAAAAACCTCCCTCAGTAAACCCCATTATAATTATGCATTTACTGAAGCTTATGGTTATAAAAGACAAAAAAATTAATCAAGAATAGTTCGCAAATCTGAAAAAGGTTGATTTGAGCTATGAACTTTGCTTAATAAAAATTTAACTGTGTTTAAACTTTGACATCTAAAACTAGGCTTTTGCAAAAAGCCTATGTTTGGTTTACCAGAATGGATAGAGTAAAGTGAAACAAATTTTCCTTGTTAAATTAAAATTGCTATGACATAGTTTAAAGGTCGAATAAGAGATTTTCAGTGTTCTTTTCACCCCACTCTCAGATTATGCTCCCCACTTTAAGGTTCAAATCAGAGAGTATTTCTTATTTTTGTCGGAAATGTCGAACTTATTTGCCTCGCTTTTTTTTTTCTCTTGAATTTGTTTTTTTTTTTTTTTTTTTTTTTTTCCCGAACGTCCTAGTTATAAATTTTCTTATTTTCGATACCTAAATCGCATTTTGTCTAAAGGTATTATAACTAAAAGCATCTTAAAGTTCATAAAAAACTATTGATTTCAGAAGTTGGAAAGAAATACTAAGTATGTATTTTTAATGAGCATTTTTAAACAGTCAGCCATGTAAAGCTTCTTTAACTTATAATGATCTTATTATTTTTATTGTTATTGTTGTTACTAATAGTAACAATACGATAATAAAAATAATAAGCCATACCTTTCGTTGCATATTCTTGAGCCTTCTACAAGTGATGTACAACCTTATATTTAACCTTTTCTAGATATATCAAAAGAAGTAATCTTATATTCCAATCTATTATCTCATTACTGGATAAATAATGAGTCTTCATTTGGAATATTTAGAACATTTATGCGGAAAGTGTGGCTGCATAATAAAACAGGATAGTCACTGTCAGTTAAAACCTGTTGTTATCTTTAAACAAGCAACTCTTAGTTTTTACAAGCTGGATATAACCTCAGGCAATCAAAAAGTTCATCCTGAATATTTATGCAAATCATGTTACATGGTCATATGCAGGCTAGATTTAAATTCAAAAAAAGGCTTTGAAGCTGAGAGGAATGATAAATTCTTCACTTTTTCTGAACACACAGAAACCTGTTATGTATGTAACACACTCACAAGAGTTGGAAGAAATAAAAAAGTACATGTGATAAGTATTCATCAACAGTTAAAAGCATTTGCATCAAAGCATGGTTTTGACTGTTACAATGAAAATAACAAAAATTATTTTGTAATAGTTAAAATCAATAGTTCTCGCCAATCAAATGGCATGTGGAGATTAATTGTTTTAAATCGTGAAGTGCTACTATCCATTAATATTAACAAATCTCTTCCAGATCTACTAAATCTTCAATCTGCTAATATCATATTCTACAACATTTCATGCATAAACTTCTTTAATGTGATAATGACTTCTACTATCTTTTTTTCTAATCAGAAATAAATCTTCTGATTTTAAAAATTTCCGAAGCACATCAAATGAGGATGTTGGAATAATTGAAACAAAAGAAGGCAATACAGTTGAAAACTTTAAAGTTATTAGACATAAAGATTGTTCGTTAATATGGTCAGAAGTCTGTTGTGATTTTAGTACCATCTACCGTACTAACTTGCCTCTAATGGAATCCAGGTTGAAGAGTAACGAAAGTCAATCATCTATTACCTTTAACTAGCCACTTTTTAACTGTGTACATTTTCTTACACCAGTATATGTAATAAATGTAATAAAGACAACTTGCATTCTTCTATATGGAAGTTCAATAGTACATTACAACAATTTACAGTTTTGAATAATTTCTAAAATCAAAATTAAGAATTATTACAATATTTTCATAATCTGGGAGTATTTGCAAATATAAATTAGCATCAGTTTAGACGTTAAGTTCCACAACATGTGAGTATAAGCACACCTTTAGTGCGAATGTAACATTTCTTTTCATACTTTTTAAAATTTGATTCCCTAAGATATTTATTGTGACATTTTGGACAGGTATATTTAGGGTTGAATCGTATTTTATGTACGTAAACTAAAACAGTGAAAAGCGCAACTTTGCGTATTTAATGGAAAAGCACATAATTATGCAACAATTCTAAAGACCTAAAATATGTTTTTAAATCACGTTCTTTGAGTACTTCAAAGATAAAACTTCGTTATTATCATTTTCTTAAATTTAATCTTTTTTTTTTTCTTTTTTTTTTAATTTATTCAAACTAGATAAGTTAATATGACTCGTTTAAGGAAGTTTGCCTCTCTTTTGAAGAGCGGGCGAGAAAAAAAAAGAAAAGCCTTAGTTTAATACAAGCACACCGGTCTAGGCCAGCCACACTTGACCTTAGCCATTAGGTCTGATAAAAGACGATCTAATGTGGTATTGTATCTTAAAAAGATTTAAGATTGTATCTTAAAAAGAAAATGAACCTAACTCATTATCTGGAACAATAATACGAGATGCTTGAAGTCTTGGCATTTTACAGTTTTTTAAATAAAAGACACTTATTTCCATTTTACAAATATTTTCAATTTAAAACTTTTCTTTAAAATAAAATTTAAAATTTAGTGAAATTCTTAATTATGCAAGTTCTTTTGTTTAAAAATATTCCGAAAACAAAAGGACTTTTTAATTACTTTTTATTACGCTATGAAAAAGTTGCGCTTTTTACTGTTTTAGTTTATGTACATGAAATACGATTCAACCTAAATTTAGTTATTAAGCATTTTTCTGTTTTTTTCAGCATTTTAGTTTCTTCTTCTGCAATCAGCTTCTCTGTAGGAATTGCTGGTGGCATGAGCTCTAATTCAAAATCCTCTGATAACAAGTCCGCTAACTCTTCAAGATCTATCTCAATAAAATCATCCAAAACTATTTCAATTTCGTTATCAATATTTTCAAGTAAAAGAGAATAATCTTCTTGATTAATAGCAAAGTCATACTCATTTTATGTAACACGCTTATCTCTTTTATGAAACAATGCGTTGAACGTCCATCTATTAATATGTCCTTGGTTGAATGCGAAAAAAACATTCGTAAATCGTCTCAGGTTCGAT
The DNA here is from genome assembly GCF_058129835.1 of Hydra viridissima. Taxonomy (NCBI): domain Eukaryota; kingdom Metazoa; phylum Cnidaria; class Hydrozoa; order Anthoathecata; family Hydridae; genus Hydra; species Hydra viridissima. The sequence continues at coordinate 4,227,556 of NW_028324308.1, read as the reverse complement.
GCGAGAGTCGTGCCGCAATTCGAATTTTATTTTCTGGGAAATTGAGTTTTTGTCCTCTAGATTGGTTAATTCAGCGTTTACAATAAGCATACAAGCTTAGATGTTTTATGTATCATTAGTTGAAACGAACATTGATACTCAGATAGAGCTAAGAGAATAAGGCTAAAAAATAACCCGAGCAGATACTTAATCAAATGAGATTTCTATATAAAATGACGAATATTAACACTAGGCTAAAACTAAGAGATTTAGGCAAGAAATACATTTAGATAGGTTGATATTAAAACGAATATTGACACTAGGCTAGAACTAAGAGACTCAGGCTAGAAACATACTGAGCAAGAGCTGTCAATATTAAAACGAATATTGACACTAGGTTAAAACTAAGAGAGTAAGGCAAGAAGTATCCTAAAGAGAATTTAAATCTATTCCGAAATATGAATTTTCAAACGAGCATTGACACAGTTAAGACTAAGGCTAGAATTGCATTATGCAGCAACTTATTCCAAGTAGAAATGTCAATATTAAAGCGATTATTGACTCAAAGCTAGAACATAGAGAATAAGGCTAGAAATACCTTTAGGAGAATCTTAACTTAATCAGAAGTTTGATCAGAGACTTCAATTTTAAAGAATGTGAAAGTGTTAGGGATAACTTTCATGACTCTGAAGTATTAGATAATATTGACTGAGGAAGGGCTGTTTAACGATCTTGTGCGAGATTGGGGCATAGTAAATTTTTCATCTGCGTGAGTCTTTAATTTCTTTATCTCCAAAAGTCTTTAATTTACTCTGGACATCTTTTCGAAAACAATTTTACTAATCCCAATCTTGGGGCTTATGCAATTTCTTTCACTTCTCAGTCTTGACCAAGCAACGCAAAAATATTTCCAAATAAGAGAAAAGAACCGATTCTTCCAATTCTTGAAAAAGGTGTATGTTTAATTGCGATTGCGCACAAATTTAATGATGATGTTGATGTTGATTTGAATTGAAGTTAAAAATAAGTATTTAGGTAAACAGATTGAAGGTTGAAATTAGTCTCAATATATCGTATAAACTGTATGCATTTAATTTAGGAATATATTAGTGTGACAATTCAATAATTGCTTTTCAATGCGTAGAATTTAAGAAATCACTTTCATAAATAAGTTCGTAAACGTAATTTTCTGCCATATTTTGTTTTACTATCTTTTGAAGCGGCGTTCAAAATCCTGGTAGCTTGGGGAAAGGGTTTTACTTCTTGAAATACATTCTTGTATTCTTCTTGAAATATCAAGATAATTTCTCCAAGAACATGGAAATTAAGCAAATGGGCTTAGCAGGAAACTATAGAACTATTGTGCTGTAGTTCTCCAGACCAGGCCTGTACTTGCATTGTTTTGAAGACCCGAAAAACTTCAAAAATGCTGTTCTACACCACTTTCTCCTTCGCCATTTTTTTTTTCAGACTTTAGTGCACTCTATAATCTTTTTAGCTGTTGTATAACGAACATTTTAAATTTATTCTGAGGTAGTTTATAGAATTAGTCTTTAATTTCCTTTGTGGGGAATTATTTAGACTTCCCCTGAGACACTAAAGAGTCACTGTTTTCTTTATGAACTTGATAATATTTTTTCCATCTGACTGCTAATCATGCAATTTACAAACTACACTCCCTTTTTATACAGTTTTACAACCGCGTTCTTTTGACACGTTAAATACATTTAGTCTTTCATGCATTAACAACTACGCACATTAACACCCCACACACATTTAACACTTTACATACTTTAACACCTACACACACGCTTATTGCATTTTGAAGACGTTATTTACAACACCTTGAAAGATGCTAATTCTTATTTAGAGCTCTGGAAATAATCTTCATTAACATGCTCCATTTTGATTTGAGTCCAACTTGTAGTTTAGTTCATTTAAATGTACAACTTTGTATAAAAATAAACAGGAAACCTTTGCAAATATCACCCAGGCGACCCGGGAGTTTTGTAATAGGCCAGCTCTTCCCAGTTCAGCAGAACCATTTGTTCCTTAAATAAATAAATTAGTCGAATCGGTTGTTAAATTAAAAAAAAAAGGTCTGTTAAAATCGGCTTAAGTAAAGATGCAGATTTCAGAAGAAAGTTTTCGATGTATCAAATACCGATATTGAAAATCGATTTAAAATATCGAGAAAAAAAAAAAAAAAATCGGTTTTCAGATAAATTGTGTTAACAGAACTAATTCAACTTAATTCTGTATAAATTGGACTGTGTTTTAAAACTAGATTAACACACGTGGCGTTATTTTAGAATTATAGTAGATATTTTTGGAACTATGATGTAGCCGACTCCTCTTATTTGGATTTGAATGAAGAAGTATAAAAAGTTGGATGCAGGTGCAGTTTCAGTTCATTTGAGATTTTTTCACTTGGGAGACTGGCATCTCTCCAACTACCACAAGTTTGAGGTCCAGATTAAATTTCCACTATCGTTACCATTTCCAACTGTAGTTCCAGTTAGAGACACAAAAACAATTAAAAAAATTTTTTAAATTGTTATTGCAAATTAAAACCCTTTTGATAAAAAGCATTTTTTACTTTTTTTAAATTATAATCTTAAATTGTAATTTTTTAGTCAAAATTTAATTTAGGAGTGATATATGAAACAGATTAAGACAACTTGTATTCAATGCATTAACTTGGTTAAATAAAGTTTCTTATTTTTCTATTTAAATTGTAAATCTTTGTGTAAAACAGTTTAAAATTTTTACTTAAAACTTCATTAAATCTCCAGAAAATTTCTATGGGAATTAATTAAACTATAAATTTGTCTTAATTCCCAGAGAATTTCTCTATTCGAATGACAATTAAGTATTATGACAAAGCTGTCATATCAGTTTCAACTAGTAGACAAATATACTTTTCATTATAAGAACTCACTAAGGTTTCCAGAACATATAAAATATCAACTAGCATCAGATTCTTAGTAGTATATTAATAAAACATGCATTGCAATCCATCATTTCGTTAAAATATTTCTTCATGCATGGAATTGAAAAAGAAAAACAGTGATTCAGCATCTCTTTAATTGGTTTTACAAAGGTTATGGTTATAAAACTCAACATAATAACACAAACATAACAAGAGATATACAAAACTATTAAATGCAAATTATAGAAATATTATATAAATACATTCGAAATCAAAATATGCACACAATATTACATGTTTTATTTATACTTTTAGCCACATTTTGTTAACTTTTGATAACTACACCAATATCTTGTTTTCATTACTGTTGCCAATAATTTAGCCCCATCATCATTATGTGAAATAATGCAACCAACAAATGTGATAGAGAATTATTTCTTTTGAATCAAAAAAATTGACATGATGTCATTTTGAACATTTTCCTCACTTTCTGAACAGACACATTTGTTTAACAAATTTAACATTTATAGTGTAACTATAAATGTCAATACCACATGGTATAAAATGACAAAAATTATACATTAAATTTTTAGATAAATAATTAAAAATATAAGCATCACAATTTGATGTAAGATCATCCCTATAAATACTATAAGAGCCAAGCTATTTACAACATGAAAATAAAAAGAGAAAAGAAAGAAATACTATAATGAAAACTGTAAACTTTGAAGATCATGCCATTTTTATAAAGAAATGAAGCCTGCCAATTTAAAAAAGAAATGAAATCTGCCAGTTTTACAAAAAAAACAAAGTCTGCCAATTTTTAAGATTGTAGTGGCATGCCATTTTTACATAACTGATGGGGGTGGTGCATTTCTATCATTGTTATCATCATTCAATGGTGGAGGCTTTCCCCTATCTTCATGCAAACTTTTTGGCCGCAGCAAATATAAAACCAATGCAAGAATTATCCAAGCTATTGCCATAAACATCAGAGGAATGCCTGTCTCATTGTTACCAGTGGGTCCTGGTGGTGTCCCAAAACATTGCTCATCAGTGCAATAACTCTGTGAACTCCGCAACAATGAAATTAAACGTTGCATAGCAGCAGCTGGGCTAAAGATACACTCACAAGGATCAAATGGTGGTGGTTCACCCATCACTTTTAGTAACAGTTAATCTAAAAAAATATTTTTTCATTAGAATAGTTTTGGAGTAAACACACTTCTTATTTTCTTTTTAAAGAAAAATTAGTTTTCATGTGTGTAGCTGTTAAAAGTTATTAGGTTTATATTTATGGAATGCAACAATTAACTAGATTGCATTAATATAATTACATGGTATCTGGTAAATTAAGTGGGTATACTAGTTACTTATTCTTATAAATATAGCTACAATTTTTTGTACTTTGAACTTAAAACAATATATTAAAAGTATAAAAATCATAGAACAACTAACTGTAGTTTTGTATTATAATAATACCAAAATACCTACAGAAAACATGAGGAAATCAAACTATGATGAAAAAAAACAATATAATCATTAAAGTAAACAAACACACATGCAAAAGATAAAACTAAGTGCTTTTTGTAATGTTTATATAAAGTTATGATGTTAAATCTTTTTATTAAAACACTATTTGATTCCTGCCTGTTAACAAAATCTAAATCCTCTTAAGGTAAAATATAATTTTTAGGCACTACAACTTTAAACAGCTAATTAAATATTTTTTGATTGTTCTTGTTGCTTTATAAAATATGTGCTTAAGTAAACAAAAAACTCAGTTTGATGAAAGGATTTTTAAAAAAAATAAAAAACAAAAAAGTTTAACTACTTTTTAAATGATGCTAATTATGGAGTAACTAATAACTACAGTGTAATGCAATATGGAATTTTAAGTAAATATTGCATTATACTGTAATTTTAATGACTTTATAAAACCTTTTTTTTTTGTTCAACTTATTTTAAATTTGATTTAAAAATAATAATAATAATAAAAATTAATTTTGAAATAAATTTGGAGTTTCGTTCTGGTGTAGACCAGAAATAAAACCATAAAAAGCTACATATAGTTACCATTCGACTTTGTAACTATGTATTCATACAGCTTACTTTTTTTTTTCAAGTTTGAACTCGGTTTGTATAAATATTTACACACATATTTTTGGTGCATACTACCTTGGTAAAACCCTACACTATACATAATTATCATTCAATGATATTTGTCTAATTAATAAACTTTAAAATTATGTGTATAAAGTGTCTCATAAACATGACATATATAAACATGTCTAATGCCCTATCTTACTGACATCTTGTCACTTATTTTGTAGATATAATAACGAAAGAATAGTAAAGCTGCCATTCCCATGGTTTCTAATTTTGTTATAGCATTTTCGTTTTTTTTTATCCTTATATTCTTAAATATTAAACACTTATGTAAAAACATCGGTTTTATAAAAACAAACTATTTATAGCACATGTAGCAAGCAAAATGTGTTGCTTTTCAACTTCGTCTCGCTGTTGTTTATATAATTTTCAGCAGATGACACAACATCAAATTTTTTTATTGTTAATGGCTGAATGCGCCTGCGCTTCGACCTGAATTGAGTTCAAAAAAATTTCAGCGAGCGCTCGAGTGGAGGTCTTTTGCCTATGTTCATTTGTTCATATCGTAAAATAATAAATATTGTGTGTGTTTATATATATATATATATATATATATATATATATATATATATATATATATATATATATATATATATATATATATATATATATATATATATATATATATATATTATATATATATATATATATATATATATATATATATATATATATATATATATATATATATATATTTAAGTCATTGTGAAGAAGGTTCATTGTGTCTGTCGGTTTTTGATTGATTGTTGTGTTGTAAACTCCTTTGTTGTTCTTACATACGGTGAGGAATGAAAATAATGGAGGAGACGGATTGATTAAAGGTGAATTTGATGGCATGATATTCATGAATTGAAAGACTTCGTCTAACTCCTCCAGGGAACCATGGAAAGTAAAAAACATGTCGTCGATGAAACTTTTGTAAAAGGATATTGAATTTGGGACCTTGTTTCTTATTGCAACATCCAGTTTTTCCCATAAATAGGGTTGGCGTAAGTATTTTGAAACTTGATGAAAGAACTTGTTTGAAAATTGAAATGTGCTGTGGGTTAAGATGATTTCCAGGATGATATCATTGAATTGGTGAACAGTTTTTAGGACTTTTCTCAAGTAGTGCTTGTTCCATAAAAAATCTGATTGCGTAAATTCCATTTGAGTGTTTGTGTATAGAGAAATAACGTCTGCTGTTACTAGAATGCAATTTTTGGAGAAGAATTTCTAAGATCAAAGAAAAAAGTTTTTTTTTTTTTATATAACTTGCTTTAGACGAAGTAATTTGTATTTTTAAAATTTTTTTTCAACTAAAATACATTTCTTACTGATAGTCTGTATATTCTGTTAATATACCAACCAATTAGAATAGTGTTTTAAATTAATTAGTATAATAGTGTTTTAAATTTATTCTCCCCTTCTTCTCTTCTCTCCTTCTATCCTTTTTTCTTTTCTTCTCCTCTTGGATTGTTTTTCTACTATAGTGGTAAAAAAAGTTAAAATGCCGTTTGAAACGCCATTACCTGAAAAATTGTAAAGACAGATGCTTTACACTCTTGCTTGCAAAAAATAGATTACAGTTTACTGGCATACTGTTTTTTTATATCATATTACCAGCATATTAAAAATTACATAGAAAAAATTACTGGAAGACACACCACGAGGAAGAAAAATGGAAACATTTTATGTTAATAAACTGAATACTTATCGAAGAAAGAGCGTGACATGTGAGGGTATGGGCGCCTAAGAATTGGAGCAAAAAGGTATATTGCAGAAGCAATTTCTGCTACTGTGCGACTCTCTCTCTATTACTACTAGTCTCTTTTATTAGTATGGAGTCTCTACTATTAGTATGGACAAATGAGTGTTAGCAGGCTTTGCCATTACTTGATTGATGTCATAAATAACTATAGAAAGAAAAGTTACAATTATATTAGTTGAAGCACGATATTTATTGAAGCCATTGTTCGCCACCTCATTACAGTCACTTAAAGAGTTTGTTATTTGAGGATCTTTTTTTAATACGTGATTTACTTAATTTTGATGTTGTTTTTTGTGTTCGTTACAATATTTTGGCAATTGCGTTTTATTAATGATTCACTATTTGAAATGGTTTATTTTGTATCATTCTTATAAACACTGAAAGATTATTAAATATTGATTTTTATACTCTGATCATTTTAACTTCATTTAAAAAAAGACTGTTAATTTTGTTTTATTTGAGTTTATTTATCATGTCTAAACTACTTATGAGCAGACAAAAACGAAAAAAATTACCAACTTAACAGGCGAACAGGAAATTGTTTCGTTAATATCTTTGCTTTGGAAACCAATATTTTTTTTTTTGAAAACAAAGAGTTGGTAAATAAAGTTTATGTTCTCATCAAAGCTCAAAATGGAAATGTTTTGATTCAAAATGAATGAAATAAATGTGTAAAAAAATGAAAATTTGAGGAAGGTCTCATATGTCACAAGCAAGCTTAGCATCCCATTTTACAGAAATACAGTATGTTGCATTACTACTTTGGCCAATTAAAATTTCATATTTTTTGTTAAAAAGAAAAGCATCAAATAAACAAAAATATTTCGATTAATATTATCGATTTTATCAAGCTCAATGATCAAAAAATAAGAAGTCATTCGATTTACTTTAGCTAATGCTCAAATTCAACAATATTTTTAAAGCTGAAGTATTTTTCTAAAGCACTACCAAATTTTTTGGCAACTCTCTTCTTGTTGTCACATTCAGGTTTTTACTTAACTAAATCTTAAAACGAGAGTTCAGTTCTCAGTTCTCAATGATTCAACTTCTTAGTTCTTTGATTAAGAAAAAAGTTTAAATACCTGATTGAGTGGTTGTGTACTTAGCTTTTTAACCAGAGTATTTGTTTTATAAAAAGTTGGCTTTATCAACTATTAAGATTCATGTTGAAGATAAGGCTCCATTATGTTTGATTAAGAAGAAGAAACCCATTAAAACCTTACCTAAAACCGTGGTTGACTTTAAGAAAGAACATCAAAAATTACTTGTTTGTTTTTTACATCTCTGTTAAAGAATATTTTAAAAACAACACACTTTTAATAAATAAAACAATGGTTGTAGCAAAAGGAAGAGAAGAATCTTATTACTGAACCTCGTTTATATTAACACATTTACAGAGTTTAAAAAATATACAGAATCATAAAAAACATCAAGGTACTATTGTTTGCTAAAAGATAACAAGGATCAACAAGTTAAAAGAAGTAGAAATATAGATTGACTTGTGTATTCTAATATTTTGTTATTTTATTGATATTGCGAATCGTTTCAGTCCTGCAGATTGCATAATCTTTTTATTATATTATTTTTATTACGTTTTTAGCACGTATTGAATCCCCTCATTAACATTAAATCAAACGTTTAAAAATCTAAAATATATTACATATAGCGTGCATGCATCACTATCAGTAGAGGATAACTATCAGCAAAAGACAGGGTAAGTGAAACGCCGGACCAACGGCCAATCTCATAAAACAGTTTGCGATCGTAACACAGTCCGACGTTTGTTAGCGTAGTAAGTTGCTTCACATGTTAAGAATATGTATTTTTTATAAAAAGCGATTATAGATTTTGATTAGTTTTCAAGTTCTTATTTTATAAAAACTCTACAACTTAGACATTTTAGTAACTTATCGCGCCAACACGCTTGCATCAGGTTGTATTTCGATCGAAAACTGTTTTATAACATATGACTCCTGGAGTGCTAATGACGTAACTTAATCATCTTTTAAAGTAATTTAAAACTCTTTATATAACTTTTGTAAATGCAACTCAATTTTGTGCCTGTTAAGTAATCAAAAGGTAATGGTGTTCACAGCACCGCAGTCCCTGTAAACACAGCCCAAAATATTATTGTTGTTATCATTTTATTATTATAATGGTTGCAATAACAGGTATAAGAAGCCGCAAGATATTTCCTACAGACAGGCCGAACTAAAACACGTACGGCACAATTTTTTGTATATATAACTGAATAATTAACATCTTCATAGCTAAAAAATTTGCTTGAGATTTTTTGTTTTAGAATGTTTTATTATTTACTGGACCTAAGTGTTTTTATCAAACATTTTAGTGGATTAAAATTTTTCTTTAGTTTATTTAAACCTGTAACCAGGATTAAGGTAACCGTATTAATACAATCATGTGCACAGTTTAATTTTTCTTGCATTTTATTTGAAACAGCTACTATTTGAACTTCTGATATAAATCATGTAATTATTTGTATCATTTCTTTACCATTAAAGCAGTCAAAATCTCAATCCTCTTAAATGTAAAAGTTCCTTATTTATACGATTAATTACTTCTTGATATGAATGGGGTGTGTCATGATTTTCTCATAAACTGGTATCTTTTTCTATAGAAGATGTTTTCTTAAAAACAATAATTTAAGGTAAAATAAATAAGGTAAGTAAACAACAATAAAATCTTCATTATTTAACTCATTAAAGGATTTCTTTTAAAACACATGGCGATGGAATTAATTTTTGGTTCATCCTTAGTGTTCTGGTTTTTAAAGTTTACTTACTGTCTGAAATTTTATTGGTTTTTTAAAATCTTATCCTCTGTAAAACTTTTAGTTTGGATGTTTAAAATAATCCCAATTTACGTCTACGGCTTATGATCTGTACTTCACTAATTCTGTACTTCAATAAATTAGATGATAAATTTTTTTCTGGTTCTTAAACTTTTTAAAATCTCTCTATGACACTCGGAAACATCGATTTTTATGCCAGAAAAAATATTTAGTAATGATTTTTATATATATATATATATATATATATATATATATATATATATATATATATATATATATATATATATATATATATATATATATATATATATATATATATATATATATATATATATATATCTTTATATATGTAACTTTAAGTTCGTGAGTTTCAAACTTTTACATGTAAAAATTTAATTTCGTGTTTTAAGCGGGAAAATAATGAACTAACTGAACAGTTCAACGCGGAAAGTATTTCGGAAAAGCTTATCCATTGCAAAATATCAAGCAAGTCTGCTTTTAAATTGATTATATCAACAATTTTAGGAAATCGCAGCTTTCAATGCCTTTCGATGTTATCATATCGATTATAAAATAGATAACGCGATGATCTTTTCTCATCAGCCGGCTTTCTTTTAAATTGATTTGAACTCTTTTGTTTTCAAAAAAGAGATCCAGAAGTGCATTGCGTAAGCAAGTTTTACGTCATTTCTTTATTAAATCAATTTCTTTCACCCGATTGCAGACATCTCTCTTAGAATGTTGCTATAATAAGAAGTAAAGATTATAAACAGATTTTTCAGCTGTTCTAAAAAAATTTGTTAATTCGGTACCTTTTTTTAAAGCCTTTAAAATGTTTATATAGAATTTATAAATGTTTTTTCTTGTACCTGAATCCCAAATTTTAACAAATCAGAAGAAATATTCCGTTATTAAGCGAAGAATGATTTCAAACATTACATTGGTATCTCTCTGCATTTTTTTTTTAAAGATTAAGAGGCGCTGAGAAAATTTTAGAGACTTCAAATTGTAATTTAAAAATTGCAAATGAACAACTTTTTAAAAAAAAGTCTCATGGGCTTCCAAAATTGTTTGTTTATCTTAAATTTTTATCATCATCATTTATTTAAAACTGGAAACTAATTTAATTTATATTCTAAGCAGTATTCTCATATATTAGTACTGCATAACGTAATAATGAACTTTATTTGATCAAAGGAATTTTAGTACGTAAAAACATCAAGTATTAAAAATGATTTTTTTTGAAAGTTTTGAAAGTTTCTGATTGAGTATTTTGTTCGGTTGGACAGAGGTCCACGTGAAAATTCGCATCCTTTTATATCGTAATATTATTTAAATAAGCGGATATTTAACGTCCGTGAATCAGAATTAACACCGAGATAATGAAAAAAATGTGGAAAATCAAATAAGACCTTTGCATGGATGTTAAGAGCCAAATCCTCTCGCACATAATACGTCATCTTCACGTTCCTCACGCGTATCGAAAGCCGATGTAAATGAAAATGGCATTTTAAAAATAGCAGTTCTGAAGAAAGAAGCATTAATTTTGATTTCAATTATGAAAATGTTTTTAATGTTATTTTTAGTATTATTATTTTTGATTCAAAGAAATATATGTACATTATTTCAATCTCCAGATCTCCAGAGATATGTTTCGTCACCAGTACTCGTGTTAATTATAATTATGGATATCGGTATAAGATATCTTCAACTTTTGCTATTGTAAGCATCTTAAGGAAAAGATGTGTAAGTGTGCCATATGCAATCATTTAAATGTTTAATTAACGCGTGGGAGGTCTGGTTTCTTTGGCGTGGTTTAGTTTTTACATTCATCCTTTCCTTAAATGACAACATGGGCGTAATTTTTCTTAAGGATAACTCCATACATCGAAACGCTTTTTATGTGAAGGTGTTATGAGTAATGTTTTTCATATAATATTTAAAAAGAAATCATAATATTTTTTTTTATTACGAAGAGATATGATAAGGAATATTGCGGTAGAGCAAACAATATCAGAAGTAACCTGGATATCCAGCTTACTCTAGGATATTGGTGGAAAAAAATGTTGAAATTTTATAAAAGATCTTTTAATTGAAATTTATTCGTAGTGGATTTAGTTTTTTACTTCCATAGCCATTGAAAGTTTTTAAATATATTTTTAAGATTTGAATATCAACCGTTTACTTTCTCTCTTTTGAGTTTAAATATTTAATAACTTAATTTGACTTAGAGAAAATTTACTGATGGTTCTGGCAGTTATCATCAATACAAATTACCGCTTTATTACGCTTTTGGTATACAACGCATTCTTTATTTTTAGAAAAAAAAAAATAGCTTACTACGTTTAATTTCAACAGAAGATGAGTTTCAATGAAATAATGTTTATGCAGCAAAATTTTTCACTTGAGGATTTTTTACTTCTAAGCAGTGAAATCCAAGCAAATTCAGTGGATAGATTCACAATAAACAGCACTGTTTCTATCAACCTTTTTAATACAACATCTTTAACTCATCAAGAAAAAGAAAAAAAATGCGAGATGGTGATCATCTCACTAAGAGCTATTATTTGCTCGTTAGTGATGATAATTACATTACTAGCAAGTTTGCTTGGGAACACCATTGTTATTGCTGCAATTTTAATGTCCAGTTTGTTAAGGAGGAGAACGACCATGCTCTTTGTTGCCAGTCTAGGTAAATCTTTTTTTTTAAATATGCAAAATTAATTGCTTCTTTTTTGTGTTACTGATCTTTGTTAATGAATATTTGGAAAGAAAAATAACTATTTGGTAATTACAAGTATACACTTACTAAAATAAGTATACAGTTACTCACTTACTAAAATAAGTTAGAAACGATATTTTGAAATTCATCATGCTTAAACAAAAAATATAAAATGTACAGAAAAACTTCTAATTTAAAACTTTTATTTTGGCTACTCGTCTCAATTTACTTAGATTTAACAACTTTCAACTTAATATTGATGCTTGAGGAGACGCAAGAAAGGTAAAATGGCAATAAAAACCAATAGCTTTTACTCTTAACTAATGAAATGATTTAAAATGATTTGCGGACTCCGCTTTTACCTCCGAGGGATTGATAAAAGTTGTTTGCGCTAACGGAAGTTTTCAATACATATTAGAATTTAATTCGACTTAGAGAATTGAATTTAACAAATAAGTGGGTACAATAGAAGAGGAAATAGATTTTTTTTTTTTTTTTGTTATCATAAAAATTCTTAATGATAACGAATTGCCTCAGATTTTACATCTTAACACATCACAACACCTTTACATTTTACCTTTTTTCTCGTATATTTGTGTAGTCTAGCTCTTCACCAAATAAGTGGATAAAAAATAAGTGTCATTATTCAAAAAATTCAATTGCATTTCAAAATTTTTGTATCTTTGGTGAATCACTGTTCAAGAAGATGAAATAATGATAATGAATTTGATTAAAATAAACAAATTCTTTACAATTTTTTCATTTCTTGAAAAGTTCAATCTTCTTTTTGCATAACATCTTTGATTAGTTTGATTAGATTGATGGTCAAGACAGGTTATCTTATAACAATATCTTTAATTGGTGTCTTACAGGAGAATTATCTCCGTGATATCATTATGGAGATGCATGCAAAAATCTGAGAATGGATTTTGGATAATTACAACAAGGTTTATATTTATCTTGTTCATAGAATTTTTGAATCAGCTCAACTTGTATGAAGTTTCGTGATAAGTGAAATAGATTGAAGCAAGATCTTCAGCAAATTTTTCGAATGTCAGATGCACTTTTTGAAAAAACTTTAAGTTCTTCATTTAGATCATAAAGGGGATCGTCATCATCATTTAAGGCTGAATGTTGACATTCTTCTCCTGTATCAACTAATTAAAAGATTTTTTTGGTAAAATACGCCAATCATTTTTTAAAAGGAAGGCTTCAGATTCAGGTGTTCAATAAGAGTATTATTCTTTTTGTGACATAAAGAATGTCACAAAAAAGTCTCCTTATTATTTCGTCTACCACGAAAATCAAGGTTATAAAAACAAGCTGAGCGGGTAATACTGGGAATGGTGTCTACACAAATGTTTCATTTTCATATAAAACTAATAATCGAGACCAGTGAAAATTTTTTTCAATAAATTGAAAACGTTAAAAGCAAATACTTAATCTAATTTACAAATGCCTAATCTAATTTATTTATACTTTTATAATTTGAGGAAAATATTTATATTTATTTTTTCCCATTTTATTAGCATTTTCAGATTTGCTGCTTTCTGTTACTTTAATTCCATGGAAACTATCGATGGTTAATCATGAGTGGAAGTTTTGTCATACTCTTGGTGCATGTTACATATATTTATTGACCGATACAATCGGAAATGTAGCTAGTATATTAAACTTACTTCTCATAGCCATCGACAGGTGAGCTCCTAAAATTTGTTTAGAAATTTTACATTTATTTTAACACATTAAAAAAAATTAAAAAATTAAAAAAAAAAAACGATTGAAATTTTAAGATTAAAATTTCTTTTATGTGAAACCTTTTTTTTTTGTCGTTAGAAAACTTTTTTTTGTTGCTTATGTAAAAGTGGTCTTTACGTCACGTTTAGGTTTATTGCAGTCACGTTGCCTTTCCGTTATCCCGAGTTACTGACGACAAAGCGTGCCAAAGTTTTGATCGCTATAATATGGCTGTTTGGGTTGTTCTGGAGCGCCGTCGGGTTATTTAAATGGGATGATACTAAAGCTTTGTCAATCAAATTAGAAAATAATTTTTGTAAAAACGAAAACGCGGCGTATTACGCCACTTCTTTTTTTGGTGTGTATATTACATCACTGTTTGTAATGACATGCACTTATTTGAAAATTCTACATATCGCCAAGCAGCATATTAATGCCATAGAAGCTACAACTCCTGCATCAAGTATCCACAAATCTTCCATCACAAAGGAGCAAAATATAAAAGAAAAACGAAGAAAGAAGTTTAATCGCGAAGTAAAGGCAACAAAATCAGTTGGGATTGTTTATCTTGCATTTGTGGTGTGTTGGCTCCCCTCTTGCATAATCAGTATCATCATCATGATCAACAAAAAATATTTTCCGAATCTGGAGAATTCTCACCCAAATCTTTTCAATTTTTTGTACTCCTTTTTTATCCTCATCTTACCATCGATGAATAACATGATCAATCCGGTGATATACAGTTTTTCTAACAAGCAATTTTTAAAGGCCTTCAAACAAGTAGTTTACAATATTATGATTAAAAGAAAAAGTGCATTTGCAGAAAGGCGGTCAACTCAAGAGAGCTCACTAAAGCTGTCAATACGCCCAATGTAAAGGAACAGCTTTGTAAAATTGCAACTGAACATTAGTGTATATAAGTATCAACTCTGGTCTAACTTCCTAAGAAAGGATTCGAAACAAAAAAGAAGTTTATTAGAAGTTATTACAAATTAAATACGAGAAAATATATATTCGAGTTTTTTTTAATGGAGTATTTAGCCTAACATATATAGATATTGTAAATGGACAAAGAAATATTTATAATTTTTAATAAAAGCGTTTTATTTTTATTCAAACATTAGAATTTACGAGGAAGTATGTCTCACTTGCACTTTGGAGGACTAATTTCTGAACAACATAATTTAGGTGCCAAACATCTAGTAATGAGAGTCAAGCCGCATGCAGCTGTACTCATGCCTAAACTTAATTTTGACAGCAAACTTTAGCATCAATTTCTTTACAAACATTACTTATTGAACTTCTAGACATGGGTCGCATGATAGTGCTGAGCTAGCTGTCTAAATCTGGTTTAAATCCACAGTCCGAACATTTTCTATTCTGACAACTGAAGATAGCAATTCCTGTGCTTTTGCAGACATGACACTTCATCTACATGCAGCTGGAATAGTACTTATTGTACCTGCAGTCATTTAAAGAATCGCTGTTGCATGTTAATCTCATTTAGTTCCCTTTTTCCGATAATAGGGAAACTTAATTTTGACAGTAGATACAAACAGTAATGTAATGCAAAAGCAAATATCTTCTACATTTTTTATCATTTTTCATTAACTTTTATAAGGCGATATTATTAAAACTTCTCCTCCTTGTACCCCAATATTAGCAGAAAAATAATCAAATGACAAAAACAACAACAAAAATAACGAAATGTATTAGATTCTATCTACTTTTTACTCTTAATCTAATAGATTGAAAATAAAAAAGAAAAACTTATCTCAGCCAATCTGGGACTTAACATCTTGAAAAATTTCTGGAGCACTTCCTGAAACTAATCCGAGGAAGGAGTGGTACGGCTATGTCAAATTTTCAAGTATGTATAACTAATCATCATAATATGTATAAGCAATCATAATTAAAGCTAAATGCTAATCTATTTTCCACTCATTTCTAATCTTTTAGGGCTATGATACATATAAAAGTTTGATTGAGTTAAAACAGAAACATTTTTTGAAGAATAATTTCATAAAATCATCAAAATATACATGTTTGAAAAGAAATACATTTCATAAAATTATCAAAAAAGTCATATAAAGTTAAGCAAAAATATTTTTAAATAAAAATAAATTAAAAATAGAGAGTATTAAGCATTACAAAATAAATAACTGTTTAAAAGACCAAACTAATCGCACAGGTTCTAAAACAGGTAACTTAATTTAGTTTGAATTATTAGAAGATTTGTGTGAACAAAATATTGCTATAAATATAATTGACAAGTTTGCAAAAAAGAAATTTAATATAAACGCAATTTGATCTTTTTTTTTTTTTTACAAATAACTTGATTTAGAAAAAAAAAAAAATTATTACAGCTCTAAAAAAATATTTACAATTTGTAACGCACGACTTTAATGCCTCAGTTCAGTCCGAAAATTGTAATTTTTTAATACTCTCGTTAATTTGCTAAGTACGTCATTATTCTGATAGATAGCAGTCTGTTCTTGCAGCGAACAATCTTGCATTATAGTATTTGATAATGAGAGCAGCAAAAACATATAAGCGATTGTGATTTCTTTAAAAGAAAGAGATTAAGTATAACGAACTCATATGAAAACTTCGACCAATCCTGTAAGAACTGCAACTAACGGAGTATTAAAGACCAGGTCTGAGGCAATGAACTCGTGCTTAAAGAGAAGATCATAAAGATCTTCAATATAAAAATCCCACTCGTTTCTTGTCTGTCTTTTAAAGCGCTTTCAATCGAAGTTTGTCTTCCAAGAAAGTGGCCAATGTAATATATAAATGAGAGCGAGGATTGATGCTGTGATCTTTATCTGTATAAAACTAAAAGGAAAACAATAAACTTTTCAATACAAATATAATTATAAATATCCAATCAACTTTAATGAGCAAACAAATTTCACAGAAAAAAAAAATTAACAATGCCTTAAGAAAACAGTTTTAAATGCGTCTCCGTAGCATTAATACTCAACATCCCCCATAATTCAACAAACTTGCATCTTGGTTTTTAAAAAAAACAGCTTCCTGGACGTTTTTGATAACATCAGAGTGATTTTCTAATTAATTATTAAAAATTAAAGAAGAGGAAGTTAAGGAGAATATGATTAAATATATATCAATGTTGAATAATTCTGTTGGAATTTAAAGATTTCAGAAAGCAATTAGAGAAAAAGAAGAGGATTCTTTGTCTATAAATATAATCATGTTTTAAGCAGTGTTTCCTGAGATTATAACTTGGAACGAGATGGTGTTGGTTGCAAACAAAAATGGCAGTTAAAAAATAAAAAGCTCAGTAACTATAGAAAGAGATGACGCTATAAAATCCTACCTTTATGTTTTTAACGTGCTCAGTAAATATTCTGAAATCAGCTGATAAACATAGTCACCGCTATCAATGTTGTGGTCTTTTTCAGTAAAAAACTAAAGCCGGTGATTAAACGTAAAATTAAAAAAAATCATAAAACTCAAAAAAATAATCGATCAAAACAAGTTCGTTTAACTTTGTACTTTTTTTAATGGGTTTAAAGTTTTTAAATTTTAGAGTTTAATCATCGCTTTTTATTTCTGAATTCAAAAGTTTAATTTTAAAGTTTATGTTTTAATGTTTTAAGTTTAAGTTTAAAGTTCACAAATTATAAAATTAACATAAATTAGTTAGATTCTTTAGAAAACTATTTTTTTCTCAATTCATTTTAAAGTTTTATTGGTGATAATTCGAACTACTTCAATGAGAAGAGTTCAATAAGGTGATTTCAATGATAATAGACATTTAACCAACATGACAACCAAGAAGAGGTTGAACTGCCAAAAAGAAATTCCCAGAAATTGGTTAAAAAAATTTAAATAATGCTGATTAATACTTAAAGTGATATTTAGGATTTATTCCACCATGAGCCTAAAAAAGCCGAACACAAAATGGAAGTATAATCTTGATTGGTGACCAGTGTTAAGCATGTAAGATCAAAACGCCCCATAAGTTTTGTGTATATGACTTCTGGTTTTTAAATTCAGAAAATTTTAAAAAAGCCAACAAGAGATTTACAGAACCAGCTAAAACAACACCTAAAACCTGACTATCTGTCAGGCACACCAGTTAGGTTAGCACACCAGTTAGGTTAGCACAGTTTAAATGATTTTAATGAACAAGTCAACTAAAAATGCTTAAACTTTTACCACTTAACAAAAATAAATTTACTCTAATAAAAATTTATCTTATGTTAATTACAAAATTATTATTATTTAATTAGAAAAAAAAACCATGCTCATTATAAACCATTTTTATGTTAAGTGAAAAAAACTATTTTTATAATATTAATAGGTTAGTCAGAAAATATTTTAACTATTTTTAGGTTTTAAATATTATTTTAATTATTTTTAGAAAAAAATAATACTTCAAAAGGGAAAAGAAATACATTACCTGTGTTCTGAATTTAACTTTCTCTTTAATAAGTGCACCTGCAAGCTGTGCTGAATTTTGAAAATGTACATTATCTAAAAAGTATGCTTCTATTAGTATCCAAACCCAAAGTTTTAAAAAAGATTGCATTTAAAATATACATTTATATAACATAAGTATTTATTATAAATTTGTAAAATAAGACATTGGAGGTATAAATAGGTTTTGAGGGATTTACAAAAGATGGCATAACTATCATTAAATTGCATCAGACCATCTTGTAACTATATTTATGTTGAAGTGCCATCATTTCCTGTCAGTATGAGTCATGTTGCTCAAGTGTAAATAACATACTTTCTTTGTGCTGTAATCATGTTAATCTTTATGTCAGCAAAACACAGTTTCTGGGATGCACTGCTTTTTCTGTTTTCATTTGAAGAAAAGTGCAGTGCATGGATATCAATTGCTGTGTGAAGCACATGGAGAGCATTTTTCTTCAAAAAAAAACAACACATGAGTAATAGCATTTTAAAAGTGGCAAGTTAGACATTAGCAAAAAAGAACGCAAAGGGGAGGCTAGTAAAGTTTGCAGATGCTGAGTTAGAGGCATTATTGGACCAATGTTTATGCCAAACTTAAAAGGAGCTAGGTGAAACCTTGGGAGTAACTCAACAACTGATTTTAAACTGTCTCAAAGTCCTGAGTATGGTGCAAAAATAAGGAAATTAGCTTCCATGTTAATTCAACTCAAGAATGTAGAATCTCATTTTTTCACATGTAAACACAATAAAATTACAAATTTTTTGGCTCAAAAAGCAAAATCAGAAGTTTTTTTAATCAAATTATGACAAGGGACAAAAAGTGGACCCACTATAACAACTCATAAACAGTGAGGTAAGCTCAGCTAGATAACTTCAAAGGAAAAACCAATCATTCATGGCAAGACACTAATGCTGCACATCTGGTAGGATCAGTTCAGAGTGATCTACTAAGAGATACTCCAAACAAAACCATCACTGAGGAACATTATCAACAACAACTTATGCAAATTAAGCGTTGAGATTAAAACACCGCTATTTTGCTAAAAGACATGACAAAATGATTTTTCAGCAGGATAATGCTCAGCCACATATTGCAAAAATCTTCAAGGACATTTTGGAGCCACTTCAATTGGATGTTCTACCCTACCTGCCATATTCACCGGAATTACTCTTTCCAACTACCA
Organism: Hydra viridissima; assembly: GCF_058129835.1. Lineage (NCBI taxonomy): Eukaryota > Metazoa > Cnidaria > Hydrozoa > Anthoathecata > Hydridae > Hydra > Hydra viridissima. Next base: position 4,207,819 of record NW_028324308.1, on the reverse strand, counting down.
CTTGTTCTGGTTGATGACTCATAGCCTGGCTGAAGAGCAGTTCACTTCTTACAAAGAATTCAAAAATAAGGTTGATTACTGAATTGACTCAAAAACTTAGATATTTTTTAATCTGAATTCTTTTGCTGCCTGAAAGACAAGAGAAAGTCGTAGTTAATGATGGACAATAGTTTGAATAAAATACCAATTTCTCTGAATTAAGCTTCAAAGTTAAATAAAAACCTAACAACTTATTTGTACCCCCAATATTTTAGTGAGATGTTCTAAAAACAATTTTTACTTAAAAAAAAAAATGTATTGCGTTAATATATAGAAGTATGATAAATAATAAATTTACCAACTTATACAAACTTATTAGGTAACTATAATTTTGCACTTACCATCTGCAGTCCCATGTATAAGTAGGAAATTTTTGTCTTTAAATCGAGAGGCTTTTGACATTAACGAAACATCCTAATATTAGTGGAAATCCAAATCTTACTTTCAACTATTTCATGAGAAATAGTTGAAAGTAACTACTTCATGAGTTTATTAACATCAAGCCAAAAAGTTAACTATCATCAATCCAAAAAAAGGCAAAATATAAACTGATATTTCCTGGGAAATACTGAAGTGAATAATAACATCTATATTGCTGCATAAATAAGAAACGAAGAATGGCAGTTATATTGAAATATATAATGACAGCTAACTCTTCATTAAAAATCACTATCCTTTAATATAAATAAAGCATAAAAAAACCTCATATCCTTTCAAATTATCTTCAACTGTAGGAAGTCCCATATATCTTTCACTATAAACAGTATCTAAAAAGGTGTTTAAGATTTTCAAAGTATTTATTTTATTTTCAAGCTATTTAAATATAATGAACTTTTCTCTGTGTAAAGAACAAAGCAAAACAATAAAAATTTCAATCATACTATTTAACAAACTGTTATATTAAATCTATTTACCTAAGTTTCCTAACATATTTCTTAACTTAAGGGAAAAAGTTCCAAGTATAAAATTTAATAGAAAACTTCCTTAAAAGAGATCACGAGTTTTAAAATTTCAAACATTAAAAAGAAATATATTTTATTCATTTATAATTTATCTTATAAAGTAATTATTTTTTCTGATTTTTTACTTGGGTATCTAGCTTTTTAGTATACTTTTTAATGAATGCTATTCCAATTCTAATGTTTTGCTTTTTTAATGGCAATAAACTTTTCTCAAAAAACATTTTCATCACATAAATCTTTTAAAAATGTGATTTTGAGGTGAAAAGCAGTATGAAATACAAATTGAAAAATCAAACCCCACCATAATATCTCCAATCAGTAACAGGTGCAACAGAAACAGCAGTGTTAATAATACCATGGGAATCTGCCAACACTGTTGCAGCATAAAACCCACCATATGACTAAAAATGAACAAAGTCATTACAATTAAAAAGAATTCAACATGTTAAAAAAAAGAAAAGAGAATAGCAAACTAACCCATCCCCATATTGCAATTCTGTTTGGATCAACATATGACTGCTTTTGTAAATACCTATCAAAAAATTGAAAAAGTTTTTCTCAAAGAACTAATAAAAACAAAATGAAATATAACATTAGTATAAACAATATACAAAACTAAAACAAAGCCTTAATTCTAATTCTTACATTTCTATTGTCATAATGGGATACCTATTTTACTCTTCAAGGACTAAAAATCATATAACAGGTATATTTTTCCTACTTAAAATCCTTATTCCCACTAAAAGATTTGGTACCAGTCTGTTGGCTCAAAATACCTTTGAATTCTACAAAAATTCCCTATAACCTTAGTGCAAAGAAATATCACAATTGAACAATTTTAACTCCTCCTGAAGGGTATGATAGCCAAATTGTTAAGGTATTTATAAAAAATTTCTTACTTTGCAACATTAACTGCATCAATAGTTTCATAATAGCCAAGCCTTTTGTAAACAGCATGAAGAAACCTAAAGACAGTTATTTCCCACAAGCTTTAGAATAACATAATTGGTCCATATAACTATATGTATGTATGTATGTATGTATGTATGTATGTATGTATGTATGTATGTATGTATGTATGTATGTATGTATGCATGCATGCATGCATGCATGCATGCATGCATGTATGTATGTATGTATGTATGTATGTATGTATGTATGTATGTATGTATGTATGTATGTATGTATGTATGTATGTATGTATGTATGTATGTATGTATGTATGTATGGCATCAAAAATAAGCTATACAAACTTCCATTTAAAAGTAGATTTTTTTTCCTGCAATTACGCTCTATAAATATGCATAAAACAAGTCACTATTACTTAATCAGCATACATCTCAGATGTAAAAGATTTTTAAATAACTGGCTAAGGAAGTCAGGTGACAAGAAAACAAAATAGCTTTTTCAAAGTTTTAAAACTAATTTAAATTTAATTTATTTTTCTATTTAAATTGTTTTTAAGATGAAAACTCATTTAATCAAAAAAAAACAAAAAAAAAAACAATCCACAAAAAATTATTTTTAATGGAAGTTGTTACATTATATTAGTTACATTATTGTGCAGTTTAAAAAGATAAAACAATACTGAAGACAATAATTTGTTTATAAAATGTTAAAGTGCATGGTAACTAGGCTCAGAATGAATTCTTAATGATTACTTTTTCATAGTTGATATATTTTTTCTATCCTTAGTAATTATTTTTGTAGAATTTTAAATGATACATTATTTTTTCATTTTAATGTTATAAATTTTATACAAGAAAATCTATTTTATTAGATAAGAATATATTAAAATTTAGTCTTGAAAAGAAAAAAAGTTTAGAATTTTTAATCAAATTTTAAAAAACATTTAAATTTAAGTATTTAAATTATTTGGAAAAGCTACTTTGGTTTATTGCTATCCACTTACTCGTAACCATAGTACCCAGAACCTCGCGCATCAAATGCTATTGTTATGACATCATAATTTGAATTCAAAAATTCATCAAAATGTAACTGGAACATGTCCAATACCTAAACCAATCAACAAATTTTTTTAAAGTAAAAGCAAAAGATGAAAAGGTTTCATTTATGATACAATTCATTTGCGACATTTTAGAGAATAGCTGAATGGTTAACTTTTATTTTTAATTTCTATTTGAAAATGTTAGAAGCAAACCACTAAGACTTCATAATGTCTAAATGAAAAACTGTATCATAAATGAAACTCTAAAACAATAAAACATACTTATATCCTCTATAACCTGATCCTCTCGCATCAAAATTCACCAAAATTATATCATAAGTGGGAAATATTGTTGAAAATTCTATAGTAAATTTATCATCAACCTACACAAATTAAAGTATAAATCAAAAACTTTCAGTGTTGAAAACGCTTTCTAAACAGAATGTAAAATTATGAGAACATCTAATTTTTATTTTTCATATTTTTTTATTGGAAAGAAATTGTGTATCAGCCTCTAAGAACACTAGATTCCACAGTGATAAATTATTATACTAAATTATTATTTACTTACTTTTTGGGTGTTTGGGCCACCATACCTAAATGAAAAAAATTAAACTTAGTTATATATATATATATAAAAAAAAAATCACACAATTTTTACAGTTTTAACTTTTTATCAAGATTCAATTCACTTACACATCAAACAAAACAGCATATTTTTTTTTTTCATCAAAACCATAAGGACGGGTTTCTCTCACTGGAATATCATATCCATCAGAATTAATAGAATAATAATGAACAGTTGGCATGTCTTTCTCTTTCAAAGCATTTCTTGTGTTGATATTATTGGTAAGAAGTATTTGATAATTTGTTTTTAAATTGTACATTATAGTAGATGGCACAAATGGACCCTGGCACATCAATGTTGCCCATGAACATTGTTTACTGAATTGTGGGTAATAGTAAGTGCAATTCGCTCCTGTTTCTTTATCTAAAACAAAACAGAACTTAGAAACTATATTTTTGTCTTGCACAAAAAATTAAACAAGATTAATAATTTAATAAAATATACCTTTAATAACCCCACAGCTGATACAACTTTTTTTGTTAGTTTTAAGATTATAGCTATACACTTGTCGATACCTAGATGAACTTTCTGTACTACGAAAGTAGCTAGAAAAAAAATCAATCAAATAAAATGTTTAAATCTCATAAAAAAAAAAAAAAATTTTCTTAGAAGTATAACAAAAATTTTATGATTTGATATAGGAACAACAACAACATAAATAAAACAAACCAATAACAATATCAACAGCAAAACATACACATGCAAAAACATAAAAATGTTTGTGTTTAAAACACTAAAAGCTTTGAAAGAAGAAGAAAAAAAAGAGGTCATGGAAAAAATGAATTTGTAATACAGATCTATTAATATCTATCAAAATTATCCTTCTTTAATCTATTTTTTATTATGATTGTTATTATTATTATTATTATTATTATTATTATTATTATTATTATTATTATTATTATTATTATTATTATTATTATTATTATTATTATTATTAAATAAAAGAGTAATTAATCAAATAATAATTTTGAAACTGATATGAATATATGCATCAGCCTTTTTTGAACATTTACATGATTTACAACACTTACATGGTTTCTTCTTCTTGATTGTAGCAGTTCAAATCTTGCACTGTGAAAGGGCCATCAGTTAAATACTCCACTCCAAAACCCTAAACATAATATAAAGGCATGAAAGCTACATTAGACTTCAGTAAAACTTTTTTCAAGAAATCTTTGAGCAAAAAATCTCTTACAAGTGTTGAAACTTTTGCAATATGGCGGTACATTCCTTCATTTCCAACATCTTTTGGAAGCATGGTGAGATAATATGAACCATCTTTGGAGAAGTATGGCTTTACATACTAATATTTAAAAATTTTATACTGAGTTAGAATTTTTAAAACCCCTGGTGATGAAACATGATATACAAAAGTTATAATAGAATTTACAAAAAAGGAATAAATAAACTTTAAATGTGTAAAAATGTTACACACATCATCATCAACCCAACCATTTTTTACTTTGTGTCTTTCTATCTAAATGATAAATAGGGAACTAAAATTTTGTATCAGTTAAACAGGAAAACACTTCTGCCAGCTATAATGCTGCTATAAAATATATTGAACTTACAATTATCCCATCAGAAACACCAGGTTCATAAAGCATGCATATTGTATTAGTCTGCTGACGATTCATCCACTGTACAAAAAGATTTTTATTTCTATTCCATTTCATCACAGTGTAATAGAAATCCCTAAAAAACAGTTGGTATTGAAGAAAAAAGTGTTTCTTATTTTTCTATGAAAAAAATATTAAAAAACTTTTCACCTTCTAAATTTTTAAAAAATATATGAAAATTTTACAAAAAGCTTTAAACAAGGAAAGATAAGGTAGTAAAAGATAATGGGAAGAAGATGCTAAATGATGCATCAGAGTAAATACTTGTAATGAAATTTTTTCCAAAATTAAAGTAAATATTGGACAGGATATATGCAAATAAAACAAGAATTCAAGAAGGAATTTGTTCTAGATATACTGTTTTATATGCACATAAACTTTCTTTTGAACTATAATTTTTTAAGATATATTTCTCTTTTAAAACAACAGAAAAGGTCTTATGAATCTAAAACTATATCAACTTTGAACCATAAGTTAGAACCATTTTATACTATGCAGGAGAAGCTTGTAGAACAAAATCATAAATGATTTTTAAAAATTGGTAAATCTTTACATTAGTATTAATTTACTATTCATTATAATGTTTGTAATTAACTTGTAAAAATCATGTTTACTAGTTTGAAAAGAAAAAAAACTATGTGCATAATTTTACTAACCCACTAGTTATTTCTATTGGCGGTGTAAGAACAACTTTTTCTGCTAAAATGTATTTCACAACTGACTGCAAGTCTACAATTACGATTTTGATTGTTGGATTTGGGTAGCCAGCCTAAAATAATAAATTAATTCATTAGATAAGAATTGTCATAGTGCATTGACTGATATAAAAAATTAACTAATTTTTTCAAAATAATCTGTATTTAATATTGTCACCTTAGGATATGCAATCTTCTCTATTGTAGTGTAAGACTCATCTAGAGATCCATAGCGCGGAAATTTGTAGTAAGGAACGCTAGTTGCATTAAAATTCACATAAGCTAAATATCGACCATCAGAAGAAAAGTCAAGTGCATGTGTAGATGAAAGAATCTCCTCTAAAAAAATTTTTATTTTTGAACTGAGATAAAATGTTGAAAGGTTTCTACCAAATACACTTATATTCTATTTCCAAACTACTTTTTTACACAAACCAAAAGCCTGTTACTTCTGTTTGGTTGAAAGGCTTATAGCAAATACACTTTTTTTATTTTCCAAACTATTTTTTTACACAAACAAAAAACCTTTTACTTCTGTTTAATACTTTTAACAATAATATTTTTACTTGTTATTAATTTTCAATGGTTTGCAACTTTGATTGATAATGTTTTAATGACATTACAGTGATTAGGCTTTATGATTCACTTCAAAATGGATAAAAAGCCCAGTAGTTGATTACTGTATTTGTCCAAGTTAATTTGGAGTATTACTTAGAAATTAGTTTTTGATGATATTAGGGAGCTTTAGCATTCTAAAAATCTACACCAAATGGTATTTTAAAAAAACCTAGTTTTTTAAAGTGATAAGAATTTGTTACACTGACAAAATTTTTAATAAAATAACATTTTAATACAAAACACTTTAAATAATCACTATGATGGAGAACATGAAGATTCCATTTTAATAACTTTATGCAGAGTACAATTAAAAAAAAAAAAAAAGACAGAAGGGAAAAGTTTGTTACTAATTTAATAAACATAACAATAGCATATAAATAATTAAAGTTATCATTTTGTTAAGTAATAAAAAAAACATCTGTCTTTTAAAAATGAGCAAACAAATACAGGATGAAGATCTTATTTACAAACATTGAAGAAAAGAGAAAGATCTTTAACTAAGTAAGTGATTTGTTTACTTAAAACTTCCATACTATTTTGATTTTAAAATCGTAGGGTCTAAAATTTTAAGTAATAACATGAAAATACTCAACATCTCTGTATTTACTCTAACAGCAATGTTATATATTTACACAACCAATATTTTAGTAAAATAAGTAACAGATGTTTTTTTGTTTTTTTTTCAACTCACATGGTGGTGGAAAAAAAAACATAAACTACTTGAAGTACCTTACCTTCATACACCCAATCAGGAACACCATTGAATATTGTATTTGCTTCACCATCTTTGGTGATTTGATAATATTGCATTTCAGCGGTTTCCATAGTTGGTATAAAGTAAATGTTGCATTTATATACAAACACCTGACAAGAAAAATATAAAGCAAAATTAAATTTGAATGGTTTTGCTATAAGTTAATTTTTTTTATAATTCAGAATCAAGATTTCTGTTGTATTCTTTGAATAAGCTTACCAAGGCACTTCCATTAGTGGACCAGCCTGCATAACGAATTTGGTCACCTTCATTCGTTGGTGGTTTAATTTTTCTTATAACTCTAAATAAACAATAAAAATATCATCCAAATTAAAAAAAGAATCATTGAAATCACAATTTAAAAAATACCATCTTTAAAGATGTAAATTATAAGTTCATGAATTAAAATAGTAATTATTTTACAGATGCTTAATTCTATACTTAAATAAAATATTATCTCTTTGTTTTGTTAAAGTCTAGACAAGCCTACTAACCAGAACATGTTGTGAAATGATACTTTTAGTTTGATTCAATCAAGGAAAATACTCACCCTAATTTCATGTCTTTGACATAGTAATCAGCATAGAATGAATGCCTGTAAAGCTAAAATAAATAATCCATATTACATGCATTACATGTATACAGCTTTTAAGATTATGAAAAATAGATTAAATTGAAAAATACTTTATTTTTCATTACCTTAAAATTTCCTATACTAACTTTGCAAGTAATTTAAATAGTAATATTAAAAAACATGAAGTATAACTGTAACAAAAACTGACATGAATAGATAAAATAGTAGATTAAATAGACAAAATTACACATTTAAGTAGATAAAAACTTACATGAACAGATTTGTTTGAAAAAAGGAAATATTTTCTATCAGCAGAAAACTTCTTCACACGATCGATTGAACTTTCTTGCTAAAGACAGACATCTTCAAAATATGGCAATAATTTTAAATACACACAAAAAAAAATTTATACCTTAATGTTTGAAAATTTTTTTCAAGTATTAAAAAAAAACCAAAAAAAAAACATGCAAAAACGTAAATTTCATCTTTTATTTATGGAAAAGCTTAGGGAATACTTTGTGGTAAATAATTATACATTAACATATTTACATTATGACATAACTATATCAATAACATAATTATTCATGAAGACATCATTATAAAAAACCCACAGCTTCTTTTCCTGTTATAATTGGATGTAGACTAGGGCCATTCATGTCATATAAACTGATGCCATCTGATTGCTCGTGAATATACTCATTGTCTACATAAATTTACAAAAAAGTTAAATAGCAAAATAAATACTAAAATAATGATACTCTTTAAGTCTCTTGCTATCTGTCTCTGCCTGAAACACTCCAAACAACTACCTCTCAAATCAATATTTAAGAAAAGATAAAAATTTTATAAAATTCTTTATTGCCATGAGGATTATTTTAATGTATATATATTTTATAACTATCAATGATCAATGGTCATAATAACATTAATGATAATCATATCATCAACAATAACAAAGCCCTGGCTATCAATCATAAAACTCTTACCTAGCACAATCATAACAAAATATCATGATTTATTACCACAGTATTTAAAACCTGTTCATTATCATTAACATTTTAATTTTTATAACAATTTTATAATTGTGATTTAAACTATTTTACTACACAATTTCTCATCTATTTCATAGTTTTATTAGAAAATCTTCCATCTTTTTAAGAAACTAATGATTCTTCTAGAGTATTTTTCAAAAAATATAATGTGAACAATATAAACAAATTGTTAATACCCGAAATCCATAAAGTAGAGTAAGATTCATATGAAAATTTTCCACCAAGAATATCATCCAATAAAAGTTTCCGTGAATCTCCTCTAGATAGCCTTCTTCCCAACTTTCCTGAAATTTAAATTTAATTTATGTTAAATACATATCTAAGCTTTATCAGTAAATTATCAAAGCATTTTGAATATTTATCAAAAGCACAAATGGTTTTAAAAAATTGAAATCCATAAATAAATAAAAATAAATAAATATAGATGATTTGACTGATAAGATACACAAGAGCAGTACATACATACATACATACATACATACATACATACATACATACATACATACATACATACATACATACATACATACATACATACATGCATACATGCATGCATGCATGTATACACACATATGTATACACACACATACACTACAAGTGTTTGTGTGTTTGTGTGTGTGTGTTTGTGTTTTTGTGTTTATGTATTTATGTGTTTATGTGTTTATGTGTGTATGTATGGATGTATGCATATATGGATGTATGGATGTATGTATGCATGCATGCATGCATGCATGTATGTATGTATGTATGTATGTATGTATGTATGTATGTATGTATGTATGTATGTATGTATGTATGTATGTATGTATGTATGTATGTATGTATGTATGTATGTATGTATGTATGCATGTATGTAGGTATGTATGTATGCACATACGTATTGTATGTATGGATGGGTGGATGGATGAATGATTAGAATAGATAAATGCCTGTACCTTCTCTGTTAAATACAACTGCGATAGCAAGACCAACCACTATTGTCAAAACAATCAAACAAACTAAAAAGATCTTTTGGTTATTCGAAATCGTTTTCAAACACTGATTGCTTTTTTCTGACAAACCAGTTTTACCGCTTTCGTAGTCATCAGGGTAAGTGGATTTCATTTCATTTGATACTAAATACTCATCTTCTCCACTTACTCGAGAGTATTTCTTCTTTTCTACTGGCATACTATTCAATAAGTATTATATTATTCAGAACATAAGCACTGTTTAATGTTAAACAAACAGAAAAAGGCTACTTTCGGTTTGATTTAAATGATGCTCCGCGTATGTATATTTTTTTCTTAATTATGGTGGCCATATTAAAAGTTTTTATGAATTACGGGGGTATGACGCATGAAAACTTTCTTTCGGATGATAAACTGTGGGTGACAATTAATTCACTTTGCAAACATTAGAATGTATTATAGTATTATTATGTTATAAGTAATTGTATTTAATATATATTACATTTAAAAAAATACCATTGTTAAATTATATTTTATCACGTTACTTGCTAAAAAAGATTTTAAATTATTGTCATTTACGTCCCGATGCTTCCCACTCGACTTTCCAAAGCCTAAAAGTTCTATTTGCTAAAGCTGCCAGATAAAGATATTGTTAAAATCAAATAAAAACAGTTCAATTAATATAATTATGTGATTAAAAAGTTATAATTTTAGTTCATTTAAGTTAAATTTTGAATATTTAATTTTGGCAAAAAAAAAGATAAAAGTTTCAATTTTTGCAACGGTAACCAAATCTTATATGCCATTGGCAGAAATTAAAGTTAATATGGACAAGTGAATTGTGGATAATGGAATTATTTTGCACTTTCAAAGTAAACTTCCTTTTAATTAAGTTAATCGACTTCGTAACTAAGAGCGTAACCAAGAATAAAATACCAACCAAGGTTTCAAACGTCATAAATAAATTATAGTTTCAAGTTTAATGTTAGTTAAACATTATTTTGTCAGAAACATTTTTTAGTTAAGATTAAATTTGAAAAAACAACAACAACAAGATTGTATTTGCTTTTACTTTGCACAGTGTAAAATATTTCGATGGCCCTATATAAGCTTCCCTACTAAAGTAATTATTTACTCCTACCTTTGTTCTAAACAGGAAAGAGCCATTCTTGAGAATCTTAAGTTCAACTCCAGAAAATATTTTACGAACAGAAGAAGTCTTAAATTATTAGATCGGCTCTCAAACTACTCTTAAGGTAGAATTGCAGGGCTTCATCTATTTTAATTCCTCTGAAATAAAAATTGCCTTTGGCATTCATGATTACGATGTGAAGTATGATATACAAAAAAAAAAAAAAAAAAAAAAGAAAAAAAAAAAAAAATTTAAAGTAATAACAAAATAAGTTATTTCGTGAAATGTTACATGAAAGTCTTCTTGAATATCAATAGCGAACCATATAACGAGACAAATAAATCGGTAAAAAATTTTGTTAATTATTACTACTGTTTTTGAACAAGCTCAAAGTGATTTTTTTTTTGTTTTTAGCTTACAAATACAATCTACCGTTTTAACTTTTTTTTATTCATTTTCAGCAACTTAAACGATCTTTTAAAATTACCACAGTTAACATGTTTTAAGTAAATAAAAAAGCTGTTTTGACGAAAATTCTATTAATGTAATAAAATAACAGAAAATCAACACAAGATTCTGATAAATAATGATAAAAAAAATAGTAAATCATTTTTGAACAAAGTCAATTGAAGATAATTGCATTTCCTGGTTCTTGTAATTTGAATAGTCTAATTGAGTTAACAATAACGATTTAGACCTTGTAACCAAAGAAACCTGTTTTAAAAAACTATAAAAAAACAGTCAGAATCCAAATCGACGCAACAAGTTTATTGTTTTGACCGTTCTTAAACCCATTGAGTTTTACAAGCAGTTTTTTTTTTTAAGCTTAAGAAACTATAAAAGATCTTCACTACTTTTTCTCTCTACAGAGTCTGCAGATTAATGTTTTTTTTTAAACTACAAAATTAAAAACGCCCTTTAACGCGAAATGTTTATGAACATGAAATATTTACTACATTTATCAACATTTTTATCCATTTTTTTTTTTTTTTTTAATTTAATTTAAAGTTTAATTACTAAAACTCATTAAACAATTACTATAATTCATCACAAATTCTTAATTACGCACACATTTTTAAACGAAGACAAAATTGCGTAAATAATTTAGTAACGAATCAGGGGGTAAATGTTATCATATTTAAACGAAGGTTTAAATATCATAACATTTACCCCATTTCACCCAAACGAAACCTGTCGTGACCAGAGGTAGAAAATTTGCCTTGGGCAAATTTTCTACCTCTGGTCACGACAGGTTTCGTTTGGGTGAAAAGAAGGTTTAACATTAACTAATTATTTGCTTATCTTTAAGTAAAAAGTAAAATTTCTTCACTTTTAGATTTTATCTATTCATTAATTTATTTCTAGATTCCAAAAAAGCGCTATTACAATCGATAATGAAAATCTAATAAATAAAATTGTAAACAATATTTTTATGGTTTAGTTTTTTTTATTACATTTTTTGTTTCTTTTCCAGAATCTGTGAATCTTTTTATTTCATTTATATTTGAAAACGTTGAAACAAAAAAAAAATATGTGTCTGCGATATCCATTTCGTCTATACTTTCTTTGTAAATACCAAAAAGAAAACACGCAATATAAAATCCTACTTTTAAATATTAAATAACTTACTAAAATGTATTATTTTTATTTGCCATTAGCATTAACAGATTTGTGTTAAGTATAGAAGATGAAATAAAAACTACTAATCAGTAAATGACAAGTGCCTTGGAGTTCTTAGAAGAAGCGTCCACAACAACTTCTCTATCAGTAAATGACAAGTGCCATAGAGTTCTTAGAAGAAGCGTCCACAACAACTTCTCTAGGATTGCATTGTATAAATGATACTTTGTGTTTAAACCAGTCTGTAAAAAACTTTTGTCACTATAAAATATTTAAAGAACTTTTGTACTACATCTGTGGTATTTGTTTAAAAATAGTCATGAGTATTCTTCGAATTTTATTTTTGCGCTGGTTAAAAGTTAAAACTTGAAAAGATAGTAAATAATAATGGGCATGTGTTTAAACAACAATCGTGTTATTTTTAATGGTTTCATAAAAAGCCCAATCAATTAAAGTTGTGAAAATTAATTATCTCGAATGTCATTTTTTCCTATTAAAATTTGTCATTAAATTAAAGTTCAGTGAACTTGTTAAGCAAGGCTTTTATTTACTACATATCATCTTAATACATTTTAGTATTATCTATTACAAACTATTTTTTTTAGAAGCTGTGCAACAAGGCGTGAAGTGATACAATCGTGTTTATTAAACTGAAGCATTAGAGATCTCATAACTATTGTTAAATATATTTTTCTGAAGGGATTTTTAGTTGTAGTTGTTAAATTTTGATACTGTGTTTGAATAAAAATAAAGTTGAAGTAATATTCATAAGGTTTTTACTAAAAGAATTTTACGGTTTAAAAATAACAAAACATTCAATATACTTTTATTTTATTTTAGTAAAATGATAAACAATATTTACTTTCATTAAATCATTTTATCAAAAAAAGGTGCTTTAAAAAAAGCTATTTTAAAAAGTTCGCTCGAATTTTTTAAAATAGCTTTTCCCCTGAAACTTAATAAGCCGCAAGCTCTGCAACCTGTTGGGTAATGTACTTAGGTAAATCATTACAAACTCTAAGCAATAACTAAATATTGGCAGTTTTAAAATGTTCTTTGATGTCAAAATTTATAACCCAATGTCAAAAAGTCAAAACTCAATGTCAAGAATCAAATCTCGTTAAATATTTATTACCAACATGTTTTCTGTAAAGAGAAGCTGTCGATCTAAAATACATAATTTAGAACAACAGCCCCACTTTACAGAAAGCCTGTTGATAATAAATATTTAAAGAGTTTTGACTTTTTTTAGAGCTTTCGTTTAACTTAAACTTTTCTGGTAGTTAATTGCCTGGGGACAAGTTTGGGTCGTACAATAATACATTTCAGTGTCTCAAAGTTTTTAAAGGATTCTGATAAGTATTTGATAAAATTATGTGCAATAATTGAATTAAAAGTTTCCAATTTTAAAGAAATAACGTCTTAAACTTGTTTTTACGATTGCAATTGACCATATTACTAGTTTTTTTTATATTGGCGGGTTTAGTGACCTTTTTTTTAGTATGTTGAATACTTCACTGTTGAGTTTATTAGTCAATGCCCTACTTTCTATGTTAATTAAGTAAATTAATCGATACCAACTGGAATTTAAGTAGGATTTTTCTTACTTTAATCACTGTTACTATTTTTACCACTGTTCGTTTCATTCTAAATACGGTTTCATTGTTCCGTCGGTTAAGTTTTTTCTTGTTAAAGAACCGAGAGCCGAAGAATCATTTATCAATCAATATTGTATATGCAGATATGCAGCTGAATACGTTTGTTAATTGAAAAGTCAAATTTTTGTCTGGCTTCAAAAATCGAGTTGATTTTAATTGTATGTAGTTTACAATATATATATATATGTATATATATATATATGTATATATATATACATATATCTATATATATATATGTATATATATATATATATATATATATATATATATATATATATATATATATATATATATATAACTTGAAAGGGACATTGACATTTTGAAAGAGACTTTTTCTCACTTATGGAAGCAATTTTTTTTTAAATTTGAGGGAAGTTCTTGCCAGTTAAACTCTTTTTTAATTTTTTTTAAAGTTTTAAGCTTTAGAAATTTACCCTGCATAAATTTAGTTTTTAAGGGTCCGATGCATCTGTGTGTTATTGCTTACAAATATTTTTCAAACAACAAAGCGAAGCTCTCAAGCTTTTTTTCGTGTTTTAAAGACTTGATCTTACTGTTCTTGAAGTTCGTTGAGTTATTTATTTCAACGTAAATATTTTGAAATTTTTTAAAACTTTAATTTTGCTGTTGTTTTTTTGTCGTTACGTCTATTTTTGTTAATTGTCATTTTTTATAATTTTATTTTCCTAAATTATTTTATAAAAATTTTTAATAAAATTATGTTTTAGTTTAATATTTTTTCGTTCTCATTTTCAATAAATTTTTTAAAAATTGGTTAATTAGATAGACTAAAAATATATTTTCGAATCCCTCCCTCCTTCAGGGACTTGATGTCGAAATTTAAAACTCGCTAAGATAAGGTATAAGGTATAAGGAATAGGGGATAAATATCTAAGGGTATTTCGGTATAAAACCGTTGTTTCAGTAAATAATAAATTATTAACAACACTGCTAATTTAGTTCATTCTTAGGAAATGAATGAACTAAAAACGACATTTTTACTACATTTTCGATTTCGATTACTACAATTTCGATTTTGATTCGAAATTTATAATGGTTTATGCTCTTGGCTGTTTTCTAAAATGTTTGAAAATATTATTTTTGATAAGTTTTAGGTTATGAATCTTCCAGTTTCTAAATATTTTTGCAATAAATGAGTTAGTCATCAAGAAATGTTACTCAAAATACTGATTTTTAGTTAGGTTATAATATTACTCAATTTTTTTTTATCGGATTTTGGCATCAGCAAACTTTCATGCAGCATATTAAGCCATGCTTCTTAGGACAATTGAAATAAAAATATTGGTCAGTAAGGAAATATTCGACTATGAGAAAGGAATTTTTATTGAAGAGCCATTCGTAACAGAGGAAATGATACTTCCTCCTGGAAGCAAGTGCTAACCTTGCTCGATGCTTTCAAAAGCAGTTTCATTAAGTTGACCTTAATGAAACTGCTTTTGAAAGCATCGAGCAAGGATAGCACTTGCTTCCATTATTCAGCAAGTTGGACCTGCTTTACGAAGCTTTTCTAACATTTTCTCAAAAAATGCCATTGTTTACTTATTTAAATAATTCTTTTTCAAAAATTGTATTCCCTCAGCCGCTCTTCTCGCACAACCATTGAGTATAGAGATATTACCCGAATGCAAACGGAAAATAAAGTGAAAAAAAACATTTTAATGAAAGTAGAAACAGTTTTCTATTGAATTAAAAAAAAAAAAAAACAATGATAGGTTACTTAACAAAAGCACAAAACTTAAAATAAGTAAATAAAGAAATATAATATTATAAAATAAGAAAGTAAGTTATATAAGAAAATCAACAACATTCAAAGTTGGAAGGAAGCTCCGCCCACAATCTTTATACATAATTTCAATTCCTTTTTTTGCCAATTGGGACGTATTTCTTTCATAAATTAAATTACATAATGCCGCACAGACATTCCAGTGATTATAATCTGTGGTACAAATAATTTCAATATAATTATTGTGTGCCTAACCCTTCAGGATAATGGGATTATTATAGATTCAGGGTTGCGGGACTATAAAAGTCATGAATATGCGAAACATTAAATTTAATCTTTGTCAAATGTAACGTAATCTGTCCAAAATTGTAAGAATTATGCTTTTGACAGTTTTTGACCTTATTTTTCTTTCTTTCAAAAAATCCCCAGTCAGTTCTCTGCTATACAAGTTTGGCATACTATTTGGGTATGCATCCATTTTCAAACCGCAATCATTTAGAATTATATTAGCCATTAACAAATCGAAAACAAATTGAAAAACAGTGAGCTTGAAATTTTGTTGTTCATAAGTGAATGCCGCTCTCTAAGTTAACTAAATAAATAAAAAAAAAAAAAAGAAGACGAAACACAACATTCAAGATGAATATAATCTCAGGCATACACATATAAAATCTTTATTTAACTTCTTTATTTGAAAAGTTGTAAATTTTCATAATGTGAAAAGTTCGTAAACTTTCATTATGTGATAAGTTGTCCGGAAGTACCCTCCAAATAAGTGTCCGTTCCACCCGATCATACCTCCATTTACAAATAACTGTTTAAGTAAAAGTATTTAAACAACAACAACAACAACAACAACAAAAAAAAAACTTTTTTAAAATAAGTATTCTAAATTAAGTTTGATCAAAAATTAATAAAAAGTTAAAGGTACTATAAAAATTAGATACAGTAATAAGTAAATCAAATGTGGTGATACATAGTTCTGCTGGTACTAAGCAGTATTTTCGCACTCCCAACCGATTGCTTGGTGCATTATAACAGCACATGCAACAGCTTTTTTAAACGAATGTTTTTGTGGTGCTTAAATAACTTCTTTAGTTTCAGCTATACGTTAAGTGTCCGGTGTTACCCGCGGTCCGGGCTGTCCGCTTTTTCCCTAGATTCGTAGCAAAAGGCTACCATCTTGCGCTGTGACTTTTGTGCAGATTTTCAGAATATCTAATACCATCCTCAAGAATATGGCTTTTAGATTTATCTGTTCATAAGATCTTCTCATCTGTTGGTATGTCCTATTAGAATTGGTTGATATTTGACCATTTGTTGTTGATATTTGATATTTGACCATTCATATTTGACCAGATGGTTGATGTTTGACCATTCATCAGAAGTCGCAATTCTCTATGCTAGTCTCTTCAATTGTATGCTTTCTATGAAAGGCCACTTGAAGCTGCTGTTGTTGTTTGTTTTATTGTTTATAGGGGAAAAGACCTTTTCAACAAAGCAGTTCTACCTTATGGATATCTTTTAACTGTAATTTTCAGGTTTTCTAATCTTAGTTTTGAATATTTGGAGAACACTTGATACCGTATTCTTTCTCTCCTTCATTTAAGTATACTAAACCAGAAATGGAAAGAAGAGAAAGAGAACGGAAGGAAGGTCAGAAACCCTTTTTTTTTTTGAATTCTTGATGTTAAATGAACAAAGTTAGCAGTACACAATCTTAGAGAAGATTAAAAAGCTTGGTGCAGCACGATATCGCTTTATTAAGGGACATTATTATAAATCGATTTCAAATATGTGATTTCCTCAAAAATTAGCCGTATTGATGATCCAAATGCCCTCTTTATAGGCTGTGACAAGACTTTCATTTTGAGTCCATCAAATTTTGGAAGAAAATGATTGAAATACGCATAAACAAAAAGTTTAAGAAAAAAAGTTTCACTTGAGTATACTTTACAACAACCACAAGAAACAAAAGTAGTTTCTGTAGTTTCAGCAAGTTTTTGTTATGAAGAAACAACAAAGATTTTTTTCTCACAAGCTTGTCCGAAGTTTTTTCGGTTCTGTCTCAAGTTTTCTTTTTTCCCTCGTTTATATCTCCAAGTAGCTTTTTATCATTTAAACACTTCCTAATTTTATGAAAGTTTTTATTTTTGTTCAGTTTTGTAGATCTTGGAGACATCAAAACAAAATGCATAAAACTTTCAATTAGAAACCCATAAGATAATAAAGATGAAAAATAACTTAATAATGTCAGTGAAATTACAACGTTTAAGTTTTACTGCGTTAAGTTTTAAAGACGGTAAATTTAAAACGCGAGACCGGTCTATTTCAAATAAAGTGTTTTTTTGCTCTGAATATGTAACTGGCCACAGACTATTACTGGTTTTATAGACAGATGTGTTAGTAAATTTTTAGAAATCAAAAGTCACGACAGTTGATTATGACATTTGCCATATACTTTTGCGCGTTAGATTTTTTTTTTACTGAGAAAATATGATTTTTTAGTATATAATTAGCTAAATAGCCTAAAACTTCTTATAGTTAAAATCAGTTTCACTAAATATTGAGAATATATCAGCTAACTTTAATTTAGCTTGCTCTAAGGTTTCTTTTCCGAAATTAAAAAGCTTTGCGGTGATATATAAAATCGAATAAGAATGGAAGAATGGTTATCATTACCGGATGGAGTTAATTAGGTTATTCTTGCGCCGTGGATGGCCTACCGAAAGTTGGTAGCAAAAAAAACAATCTTATCCTACCGAAAGTCCGTTTTATTAGCTAAAAATGTCACATGTCAAAACGACTTTATTAATCAATAAAACGCGTAATCTACAGTGTAAATAAATGTAAGCAGAGAAGGCAATCTTAATAAATATTTTTACAAATATTTTTTTTACAAAGTTTAAGTGATAAACTTTGCAGAATGAACTTTTTTAGTGTGTAATATATATTTGTAAAATGTTAAAAATTAAAGCCTTTGAAAACTTTTAAAAAATTATATTTTTAAACTTTTAAAGAATTATAGGTTTTTCATTTACAAGGCGATGTCAGGGCCTTAGCTAAGTGCGTGATGCTATTTCCGTAAATGTTCTTATGTATAACATATAGATTTAGTTCACAGTTTTCTGTAAATTAAGTTTTCTTTATTTGATTAACAAAATGATTTTTATTTTTAGCAATGATGCTCAGATTTTATACTGATTTTAAAATCAATATAAAATTGGAACATTATTTAAAAGTAAAAAAGGCACATTTGAAATACAGCTTGGGTTAAAACAATAAAACCTAGAATATGTTTCTTCTGTTTGAAAATTTTTCTTAAACTGAAGCTAATAATAATGACGGTTTTGGGCTTGCATTTAAATGGTAAGTATGTTTAATTAAATGGTCAGCATTATTTTGAATAAATGATCTGTTTTATAGTCATATGATCAGTATACGGTGATCATTACCCACAAGAATGCCTGCTTAAACAAAAAAACTCACCTATCCCTACCACTGCACCTATCCCTAAATCAATCGATGTATGTACATTCGATTCGCCTACCCCTAAATTAGTAGATGTATATACACATTATTTAAAATGCTGACTACTTAATTTTTTTTATACTGACCATTTAACTAATCATCTTACTAAAAACGTCTGTTATAAGAATTTATTCATACTTTAATTAGCTTATTGCAAATAACTTTACTTGCAACATTGCCTTGGTTTTTAGTTCATAAATTACATAAGTTTCAAAGTTATGTAACTTATTTAACGAAATGCACCAGGAGAAAATAAACCATAAGACTTTGCATTTCATGTCTTTTGCTTAAAGAAAAAAACAAAAACACATTCAAGGATTGAAAAAATCTAATAAAAACGAGTCACTGACTATAAAAAGAACGTCATTACTTTAAAAACTGTTTTTTATTTTTTATTTACTAACAATTATGGTTCGATCATCTTTTTATTTAATGACTGTTTAATTCAACATACAAAAAAAAAACTAACAGAATGTCAAAGTATGCAGCTATACAATTATAACTAAATACTGTCCTTAAAGTCTAACCGATCTATAAATATATACTATCTATAAAATCTATTCAATCTAGATAATACTATCAACGCTTGTATCTAATCCATATAATCTATATAATACATGCTGCATAAAAAGTACGCTAAAATAGCTAATACCTTGCATAACAGGAACGACAATACCAATATCTTGCTTTTAAAAGAGAATCTTCCTTCTGGCCTACACATTTTCTGTGTGACCACAAGAGGCATGAATCGCATGCAATTGCACTACCAGTTTTAATTCCCTTGTGTGTGCTTTTCTAGCCTACAGCGCAAGGCCAAATGTGTTGATTTTTTTTAGCATTGATTACTTTATGGACAGTATTCTGAGGTAAAATATAATTGAATTGATGAAAGAAATTCTAATGCATATTCATCAAGAATTGAGGATGAAACGCAATCTGATCTTTTTTCTATAGCACTGCCAGCAATTAGAGTGCCAGAAAGAGCTTTCTGTACATTATCAGCTTTTAAAACCTAACTAAGCATCACTGTAAGAGAACAAACTGATATTTATTACTAATTCCATAGAATTAACTACTTAAAGAAAAACTGAAGTTAAACTTTATTAAATTATTAATGCAAATTTAAAAAATGATTTCACAAATAAGCTCTACCCTAGTTAACTTTATACCCATTTGCTTTTGTTTGCAACTTAATGCTATTAAATGTAAAATTATACAAAGCAGTATACAGATGTTTATAACATGTAATAAAATCATTTTTAACATACTAGCATGTCTTTTAACAGGATATATAAGGAAATGCCGGTTCTGGCTCATGAACACTTTTCCATAGTTAAGGATGCTAACGTTGATGCGATGAGTTAACTTTTCTTCAAAAAATATGTTATCTTGAGGGATGAGGTACCCCTAAAGATCTAATTCTTATCATTCAAAAAATTTCTTGCCTTTTTCAAACCTCAGCGATAGGTCGTGTTTTGTAGTGACCGATGGCAAGTGTGTGAATTCCGTCATCTAAGATAATTCTTTTGTCGTCGTTAGCGCTGAGTGCGACTTTGTTAATTTCTTCAGTGTAAACGTCGTGAAGATGAGATCGGAAAACGTTCATGGTGGTGAGTTTTTCTTGTTTAGTCATTAAGCAGTCACCACAAGGTATTGATAACTTCTTGAAAGTCATCCCCTTCCTGTAATTTTTTCAAGACGTAAAGACACAAGTGGCCACAATAAGACGTATCACCAAACTGAACTCTCTCGCTGTTATAATAAACCGGACTTTTTAAATAATCAATGAGCTCAATAAGAGGAGGTTGAGCATAAGAGTCGAAGCTGTATTTTTTGTCAGCGTCTTTATACCAGCACACCCAATGAAACCCACCAGTGCTTGAATCTCCTGTATTCACAATACCACATTCTTTTTTTCTTGGCTTTTTTGGTAACTCATCCCTGACAAACACGCCTTGAAAGTTTTTTAATTTTAACTGTTTAGCAGCCTTTATCAATTGAAAGTTAGTTAAAGCTTCATTAGGTAAAACAATTCCTTCTACGTCAATCCATTGAAAGTCGATCATTTTTTTAATTTCTTAAAAAGTTTATCCGAATTTTTTAACAAGCGATTTTCATTGAATAGCACCTAAAAAGGGTATACTATTAAAGAGTGAGTTAGGTCCGAGTAATAAACCAGCTCCAACAGATTGATAACCTTTTCCAGTTTTAATGAAGAGTCCATCACCGTGAACATTTTTAGTCCATGGGGTGATAAACAATCCTTCTCCACCTAAAGTTTTTATTTTCATTCCTTTTCCATTTTTGCTCATGTAAAAAAGACCTCGCCCAGCAATTTTATCAACCATAGCAGAGCCAGCAGAAGAGCCTACACCTGCTAACAATCCAGTGGCGAGAGCAGGAACAACCTTTGTGGCAAGAGTGCTGCCTATCATACCTAGTAACGGTAAAAGAGCTCCGATGAAACCACCTTCTATTTTCGAGTTGTATGCAATTTGTCTTTTGCTCAATTTAAGAGTGACTCCTTTACCAGCTTCATACGCTTTTCTAATTTTGTTCAATTGCGAATTAGTGATAGCGAGAACATGTTTACCGTTCAAGTCTTGATGAGAAAGCTTAATGCTAGTATCGGTTTTATCATGCATGGCTTTTTTAATTTTATCAGATTGACTCTGCGAGATGTTAATTTTGATGTTTTGATAATTGCTCATTTTTTATGTATTAAAAATTATTTATTTCACTTCTCGAATATGATATCGTATTGTAATATCCTCTCCACGAAAATCAACCAAATCTCCATTCTGATCAATGATGCGAGTAACCATTGTTGAAATTTCAAACAGTTTAACAGGAAGATAAATCAAATGCATTGGTCTCTCGATGATTTTATAGCCAGGACTAACATTTGGATAAAAGGAGTAAATGCAATTTAATTGGGTTCCATTAATATAGGATGATCCGATAACGTTGTTAACGATTCTGATGGTGTTAATGCTTGAAATTCTAACGATATGATCCGACTCGTATTCGGAATTGGAATTTAATTTTCTTTTAGTAAACCCTAAAACTGAAGAGATGCTATTCTCCACGTTAAAGTCAATCAAATAATTCAAACCAAGTTTAATGGTTGATTTTAAAGTATTAAGATTGATTCCAATTTGAAGGTTGTTTGGAGAGTAATTAATTTTATTTGCAATAATATAACTTCCACGTTGAGCTGTTTTTATTGTGTTTAAAATAGACTTTTGCAAATACTCATTGATGTCTTTAATGTCATAGCTTCCTGATGGAATGATAATGTTTTCCCAATTAGCTCCATTGTTCATGCTGTATTTGGAAGAATTGTTTTTACTGCTTACATTTGGAATGCTGTTGTAAGTCTCAAGACCGAGAAAAGCCATTTCATAACTTTTTCCTTCGTCAAAAACGATTTTATCCAAAAAATCAGTGGTGATAACACTTGATTTTCCATCTACATCGATTATTATACCTGTCATTTTTTTAAATAAGAATTATTTTTTAAATTGTTTTAGAAAAATAAAAAATTGTCAAACCCACTTCGGTACTTTCCCTCGTTCTTTTTAGAAGAGAGATCAATGACGGCAAATCCGTGAGGTTCATTCCAGCAATGATTGCAAAAGGCTTTAAATTCTTCTATTTTCATATCGCAGGAAACGTGATCTTGATAAATGTGATTAACGCTTTTTTGGTCTTGTTTAAAGAGACAAATAAAGTTAGCATTTTCTCTGATGGTATGTCTTGGAATCTCGAAATAGTTTTGAGCGAGGTAAAAGCAGTCAACGTTGGAGTGTCTTCCTCGGATGTAATATTTTTCGCACTTGTTTTGATTGGTCAATTGCAAATCGTCAAAGATCATCAAATTGTTTTTGGTCGAGTCTAAGGATTCAGGTTCAGGCACATCATCAGCCGTTTCAAAGAATTGACACTCCATATCATCATTGTCGGAATATTTTTTTGAAATTTCCTCAATAACATCTTCAGGGTTTAAATTCAATTTTTCCATTTCGTCTTGTACATCATCCGTTAACAAATCAACAATATCCTTATTAGGAAGTTTATTTTCGAATGAGTTTTTTAATATTTTATATTCTGGTTGGAAAAGAGATTTGCCAAAGACTTGTAAGCGGTTGTAGTCTAGCCATCCAGGTCTTAAAAGTAAATTTAAGAGTAACGTTGTTTTTCCGCAACCGGACTTTCCAACGATGATTCCTCGTATACTTCTTGGTAAAAGCGCGCTGTTGTTTCTTTTGGTTTTCCCAATTTTACACGACAAATTCATCACTTCCATTTTTATATAAAAAAAGTTTTATATATGTTAAAATGTACTGCGTTAAGTGTAGAAGAGAGACTGAAACCATTCACTTGAAAAACGAGATCACAAAAAACAACAGACATATGTTGAAAGGAATATGCGACTCTTGTGGGATAACCAAATGCAAGTTTGTTTCATCACATACGCTCAAAGGATCATCTTCAGAAACAAAAGGATTTGGTGTGAGTGATTTGAAATGGACGGATCAGCTTGCAGAGGAGCTTCATAAACCGGTGATTCATCATTTTAAAAGAAGAAAAGTGTTTGTGAATGACATTGATGATATATGGGCTGCTGATTTGGTTGACATGCAATCGTTTTCAAAATTCAACAACGGTGTAAAATATTTGCTCATGGTGATCGACGTGTTTTCAAAGTATGGATGGATTGTTCCGTTAAAAAGCAAAACAGGTCTTGAAGTGGCTGAAGCGTTGAAAAAGATTTTCACAGAAAGAAAATGCATTAAACTGTGGGTAGACAAAGGAAAAGAGTTTTACAACAGACATGTGAGAGCGTTGGGTGTTCAATTGTATTCTACTGAAAACGAGGAAAAAAGTTCTGTTGTCGAGCGATGGAATAGAACAATGAAAGAGAAAATGTTTAAATATTTTTCAGCTAACAACACCAATAAATACATTGACGTATTGGATGAGATGGTGAAAAATTACAACAACACAAAGCACTCTTCTATCAAAATGACACCAGTTGAAGCCAGCGATGAAAAGAATAAATATAAGGTCTGGTGGAGTTTGAATGGTAAACAGAAAGAAAGAAAAGATCCAAAATTCTTAATAGGTGACAAAGTGCAGATTGTAAAAAAGAAGTCTCATTTTGAAAAGGGCTATACGCCGAGATGGACTGAGGAGGTTTTTACAGTGTCAAAAGTTCAGTATACGAATCCGCCCACGTATAAAATCTCTGACGCTAACGGTGAAGAAATTCAAGGCACCTTTTACGAGCAGGAGATGCAAAAGACGCATCAAGACATATTCAGAATTGAAAAAATCATTCGCAAAACCAAGAGCAAGTCGTTAGTCAAATGGTTGGGATATCCAGACTCATTTAATTCATGGGTAGATAATAATGAATTGTTAAGTTTGCAAAAATGATCTAAAAATTTATTTTTAATATGTAAAATGCATGCTCCTCACAAGTTTTTTAGAAATGTTACCTCAGCAGAAGTCCACAGTTTGGATTTGCAATTAAAAATTTTGGAAGAGAGGGTTAGAGAGTTGGAGGAAAGAAGACCGAACAACATTATTGTGTCTACGAAAACGTTAGATCATCCACCTTATTTCAACGTTAACGAACAATATGAGATTTTTGCCCAGAAAGACATTAAATTTGCTGCTCTCTCACATACAATGATAGCTTTATCCATTGGGCTGAATTTGGAGAAAGGTATTGCAGTGATAACATTAATGAATAAAATTACTGATCAATTGAATTATAGAAAAAACGAAGTTATTATTTCAGAGTCTGTAGATGATGTTATTATGGACGTGAATAGTAACAGCAAACAGGACGTGATTGTTAAAAAAGGAGAAAAACTTTGTAAGATTAATTACACTGATTTAAAATAATTTTTTATTAATAAAAAATGGAAATATTGAATGATAAACTTTATCCAGTTCTTCCATCAGCTCCTGCAGATGAAGGAGGGCATGTTTATAGGCTTCAGAAAATAAGCGAGATTCAGAAAGAGATAGTGAGTGAAAAAGCAAAGCGAGTTCATCTAAGCAAAAAGTACCATCGCGCTTTCAGAATCATTTCTAATGTGGATAATACGATGCAAGCCTTATGCATTGCTTTAGGTGTGACTGGAATTGGGCTTTTGTCAACCATTATTGCTAGTCCTGCAGCAATTGCGTGTGAAGGTGTAGCTATTGGAATGGGGTTTTTATCCATTGTAGGAGGACAGGTTAACAAAAAACTGACATTGAAAGCGGAAAAACATGAAAAGATCGAAGTGTTGGCCGAGTCTAAATTAAACACGATCAGCGAACACATTTCCAAAGCGTTGATAGACGGAAAAATAAGCGATTCAGAGTATGAATTGATTTTAAACGAGCTTCAAAAGTTTAAATCCTTAACAGAGGAAATAAGAACTAAAACAAAAAAGGGAATAGATGAAGTTACTAAAGAAAACTTGATTCAAAAAGGAAGAGAAGATGCGATTCAAACGTTCAATAACCTTTTTAAGAAAGGATCAACGTAGTCGTAAAACCAATTTATGTTTTTTTCCACGTATTTTAAGAAAGGATCAACGTAGTCGTAGAACCAATTTATGTTTTTTTCCACGTATTTTAAAAAGATGTTTTTCTTTAAAATACAAGACATGAATAAAAGGGATGAAATTGTGAAAGAAATTAATGACAGAAGAAACGGCAACATTTCAGATGCTAATCTTCAGACTGATTTGAGAAAGCTTTACAAGCCTCTGATTGAAAGCAATGAAAAGATGATTAAAAGCCTGTCAGTCGATCAAAAAAAGAAAAGACCTTTCGAAGTGAACAAAGTTGGAGATAAAATGTACATTGGAAAAATGGAGGTTGAAATAGATGGAAATGATATCATTGTCGGTGAAGAAAAGTATAATGGAACAAAAGGTCTTTGGGAACTGATGACTGAATTAACAATACCAAAGAGCTATACCGATGAAGATTTGCAAAATTATGAAAAAATTTTAATGGACAGTGATGCTATAAGATCTGATTCGCAACCGCATAAACCGAAATCATCAAGAAGACCAAAGTATCAACAACTTATTGCTCCTATTTGGGAAAAAATGATGCGTATTGAAAAGGGTATAAAAGGTCGTGGTGTTATTATTCTTCCAGGTGATCCTAATGCGTTGGTGGAAAAGCTTGAATTGAATATTGCTGCATGGCATGCTGGGAATAAAGAGTCAAGAAATATGGCTGTTGCTATTTGTGATAGCTGTTGAGACAAGGGGAGATTAATAAAGAGGAATATAAATCGTTAATGAGGACTATTGATAAAATTATTTAAAAAGATTGTTTTATTTAAAAAAAATGCTCATTGTGAACAAAAGAAGATATGTGAAAAAGAACGTTGTTGGTGGAGGTGGTATTGTAGACATGATTAAAAATTTCATAAAAAGAGCAGCTGCGTCAAGTGTTACAAAAGCAACAGTGAATTTGCTTAAAAATGCTGCAACAAGCAAAATTGGACAAGAAGCGATTACAGCTGCAAAATCTGCTGGGACAGAGTTAGCCCTTTCAGCCATCTCCGCTGCTAAAGACGTGGCTATTGACAAAGGTAAAAAGACCATTGAGAAATTAAAGACTGGTTCATCTATTCAAAGTAAGAAAATGTCTAAAAAGAACGCGATTCGAATTCAAGACCTGGTGAAAATAGGGCAGGGTATGAAAATAGTATGAAGATAGCATTCTGTTGCGATGACTTGTTATAAACTTGCAATGTCTTGCAATGAGAGACATTTAAATGAATTAAATAATTTTTTATTATATAAAAAATGATAAGTACTGAGCGATTAAGAGTTACTGAGAACCCAGAGTATGATATTGGTATTGAAAAAGTTGATTTTTTTGAGTATCTTCCAACCAATCTCGATTTAAATTCTTCAGGCACGATTACTTTTGAGATTGACTGTCAATCGATTCAAACAGTACCATCAGAGGCTTACATTCTTATTGAAGGAGTGTTGAAAAAGAGCGATGGAACCTTTTACGATGCTAAAGACAACATTGCACTGGTGAACAACGCTTTGTTGTATTTGTTTAATGATGTGACTTATGACTTGTCGGGAGAGCTAGTGGAACGAGTGATGTATCCAGATCCAGCCACAACCATACTTGGATTGATGAAATATCCTTATGGATTTCAGTTTGATGATGGATTAAAACAGATGTGGTATATGGATACGTCAAATCTTGTTGGAAATTCAGGATTCAATGTTAGACGAGACCACATGTTTGCAGACACTACATCCGTTGGAGCTTTTTCGTTTAAAATTCCGTTGAAGCACATTTTTGGATTTTGCGAAACCTATGACAAAGTTGTTTATGGGTTTAGGCATACCATCACCTTTACAAAGAAAGAATGTGATGATGCGATTTATAGAGCGGAGAGCGTTAGTGCAGGAATGATCAACATTAAAAAATTCAGACTTTATATGCCTCGCGTTGAATTAGATATTTCGAAAAAGACTGAATTCATGAATTTAATGGCTCAAAAAATTCCCATTCAAGTGGCTTATAAATCAAACAAATGTGAAAGACAGCTTATTCCAGCCGGTCAAACAGAATTTACCTGGTCGCTTGGAAGAGTCACTGACAAAAGCATTCCAAGATTTATCTTGTTCGTACTTCAGACAAACAGAAATTCCAGTCAAACAGTTAATCCGTCACTATTCGACCATTGTGATGTTAGCAATTTTTACGTGACTGTTAATGGAATAAAGTATCCAAATTACAATTACGACTTGAATTTTGGAGAAAAGAGAGTGGTTATGGCTTATTCAGATGCGTTCTCTTTTGATGAAAAATATTACGGCACAAATGAACTTGTTTGTCAATCTGGGTTAAGCTTGCTTGAATATATAAAATTATATCCGTTGTTCTTTGTGGATATTAGCAAGCAAAAAGAAAGAATGACGTCGGAAACAGCTGAATTAGTGGTAAACCTTAAATTTCGAACTTCAACTATTGCAAATACCGTTATTTTTGCAGTGGTTATTTCTGACAAACTGCTTAAATTTGTTTCAGATGGAACCAACATGACTGCTGTTTATTAAGTTTATTAAGATGTCTTTTCAGGAAAAATTGAATTGACTTAAAAAAAATCTTGGTATAATAAAATGAGATATACAACATCGTATTTGAAAAATTTGTTGAATGAAAACGGCGTTAGTAAAACAGCAGATGATTTAATAACGTTGATGATGCTTGCGGTTGAAAATAATTTGATCAGTAAAGATGAGATTTTAGAAAGAGCAAAAGAAAAAAAAGTAAAGCCTCCTCCAAAAGAAAAAAAACCTGTTGATTTTTTCTCCTCCAAAAGAAAAAAAACCTGTTGAGTTTAGTTAAGAAAAAACCCATCACTGTGAGAATAACCAACATTGAAACGGGTGAGGTGGTAGAATACAAGTCTCTTTACAAAGCGATGGCAGGGACTGGACGTGGATGGAGATATTTAGAGCGTCGAGATGGAAAGGTGGATGATGGAATCAAGATTGAATTTTTAAATTCTGAAAAGCTTGAAAAACGTAAAAAGCAGCAAAATTGATTTTTTAACTTTTAACATGTTAAAAAATTGACTTAAATAAAATTCTTGGCATAAATAAAAAGATGGAAAGCATGCAAAAGGATGATCTTTTAAATGCCCTTGATGATAGCTTTGAGTCAACTTCTGATACGGCTAAATCAAAAAGTTTGCTTAAATTTCTAAAAAATGTAAGAAAACTTCCAAAGGAACATCGAATCATTTTCAAAGAAATGGTAGAAGTAGCACCTTTTGAAGAAAAAATTGAAGTAGCACCTTTTGAAGAAGTGATCAGAAATATAAAAGAAGACATTTATCTGCGTAATAAATTCCTGATCGGAACAAATTGGAAACTAAATGCTAGCGGACGTAATAATTGTCGTAAAATCACTGAACATATTAGAGAGATTAAAAATATGTATTCACGTCTTTCCAAATAATTTTTTAATTCTTTTCGCGGGGAATTAAAAAAACGGTAAAAACTTTTCGAAGAAGAAAATATGCTGAAAGTGTGCCAAGATTTAAAAAAATTGAATTGACTTAAAGAAAATCTTAGTATAATAAAAATGAGTATCTATTCTTCAAAACCAGAATTAATTGCTAAAGAGCGAAAACTTGAATGCATCGAAAAAAATTTTCTTTCCATTAATAAAATGGGTGATAAAACTGATGCTAAAAAGCAAAAAGCAAAAACTTTCGCCAAAGAGCGAAAAATTGAAAGTGACATAAAGAAAAATCTTTCCGTAATAAAAATGGAAAGTAAAACTGTGAAAGATCGAAAAGTATCAATGGCATCATTAAGAAGGGATGCTAAAGAAAGAGCTATAAAAGACTACACCAGAATGACTAGGGAAGAGCTTGTTGAGGCAATAAAAAACACAAGACCTATCATTGGGTATGGTCCTGCTCCTCGTAGACAAACGACTGAGGCAAGACCGTTGCCTGTTAATGAAAGACCTACCGTGGTTAGGTTTGTTCAACCAGCTGTAAAAGTTTCTGTAAAACCGACAAAAGTAAGGTTTGCTGTTGGTTCTGAAAGACCTGTGCCTGCTCCAAGGCCAAGGTCTGACGACTTGATTTCATTCGAACCTTCTGCTCTCTTGCAAAATAGGATGACAAGAGATGAACCCTCTATTCTTAACACACCAGTTATCGATTCAACAGAGGTCATTATACCTAGACCGGTTCCAGCACCAAGACCTGGTTTATTTTCAAGTCTGACGGCAGCTGTAAAAAGTGTGACGTCATATGTTGCAAATAAGTATAATGATATTAAAGAATGGATAGATCCCTACGTTCCTGAAGTAGTCAAGAAGAAGGTAAGCGAATCAGTGAAACAAATCGATGAAAAGATACAGTCTATCAAATCACTTGTATTAAAAACAGTGTATAAACCTCTCGCGCCAAAACCATTTACAGTAAAGTTTAAAATGACTGAACATTCTGCAGAGCGTGCTGCTAGACTATTTTCTTACACACCTTCTTCTCGATACCAAGACATTGTTCCTTTTTTAAACTTGGTAAGGGAGTCTGCTATTCAAACCATGGAAGGAGAAAGAAACACAAGGGTAAGAATTTCTTTAGTCTGTGAAATGACTCGCGTAAGCATCTTGACTGGTGAGGAAACTACTCAGACAGCTAACTTTTTATCCAACACAAAAAGATTATTGGAGGGTGATGATGTGAGAGCGCTCATGACTGAAATGGAAGAAAAAATCTTGGAAAGTAGTGCTAATTACAACAAGATGGGATCCAATTGCGTCTTGTCAAAGATTTTAAGAATGGATATTAACTTTGCTGATTATGAACCTTTCAGAGGCTCTTCCTACATGAAGCTGTCTCCCGAGTTGGAAAGTAAAAAAGCCATCATCAACATGGTAAACAACGACAATGAATGCTTCAAGTGGTGCGTCACCAGAGCTCTTAACATGAAAAATAAAAACAACGAAAGAATTGATAATGAGTTGATTGAAAAATCTAAAGAGCTTAATTGGAATGGAATGGAATTTCCTGTAAAGACAACTCAAATCGAAAAGTTTGAAGTGAATAATCCTGACATCAGCGTGAACGTCTTTCACTATGAAATGAATAAGCCTCAACCTATGCAAATATCCAAATTTCATGATCGAAAACACTGTGTTGATTTGCTGCTCATTTCAAACAAAGACAACAGCCATTATTGTCTTATTAAAAATTTCAGTCGGTTTGCCGGCTCCTCAACAACAAAACATCAACATAAACAATACTTTTGCAGAAATTGTATGCAAGGTTTCAACCAAGAAGAAAAGCTTCAAATCCATCAAGAATACTGCTATGATAACGCTCCAATGAGAATCGATCTTCCTGAAAAAGGAACAACTGTTCAGTTTAAAAACTATAACAAGACCATGAGAGTTCCGTTTGTGGTAACTGCTGACTTTGAAAGTTTCATCAAACCCATCAACACTTGCACCCCTGACTTAAAACAGTCATACACCAAACAATATCAAAAGCATGTTCCATGCTCGTTCAGCTACCATATCAAATGCTTTGACGAAACCATTTATAAAGAAAAACCAGTCAAGTACACAGCAGAAAGCGAAGAGGATGATGTGGCTCAAAAGTTTATCACCAGTCTTGAAGAAGACTCTAAAAAGATTTTCGATAAGATTGATTCACTGCAAAAAGAATGGAAGAATAAGCCAATAATGACTGATGTGGATAAAAAGAAGTTTGAAGCTGAAACCAAATGTCACATTTGCAAAAAAGATCTTAATGGTGACAAAGTGTGGGATCACTGTCATTTGACTGGAAAGTACCGTGGTGCTGCTCATGATGCTTGCAATAAAAAATATCGAATTCCAAAATTTATTCCCGTATTTATACATTGCTTGTCTGCCTATGACAGTCATTTGTTTATTAAAAAATTAGGTGGAAAGCTCAATTGCATACCAAACAATGATGAGAAATATATTTGCTTCTCTAAAAAAATCAAACTGAGAGACACTGTCGATAAGAAAGGCGAACCAAAAGAAGTATTAAGAGAAATGAGGTTTCTTGACAGCTATAGGTTCATGTCTGACACTTTAGACAAACTCAATAAAAATCTAACCGATGAACAATGCATAAACGCTAGGGAATATTATCCTGAAAAGGAAAAGTTCGACTTGATAAGAAAAAAAGGTATTTTCCCTTACGAATGGATGGACTCGATTGAAAAATTAACTGAAACGCAATTGCCTCCAAAAGAAGACTTTTATTCCAGACTAGACGATAAAGACATCACTGATGAAGAATACACGCATGCGAAAAACGTTTGGAAAGTATTTGGATGCAAAACATTTAGAGATTACCTAGAAATTTATAACGTGTCTGATGTCTTAATTCTAGAAGACGCTATTGAAAATTTCAGAAACGCTTGCATGCTAAATTACAATCTTGATCCTGCTCAGTTTTACACCTGTCCTGGACTCGGTATGGAAGCCTGTTATAAAAGTACTAAAGCTGAAATTGAACTTTTAAGCAATCCTTATATGCTCAACATGGTTAAAAAAGGAATACGCGGCGGAATTAGCATGATCTCCAACCGACTTGGAAATGCTAACAACAAATACATGGACAAATATGATCCTTCAAAACCCTCAAAATTCCTCATGTATTTAGACGCTAACAATCTTTACGGATGGGCTATGAGTCAACCTCTTCCTGTTGGAGGATTCAAATGGATGACTGAAGATGAACTCAACAATTGGCGCAGCATGCCATGCATACTTGAAGTCGATTTAGATTACCCTGAAGAGCTTCACGATTTACACAACGACTACCCTTTGGCTCCTGAAAGATTAACCATTGGAAAAGTAGCCAAACTCGTTCCAAATTTAAACAACAAAGAAAAATACGTCGTCCATCGCACAAATCTTAAACTCTATGAACGAATGGGATTAGTCATCACCAAAATTCATCGAGGAATCACCTTTAGAGAAGAACCTTGGATGAAATCGTACATCGATGGCAACACCCAAAAGAGAGCAGAACCAGGTCGAAACGAATCTGAAAAAGAATTTTTTAAACTCATGAACAATGCCGTCTTTGGGAAAACTATGGAAAACATCGAAAAACATGTTGTTATTAAACTTGTCACTACAAGAAAAGAAGTCTTAAAATTAACTAAAGAAACTCGGTATGAACGACACGTCATTTTTGATGAAAACCTAGCTGCGATTCATATGAAGAAAACACAAGTCACTTATGACAAACCCGTTTTTTTAGGAATGTGCATCCTCGACATCAGCAAAACTCTCATGTATGAATTCTATTACGACTACATCAAGCCTAAATATGACGATAAAGCCAAGCTGCTCATGACCGACACTGACTCGCTCTTTTTTGAAATTGAAACAGAAGATTTTTACAAAGACATTGCTGATGATGTTGAAGCCAAATTTGACACAAGCGAGTTTCCAAAAGACCATCCTGCCATTGAAAACGTTGGTTTCAAAGTAGGCTTAAATAAAAAGGTTATTGGCAAGTTCAAAGATGAGGCTGCTGGTAAACAAATTAAAGAGTTTGTTGGACTTAGACCAAAGCTCTACTCTTACAAAATCACTAAAGATGAACACAAAAAATGCAAAGGGGTCAAAAAGAAAGTCGTTGAAAAGAAAATAAGGCATCAACATTTTAAAGACTGCTTAATGAACGGAAATGAACAACTTGCAACCATGAACGTTTTCCGATCTCATCTTCACGACGTTTACACTGAAGAAATTAACAAAGTCGCACTCAGCGCTAACGACGACAAAAGAATTATCTTAGATGACGGAATTCACACACTTGCCATCGGTCACTACAAAACACGACCTATCGCTGAGGTTTGAAAAAGGCAAGAAATTTTTTGAATGATAAGAATTAGATCTTTAGGGGTACCTCATCCCTCAAGATAACATATTTTTTGAAGAAAAGTTAACTCATCGCATCAACGTTAGCATCCTTAACTATGGAAAAGTGTTCATGAGCCAGAACCAGCATTTCCTTATATATAACAGGATCAAGTTTCACAAAAGGAACTGGGACATTAGAAGACTGTCGGTAACGTTTTTTAGGCAGACCTATAGTTGTAAGTGTTGCACCTTTTGGGCACCCACATTGGACAACACATTGAGGCAAATGAATCTTCTTTACGCCAGAAACTTAAATAAATGTATAAGATTCTATAATTTTTAATCTTCTTATTCTTACATGACTCATACTTTACGTGTTTTATCTTCAATAGCAGATAACAATTTCTAAATTTATATTTAACTGTAATACCTCCTTCATTTTCCACAACTAAACATTCTTCTTGGTGTGGTTTTGTGCTATCCACAACAGATTGTTAACTGTGAAATGATTCTTTAACACTTAATGATGTTGATGCACCCTCTTGTACTCCTGCAATGGAAAAATCCGGAGTTAAGAATATATCAGGCATCCTAGAGTCTTTCTTAACAAGTTTATTTACAACGATGACCTTTCCATGTTCTCAACCTATTTTCAATGCCTGAAGAAGATTCAATCGCTGTTCAAACGTATATCCAGTAGATTCTGATACTAAAGTTGCTAGAAATGAAGTTGCTTGAAGAGAAAGTTTGAACTTTTCATGCTGAGAAAGTATTTTTTTTCTGGAGCTGCATGAAGCTTTACACAAGACTCTTCTTTTCCGGCAGGTGTACTAAAAACTCGATAATACTCCCTGGTCCATTTTTCTGTACATAGCTCAGCATCAAACAGATTCATTCCTTACAACTAGCGAAGAGCAAAGATATGGCGACAAGGCAGACTCATGGATTGTCCAAGTCACATAGATTCGGTTTTTTTTCAATTGAATTAGGTGATCCTAGGCTATCTTTTTAAAAAAAAAGGTGGTTTTGGTTTCTTAAAGCATAATAAAGAAATATCATTTTGAAATTTAGACAAAAAATTTCTTTATTTGGCTTGCAAAACATACAAGCATATGAAATAGAAGTAACTTTAAGCTGACCTTCACTGCTTTTGACTACATAATTATTATTTTCACCAGATAAAAATTTAACTTCGCAACGCAAGGTCATTATTTAAATGATATAAACTTCAATTTTAATAATACCCAGCAAGCGCGCAACGTTGAAACAACGTTGAAATAATGTTGTTTCAACGTTGCGCGCGTTATGTGCTTGCTGGTTATTTGGTTATTCCTTTTCATTTTTATTTTTGAGCTTTTTTCAATAAAGCAGGTTTTTAACATTTTTCAAAAAAGTTTTCATTTTGGTTTCTTATTTTTTAACACAATATTTGAGCATGCAACCTAAAATTTTAGCATGCAACCAATATTTTGAAATAATACCTAATTATTAGAATAACAAAAAAAGAAATTATTTTTTCAATATGTTGTATAGTAAATTATATTTCCATGTATACTTTTGAAAATATTGATCATAAATATGCAAGTTATGCAAAGCAATATAGTTTTTTATTTTCTTTCAGAGACCTAAACTTTTTCATAACATTTTATTTCACAATGAGAGTAAGGCAACTGCAGAAATAAGTGAAATGCAAATTATGGTTATAAGGGAAAAAAAAAAAGGACTGTTGACATTTTAAAATTCAAAAATTATTCTAAAATATTAGGAATTGGGTTAATTTCTGTTCATCTTTGTATTCAACACCTTTAAAAATGGTCAGGTACCAATTTTCAGTCATATTTCTCTACTAGAACTTAAATTATTCACACAAAAAGTATCGCTATAAAATCTATAATAGAGAATAGCGGCCAAATAAAGAAATTTTTTGTCTAAATTTCAAAATGATATTTCTTTATTATGCTTTAAGAAACCAAAACCATCTTTTTTTTTATAAAAATAGCCTAGGATCACCTAATTCATTTGAAAAAAAAACAAACGAATCCATGTGACTTGGACAACTCTGGGAATTAATGAAAGCGCAACCCATGGTAACAGAACAAAAAATTTGACTGGCCATTTTAAAATAAAAAAATAACTATCAAAAAATTTAAATTTCTCTATATACATTTATACATTTTTGAATTCAGCACCCTCAATAATGGTTAAGTACCAATTTTGAGCCACGTTCTTCCACTTGATCTTAAATTATTCAATTAAAAGTACAACTACAAAACCCATAATGCCGGACTTCGTAAAAAAAGGAACGTTTCAGACTGAATTTCAAAATGTCATAACTTTTGAACCGTTTGAATTTGTGAGCTCAAACTTTACTTTTTTTTTTTTGTTTTGTTGATAGGTACCACTGGTTCAAATTTGGAAGAAATCTGAGAAGGTGACTAAAACATTTCAATTCTTGACCCACTTTTACATGGAACTACCCCAAAATTATTTTCAATTATATGCATTAAACTATGGATGTTAATAAGAATTTGTTTAAAGTTTACTGTGTATTTTTTATAATTATATATTATAAGTTACATATATGCATTATAAGTTTGTGTTTCTTAAATTATTTGCTTACTCTATTTTTGAATGATCCCCAGCTAAAATCATCATGAATGGGTGTCAAAATTTATTTATTGTTTATGAAATGTCCCTTAATAACTAAACTGTTTATAAAACCAAAAGTAACAAGTTTCAAGTTGTTTAAATAACTTACTTTTTGGATGTTAGATGTTATATGGAGCTTAGTTGGTATTTAGTTAAAACAATTTACAATTCTTCATTTATAATTTTTTATGTATATACAAACCTTTGAATTTAATTGTAAGTTTAAAGAAAGGAGATGTTGATGTGGAGTGTTTTTGTTAAAGTAATTGCTTGAGGGTATTATGCAAAGTGGTATGGACAGAGTGTTAAAATTATTCAATTGCTTTCTGACTAATGGAAAAAAATGTAAATAAGGGGAAAATACTTGAAAATGTAGGGCGAAACTGAGTTAAAATAAACCTTGTTTGCTTTATTTAGAAATATATCACAAACAAATGATTGATTTGCTGGCTTTATGCAAAAGTACATTTTATTCATTCTTGAGAATTTGGTTTTGGTTAATGAATTATTTTCTTTATAAGAAAGGAAAAGTAGATTATGCTTCAAGTGCTATTGTTTACAAAATTTGGTTTCGTTACAAAGAACCTTCATCATGGGAGTTTTCATCCCAAACTGATTTTTGTGGAATAATAAAAGGGTACTTTCATCCAAGTTTAATTCTATCTGATAGTGTTTCATTATACTCTGTAACTGAAGATGTTGCTGTTTTTGTTGATTGTGGTGGTTTAGATGTTTTCAACTCAAAATATAGTGCATTTGCTTATCACACGCAGTTCTTACTTGCTAAGCAATTTATCATTGTTCCTATAGAGTCTTTCCACAAGATTGCCTCAGAGATTTCTTTGCCTAAAATCCCCATCCTCCATGTAGCTAATCATGGACGTTGCGGTTCTACAATATTGGCACAGATATTTGAAGCCATTCCGCAAGCTTTGTCAATATCTGAAACCAATGCGTTTTTTGATCTTGCAGAATTGTCACGCCATGGTCGAGTTAATAATCAGAATCTAAAGAAATTGTGCTTAAGTGCAATAATGTGCACTCTTAAACATGCTAACACTCGTCAATCTAAATTAGTTTTTATTAAGTGTCAAAGTGTGGCTGTGTATATTACTGATTTGATGGCTGCTTCTGTACCAAGTATAAAACATGTTTACATGTACAGACAACCAATATCTTTTGTAAGGTCTTATGAAAAGCTACATGCTAGCAATTATGTGATGTCTGTATCTGCAACAAAATTGCTCAGTGGCATAGGTCATAACTCAATTTTATCAGGTTTTCCTGTTTATCCCAATTTTTTTGTTCAAAATTTAACGTCTTTTTCAAGATTAAGTCTTATCTGGATATCTGGTGCTGCTGCATTTAAACGTCTTCTTCAAAAAATTGAAATAAAATCATTTGCTTATGAGGATTTACTGTCAGACACAGATACTGTGGTTTTAAAATTATTAAAATATGCTGGTATCTCAACAGATCTTTTGCCAGACGCTAGTTCAGTTTTAAAACATGATTCTCAAAGAGGTACACCATTCACCAGCCGTCATATAAACAAAGATATTTTAGATAAAGCATGCACCCCAATTTCAGAAAAGTTGAAAGCAGAAGTAGATGGTTTATGCAGAGATTTTGATGTGCCTAGTTTTTGGGATTCTGTTGTTCTTCCGAATAAATTGTGATATATGAATTAATGTTAATATGCATGTAAATGAAAAAGTTTTTTTTGTTAAGCATGTTAATCTCTTTTCTTAATCAAGATTAATAATTCTTACAAAATTGTTTACAAGTATTAACATCTTCGCTAAAGTAGTATTAAAAAATGATGATCTTTTATCATAAGTATTGTGTTTCTTTATGTAATTCTTAATATATTTGTAGTTTTTTCAAAGTACATTTTCCAGTTCAAATTTATTTTTTGCATGCATTAAACTATGCCATATTGTTTCATTTCAATATTGCACATTTCACCTCACTTTTACTTATAATTGTTAAAATTTAAGATTAGAAACATGCTTAACTGTTGTTTATTTGAAATAAAACTTGCTTTAAAATGTTGTCAATAGAATTTTTAAAAAAAGTATATCCTACTTGTATTTTTATAGCACACTATATAAAATGCGGTAATGAACTTTTCAGATAGTTTTAATCAATCAAGCTATTTATGCAAGTTCTCTCCAGACAACAACTTTATTGTAAGAAAAGAATTATTTTGTGTCTAGGTTGCTAGGTAGTTATAAAACTGATGTTTTTCTTGTTATTTTCTTAATTGGTTTTCAATTGAAAACTGATGAAGGCATTTTTAGTTGATGCTCATTTTTATGCATTTTCATTCTATTAAAAATAATTTTTGTTATATTTTTCAGGCAAATGCAGCACTATATCGACTTGTTATTCGTGATGTAAAATCACTTCAGATTAAAGCACTTTTCACATGTCTTGATAATATCAACTATGTTGAAGTATGCATACATATACATTCATTCATACATACATACATACATACATACATACATACATACATACATACATACATACATACATACATACATACATACATACATACATACATACATACATACATACATATATACATACATACATACATACATACATACATACATACATACATACATACATACATACATACATACATACATACATACATACATACATACATACATACATACATACATACATACATGCATACATATATATAAAGTTTTATTTACTTAGTGGAACAGAAATGTGTTATAGTTATACCTATATTTAGTGGGCTTCAGATTCTATATATGTGCTGTGTGCTCTTTTCAAGAGGGGGTATATTCAGGTTTGTCCTTTGGTTCATTTGATTTTTTTCATAGATTGATATAGTTTAAGTAAAATTGAAAAAATAAATAAATTTTTATTGTGTATTAATGAAAATAATTTTGATTAAAAAAAGTTTATTGAATGCTTGCTAATTTTTTGTTTACTCCCTATAACTTTTAAAAAAGGTTTGGTCTTTGGAGAACCCGAGTTGGACTTGTAAGATTGATCATGGTTCAATGGGACTTGTAGCTGCTCAATGGGCACCTGATGGTAGACACATTCTATCAACTTCAGATTTCAAGGTACTTTCATCTTTCCATATGATTTCCTTTATGTAAAACTGAAACACTGGAAATGTATTATTAAAAAGACAGAGAAAAAATTTCTTTATTTTTTTCTGTTTTGATTAAGAAATTTAATTTTTACTCTGAGAAAAATTACCAATAAAGATTGCAAAAAAGAGAGAAAAAAGGGAAAGTCCTATCATTTTTTTTTTCCTGTTTTGATCATTGACAAAGTAATTTTTTAAATAGCTTTATTCTATTCTATATTATTATACTTCAACTATTTATGTTTCTAATATCTTTTCATTATGTTTGATAATAATGCTGTTGTGCTATATTGTTTGTACTATGTACTTTTTTGTAGCTTCGTATATCAGTATGGTCATTAATTAGCAAATCTGTTTCTTACATCAAGTACCCTAAACATGCCAATAAAGGTATTATTTGTTAAGTTAGGAGACATGTTGTTAACAGACAACTAATGGAGGTTGTGTGCAGTAGAGTTTTGGAGATCAAAAATAATTGTTTTACTTTTTACTATCACTTTATTTTCCTTTATATCAATGATCAATTTGTATTAAAATAGAGTTGGTGATCTTTACTTATTGCTTTTCGCTGCTTCCATAGCTTTCATTTTTAAATTAAAGGTCAATTAATTTAACCATGCTTAAAAATCCAATATTTTGTAATAAATCAAAACCTGCGTTCCATTTAATGCACTAAGTGACTTTGTAACCAGTCTAACTAATCCTTAGGTCCATTTCATTTCATTTTGCTAAATCAATTTTACTTAATGATTACAATAAAAAACTTTTGGTTCAGTTACATTATATTTTCCTAATATACTGTATGTGGAAATATGCTGTATGAGGAAATATTTTAAAAGTTTTTGACATTTTGGAAAGTAAAAAAAATGCATCTATATTCATGCATCATGTCAAACTTTAAAAATATTTTTGCAGTTACTATTAGTGTTTGTTCATGTAAGCAGTTTATCATCAGTTGAGATTTCTAAGTCAAAGTGTGGCCAGCATAAAGTTTGCTATTAAAAGGTTTGTGCTTAAGCAGACCAGAAACAAAATATATTGGTTAATTTACAAAGATTTTAGCATTTCCATAAATGTATTGGTAAGAATTTTTAAAACTAAGAGACCATCAGTTTTCTCTTTATAAGTCAAAACTTGATATATTTCTCTTTTACTTTACTATCTTAACATCTTTTAGAGTTAGCTAAGACATTGTTGCTATTACTATATCTACTTAGTAGACACATACAAACATAATTGCTATCATCATTCAGAATGATTTAAAAGATTAATCACTAAAGTATAAAGTCTATTCAACTTACAATCTCAATCTACATAGATAATTTTTATAAATTTAACAAGAAAACTTGTTAAAAGAATTTAAAGTTTTTAAAACCTGTTTTTCTTATTCAAACAGAAATTTGTTTCTAATTTTTTTTTTTTTTGAAATAGTTTTTATTTCATTTGGAATCAAAAATTTTTTGATACTCCACATAATACATACAAACACATCAACAAAAGTGAAATTATTTTTTTTACCAGTGTAAGTAAAGTAAAATTTTATAATTTGCAGGATATAAAGGGTATCATTTTTTGACAAGATTTTCTTATTTTTTGAATAGAATAATTACTATAAAATAGCTTC
The DNA here is from genome assembly GCF_058129835.1 of Hydra viridissima. Classification (NCBI taxonomy): domain Eukaryota; kingdom Metazoa; phylum Cnidaria; class Hydrozoa; order Anthoathecata; family Hydridae; genus Hydra; species Hydra viridissima. The sequence continues at coordinate 4,166,444 of NW_028324308.1, read as the reverse complement.
AGGTTATCAGGAACTTTACAGATGCTAAATTCATTCTTGTCAAAAATAACATCACATTGATGATGTAAACTTTCTTTTTGAAGTTGGTGTATGATACAATAATTTTATCATTTATCTACAATGTTAAAACACTTTCTTTTTTTTTTTTTTTGAAGGCTTAGAGTTTTCAAAAGATGGAAAATATCTGGCTGTAGCTGAGCGACGCAATTTTAAAGATTTTATCAGTATATTTGTTTGCGATACATGGGAAATGATTCAAGTTAGTTTTGTTTTTTAAATTGATGGAGAAGAAAACATGTTTATCAAATACAGTATATTTTATGAATTTTATTCACTAGATAAAATCCAAGCAAAAAGTTTTCAGTAATAAACTATAAGTTTGCAGTTGATATAAGTTTTGTCTTTGTTTCCTTGATCAAATATGCTAAATGGATTGGTCTTTAATAGAGTAGTAGCAAGTATGTAAAGATGTCCAATTGAGTTTTATGAAATTTTTTTTATAAACTCAATGGTAAAATGAACAAAACCAAGCTTCTTTTAAAAAATGCTAAAAAGTTTGCTTCCAATTAGACTTTTACTATCACTATTCGAGAAATTCTCAAAATATTTTTATTCATTGATTTCTTTTGGTTACAGGTCATAAAAATGATTCTTTTTAGCATTTTGAAACAGATACAAAAGACTTGTTTGATATTTCTTGGTCACCTAACAGCTGCATGATTGCTGCTTGGGACACAAAAATAGAGGTATTAAGTACTTTTTTGGACTTCAGACTGCTTTTTACTGCAGAATTACATTACATGTTAAAAGAAAATGTTTTCTGGAAAATAATTTTTTTTAGTACAAAGTTGTTGTCTACTCCTTGGATGGACGTTTGATTACATCTTATTCTGCATATGATGGTGCATTGGGAGTTAAATGTGTTGCATGGACACCATCAAATCAATTTTTAGCTATTGGAAGCTATGATCAATCAGTGAGTTTTTTATAAGATTTGATTTGGTTTGAGGAAAATCTGTATTTTAACGGTTCCTTTTTAGAAGAACTTACATTCATCTATCACTCCTCTGTTTAAGTAAGAAAACTTATTTACCTTTCAATTTAAATATTGATAGAAATTGATATATTATTCAATTTAAATCTTGATAGATATTGATAGAGTATTGAAACATTTGTACAAAGTTAGGTATGTTAACGTGTGTTTATAAAAGTTAGAAATATATTTTAGAAAACTACTGTTATCTGAAATAGAAATTGAATGCAGAAGCAAACCGGATAATGTAAATTGTAACACCTATTGATTTTTTTATTGGTAATGGAGTTAACAATTTTTAAATTTCTTGTTAGGTGCGTTTATTGAATAACATTACATGGAAGCCAATTACAGAGTTAAAGCATGTATCTAAAATCAATAATGGAAATGTGGTTTGTTTTTTTTTTTTTTTCAAATTCTATGAATTTGTCAGTTTAAAATGTTCATAGAACATGGATGTTAGGAAGGCTCCTGGCTAAGTTAAAGTAACTTTAAATTTATTTCGATCACTTGTTTTTGCTGCTAGCTATGATCTTGAAATATGATAATTTTTATTACTAATTTTTTAATATTTCCATTATTTTTTAATATTTCCATTATTTTTTAATATTTCCAGAGTAATAGAAATATTTAAAAATATTTCTATTTCCATTATTTTCCATTACTTTCCATTTTTTTAATTCTTTTCTTTCCCAGATTGTTTACCAGGAAGTTGAGCGAAAAACTGTTACGTTACCATGGGAAACAACACCTGGTCATCACTTTGGACCCAGTCAATGTAATTTCTTATCAATTTATTATTAATAAATAAAGGAGAAAATTTTTTTTCAATTTATATAAGTTAAGCTTCATACCCTCACTACTATTGCTGCTAGTAGTTCTGTTCTTAAAAAAGTCTCCAGACATAGATGTTTACTGTCTTTGCAAATAGTTGTAGCTAGGTAACATGTAGTTAGCATATTCATCATGTACATCTGTACCTCAACTTTACCTGTTTTTCACGTTTTGGTTTTCTTAGATCATGAAACTAGCACTAATTTTAAAAAGTTAATTGAAATTTTAAATGATGAATCATCTTGTAAACTTAAGAAATTTAGGCATAAGAAATTTACGCTTTAAAGGAACTTTATTTACACTAGATACTATTCAAGAAGTCCCATTCAACGTACCTTCTGTTCGAGCAGATCCAGAAAAACCCAATCCAAAACTTGGTGTCAGTACAGTTTTGTTTAGCCATGACAACAAGTTCATAGCTACAAAGAACGGTTAGTGTATTTCGTTCAATTATTTAATCTTTATGTTGATATTACAGAAAAGTGTTTTAGATTTTAAGAACTTTAGATAATCAACCGAATGTTCTTTGGATATGGGACTTAGTGAAATTAAAACTCTGTGCTCTCGTTGTACAATCTCATCCGATTAAAGGTATGTTTATAAACTGTCTTAATAGTAGATTCTAAGGTATAAATGTAAATATGAAACTTCTAAACTCCCCAAAATTTGTCATTACAATTTAAATTCAAATGTTGTAGCGTTGTCTTGGGATCCTAGAGAAATTCGTTTGGCTTTTTGTAGTGGTACTAATAAAGTGTACATGTGGTCGCCTGCAGGTTGCCTATCTGTAGAAGTACCTGGCCAAGGTAAGTTAAGTTTTTAAAACTGCAACTTTCCAAATGTTCCGAAATATTTTAGTTGAGAAACACATTTTTTGGTAACGCTACAAAAGTTAAGCTTTGATTTAAAAAAAAAAATTTTTCCCATTATTTATTGCCGTGAGAATACACATTTTTTAGATGCTTTCTTGGTATCAAATTTATGTTGGTATCATCATGGCGACTCTCTATTGCTAATGAGTAAAGATCAAATGTGTTTTTGTTACCTAGCAACAACTGAAGTGACTTAGTAAAAATTCAACCGTTGAATTAACCGCTGTTGTTTAAAAACTTGTAAATATTTTTCAGCTACTATGTTCGCATAATTAGCCACCGTGCGTATATTATATAACATTGCATTTTAACTTTGATTATTTTGAACTCGATTAAAACATGCTGGGCTACGCGAGAACTGTAATTTGCATCGTCTTTTTAAATGAATTGCCTCCGGCATAAAGTAGTTAAATAAAATGTCGCTAAGCAAATCACTAAGATAGCTTATATGCTTATATTTTCATCATGCAGAACTGATTTAGAAACGACGAATTTCTATTTGCAACTAAATTTCATCGATGCTTTGTTGCAAACCTTAATCTAGATGAAGTTTAGGTGGTCATTGAATTATTGCAATTATTAAAAAAACAGTTATAAAAGACAAAAAAGTGGTAAGATATTCACAGTGTTGTTTTGTGGCAAATTTTTCATTACCGGAGAAAAATCGAATTTGAATATTTGTAATGAGTGAAAAATTGCTCTCTTTGTTAAGTGAAGAAAAGCGGTTCCAAAATCAAAACCGCTAGATTTAAAAATCATTGAAAATTGGTGAGAATGTAGTCCTTGGCTATGCCAACTTCTGTATAAAATTTCAGCCAAATCACTTAGATATTTAAAAATTTATGGTAGCTTCAATGCTAATTGTTTTCATTTTTTGTCAATTCCAATATGAAATATTATTAACTACTATTGTGTAATAGTCACAGTGAGGGTGACACGAGTTCTGCAGGGTCATACCAACAAGTATTATTAAATAGATTTTTCTGCAACAGCTACCATTTTCAATCTAAAGGGCTAAATCTAATGCTGCTGTTAAAACTAAATTTAACAAGACTTTTCCTTAAATTTAAAACCTATTGTTTGTTTAAGCGTTTGGGGCAAGTTGTTTTAAACTGCATACGCAGATATGAAAGCGTTAGTGAAGTGCGAAAATTAAAATATCTGGTTTTATATTAATATTTTATGAAAAACTGATCAAAAGTATAAAGATTCTAAAGCGATATTTTCTAAAATGTAGAGAAAGAAGGTTATTTCAATTTCTTTTGGTTATCACTTCATTTTTTTCTCTTACATATCCTCCTCACAAACCCACAACAAAAAATTAATTTTCCATACAGAAAAGTATCACATGAATGAACTTTAAAGGTGTTGGGTTTTGGCAGTGAATGGTACATAGGATCAAGCCTTCCACCATACCTAAAATTGAAATATAGAATTAAGGAAGTTTTTCACCCGCTGCAAAATTACACACGTTTTTAAAGTTAAAACCCTTAAAACGTTTGCAAAAAATAAGTAAGCTCAGGACCCTCAGTGTCGTAATCTGCGTTTAAGTTTTGCTCAATTTGTAACAAAACTGCAAGCAATGACTTTCTTTCAAGTATGTTTCTTTCATCCATTTAAACTTTCAGACCAAAAAAGTTTATCTTTTGCCTACAGCTGTTTATTGTGTAATAAAAATGTATTAAGGCCAAAAGGATGGTTGTGCAACAAAGTTTTTTTTTAACATCGGTGAATAGATCATCAAAATGCCAAATCAGAATCATCAAAATGCCAAAACAGCAAAAAGCCATTTAGAAAACCGAAAGTGTTTCCTTTTTGTGTCTCAAAAAAAGGTTTTTGGCAGTTGCCTTTCCTGGACAGAAAGAATTTGCCAATTGTATAATACAAACCTGTGATTCTAAGATACCATTAGGAATATGTGAGTCATGCAGAACTGTACTGTGAAGAAAAGAAGGCAAACAAGTGCCCGCTTTGTTTGACCTCAAGACCTTCCATTTAAGAGCTGAAACAAGTGGTCATGCGTGTAACTGTTTGACTTGCTTACTTGCGCAAAGTTGAGAGAAAAAAATCTAGTGTTAGACGCAGCACTTGCATTTGTTCTTTAGGTGGAAGATTACCTGATCAGTGATCTCAATTAAAACTCCGTAGAAATCTTTGGCAAAAAAAAGGTGCAAAAGGAGCAGAACAAATTGCAACTTCTGTTATTGCCAACAAAGAACCATCTCTTCAAGGTACAAATTGCCTTACCATAGCAGCAGATGGACATCCACTTCCATATACTCCAGGTAAGTACAACGTTTTAGTATATTACCCTTATATATTTTCACTGGTTATTTTAAATTTTAAGGAGAGCAGATTTGATAGAATGTGATAAATTTTACTTTTTGTTGGAGTTTGGAATGGTTTTTAACCTAGATTGCCTTAATTATTTCATACATTTGCAACACACATTTTCTACTCGTTTGATATTCTTCATTAAATTTAATGAATTTTTCTTAAGGTCTTAGTGGTTTCAAGGTGCCATACACATTTATGAAACTGTCAACCAAAGATCTCATTGATGTCCAAATTAAAACTGGCCTTTTAAATAATAGGATGAAAAAGTTGGTCAAAACTCTTAAACAAACACTTGGCAACAAGATGATTGTGTGAAACTTCTATACAAATTTCCAAAATCAGGTCAGCATTTGAGTGATTTCACCTACAGTGATATAAAAATCATAGATACTAAAAGAGACTCAAACACTTCCCCGTGTGGTTGTTCAAAGTGGTTCAATCATGCAAGATTTCCGGTAAAAGTTAGGCATAGATGGTGGTGTTGCGTTAAAAAAGTTAGTCGTTAAAAAAGTTTATTGAATGTGAAATCTGCGCATGCGCAAAATCTTTAAAACTTTTTTAACGCCTTACGGCGTTAAAAAAGTTTGCCCGTTAAAAAAGTATTCAAAATGGTACCATCAACCGTACCAAAAAATGCCAAAATAAACTCAATGTAGTCTACGAAGTAACTGTGCTATATTCACAAAAACTGTTGATATACCAAAATTGTTGATATAATAGTCGATATATATTGTTGGTATCTCTAACAAAATTAAAACGTTATCTTTGTTAAATTTTAGGAATTTAAAAAAAATCAACAATTGACACCGGTCAACAAAGTCCCCCCGGCGACCAAAGTTACCCCGGCGACCAAAGTTACCCCGGCGACCAAAGTTACCCCGGTTCAATGATATATTATATATACTAGATGTCTAACTTGCGGGATTCTATTGGACGAAAAGTGAAGCCGCTTTTTTTGTTTACAAATTGAATCCGCCATTTGTAATAAGGGCAAAAACTATATCCGACGTGCGAAATAAAAGTTAAAAATGCACGTTTTTGCCCGAAATAGAAATGGCTCTCACGGCTTCACATTTCGGATCGAAGTTAGACATCTAGTATATATAATGTATCATTGAACCGGGGTAACTTTGGTCGCCGGGGTAAATTTGGTAATTGTTGATTTTTTTTAAATTCCTAAAATTTAACAAAGATAACGTTTTAATTTTGTTAGAGATACCAACAATATATATCGACTATTATATCAACAATTTTGGTATATCAACAGTTTTTGTGAATATAGCACAGTTACTTCGTAGACTACATTGAGTTTATTTTGGCATTTTTTGACACTTCTGATACATTTATTGAACCATTTGAATTGTTAGCCGGTGAAAATGCCGAGGAAATATAAGCGAAAGCGTGGTTCAAGAGCATATGGATTTTCATACAGTCAAGACACGTTGTCTAATGCTATAAAAGAATGTTTAACTGGAAGAATAAGCGTGAGAAAGGCTAGTCGACAGTTCGGAATATACGCTTCCCATTTGCTTCAACCACTGGACGTTGCTGTTTTCCGTCCGCTAAAGATAGAAACGCGCATCAAAGAATCAATACCAAAAAATCAGTACCTCGGTCTTCTCGCTCTACTGCAACGTCAATTGAAAAGCGATAATTTGAGATCTGACTTCAAGGCTAGTGGAATATTTCCCTTCGATAAAGAAATGGTCATGAAGCGTTTGCCACAGGTTAACAAAGACATTGGAGGAGGTACCGGTAGTACTGTTAAGGAAGTATTCAATGAAGATATAGAAGGTCTATTAGTGAAACATTGTGGACAGGATGGGAAAACAAATCGCACCAGAGGGAAAAAGATCACACCTGGCAAAGCGATAACACCGCAAGATCTGGTGAATAACACAACTCCTACCACATCAAAGAATAACAGTAACACCAAGAATAACAAGAAAAGGGCAAGAGTTGAACAAGTGTCATCATCCTTAGATGACGATAATGACCTACTAGAAAATGACTTTTAATGACTTTTGCACCAGAGATGATAAACGGCAAAAATCTTCTCGCCTCCGCGTTTCTTCCGCAGCTATTGGCGGCCGCTTCCCAAAGCTTTTTTTGCTTGCAGAATGTTCTGGCTTCCACCTCCAGATGCTTCCGCCTCCCAATTGGAGGCCGCCGTTAGAACTTTGTTTTGGAGGCAGAATTTTTTGGATGCCACCGCCAATCGGGAGGCGAAAGCCACTGGGGACCGCCGTCAGAAGATATTTTGGAGGCAAGTTGATTTGGAGATCGCCTTCAGTGGCTTTCGCCTCCCGATTGGCAGCAGCAGCCAGAACTTATTTTTGGAGACAGAATGTTTTGAAGGCCGCCGCCAATCGGGAGACGGAAGCCACTGGCGGCCACCGTCAGAAGATATTTCGGAAGTAAGTTGATTTGGTGGCCGCCTCCTGTGGCTTCGGCCTCCCAATTAACTGCTGCCGCTAGAATTTTTTTATAGAGGCAGAATGTTTTGGAGGCCGCCGCCAATCGGGAGGCGGATGCCACTGGCGGCAGCCGTAAGAAAATTTTTTGAAAGTAAGATGATTTGGAGACCGCCTCCAGTGGCTTCGACCTCCCAGTTGGCTGCAGCCGCTAAACTGGAAGCGAAATTTTTGCCTCCCGCCGCCTGAAGTTGAAAACAAAGGGACAAAATTTTCATTTAAAAAAATTAAATCTTTAAATTGCTTGTTAATTTAAAAACGTTTGTTTTTAAATTAACAACCAATTTAAAGACTAATTGGATTCAAATATTGTAAAATTGACATCAAAATTGTGTTTTATATGAAATTTATTGCCAAACTTTGACTATTAAAAAATTATGATTTTGTCAGAGTGGTTTTTTGTTTTTTTATAGCTATTAACAAAATTTGAAGTTATATATTTAAAACAAGAGTTAAAAGTTGGAAATATTAAATCCATGCCATAGGCTAAAAAATCTTTTCGACGAAACTTAATAGAAAGTAAATTGTTAGTTTTTTGATGGGATCAAAGTTTGAACTTTTGAACAAGTCGTTCATCGGTTGAATTAAAACTGTCATTTTTCAACCATAACATTAAATTCTTAATTTTACTCATTAGATATTGTTAAAAATTCTTGACAAACCCAATATTCTTAAATGGTCATTTTTAAATTTTAGAAATTAATATCGGTTTTAATTGAATTTTTTCCAATAATCAAAATTTTTATGAAGATTGATTTTTTCTTTTTTTTTTTTTTTGAAAATGGAAAATGCGCAATCGTCGAATCAAATATTATATTAAGGAGATTTTTTTTACTTGTTGAAATTTCCAGTTTGCAATAAAATTTTTACTACTACGTTTTAGTAAAATAGTAAGTAGTAAAAATCTCATAAAACTTACGGTCATCATCAGGTATTTATCCCCTAGTTAGAATATTTTGCAGCAAACACGTATTTTGTGGCTAACGTGCATTTAGCGGCAACATGTATTTTGCGGCAACATGTAATTTGCGACCGCGTTGTATTTTGTCATTACTTTTAATCGCTTTAAAGATTGTGGTTTCTTAAAAAGCAATAAAGAAGCGATTCCATTTCGTACGAATAAAACTAAAATTTTCTCTTTTAGATTTTTAAATGCATTTTATTATTAAAAATTAAACGCCGCATACTGAATTAGTTAACGTTTGTATTTTTTTAAAAGACAAAATAATCCAAAGACAGCTATTAGTAAATGGTGTTGATAAATAGAATTTTCGAAGAAAAACAAAGTTATTCATAGTTGATAATAATGAGTTGTGTCATTTAGGTAAATCTGGCGATAAGGTAAACAGTTTATATATTTATAGTTGTTTATACTACTTATATTCATTTTATGTTACCAATTGTGTGATACTAGCTTAATTTGGCTTGAACTTTTGTCGTGTGGTGCAGTTTTTAACTTAAAAAAATTCAAAATTTTTGAAAATAATATATTACTAATGGCAATCGAGTCAAATCAATCATAACTTTTTTTATGTTAACTTTTTAAACTGAAACGATTTGTAACAATGGTTTCACTTGAAGGTTCTTTTTTTCAGCTTTTTGAAAGTTATTACATCTTGAAACAAAAGTGGCATTGTACTTTACCATTCTTTAACAAAAATTTTTTGAATATTTTCTGTGGTTGAATTGATGCCTATGCGGCCAGATAATGCATTTGCCTCATTGGAAATATCATAAGCATCATTCAAAAACTTAATTATGTGGTGTTGCTCTTCTTTACACCAAATAACTTTCCTCTAAACAAAAATTTAAAAAAAGATTCTTTAAAAATTTTGAATTTTTTTTTAGTTGAAAACTGCACCATACAAAAGTACATCCAAACTAAGCTAGTATCGCACCACTACAAAACACAATTGAAAACTCAATGCAATTATTTTAAACAACTATAAATATATAAACTGTTTACCTTGTCGCTTTCTTACTAATTATTTACCCTATAGGTTTCCCCACACGTTGCAACGTTTAAAAGTATTGGCAAAATATGTGGTTGCAAAATAAATTTGTACATAAAAATACAGTAAAAACTTAGTATGAGATTTTTACTAAGTAAAAAAAAAGTGGGAGTCAAAATCTCGCACTTTACCGGTACGATAAAGTTTTTTTGAAAAGCGTCTCTAAACGATGGAATTTTGATTGTTCGAATTTCTTATTCATTAAGGTTCGAGTAATAAGCAATAGTATTTTTTATTTTTTTTTAGTTAACCTTTTTTTCTGAGAGATTGATTAAGATAAGAATGCAAAACACACGAGTAAAAGAATATTTTTTGACTGAAAATAACAGATGGAAATGCAAAGTGTGCGCAGAACAAAAGCCAGCCGGAAATGTTTCTCATCTCAAAAACCATTTGCATTCAAAACACAAGGATATTGCTATAGAACTAGGAATTTCGGAAAGGAGAAGAGTTCGAAATAGTAATCATTATGAGGGTAGCGGTGAAGAAAATGCTATTTTCGTTTCGCGTAAAAAAGTTAAATTTGACTTCGATATCAACGATACAGTAAGAGACTTCATAAAATCGATTCTGATGAGAAATTTGCCTATGACAGTCGCTGATGACATGGGGAAGAATGAGATGATTAGAAAGGCTCTTCAAGCTTTTGGTGTGAGATGGAATCGTCAAAAAGCAAAAGAATTTATTCTTAAAGCTGCTGACCAAATTTATGAAATTATTGCAAAGGATATAGAAAATGTATATCCGTCATTAATGTTTGACTCAGCGTCTCGTTTCAATACAAACGTTTTTTCTGCAAGTATTCGGTATACAAAAGATTGCACGATTGAACTTTGGGAATGTTGCACGATCGAACTTTGGGAATGCTCACACAGCACGGACGGCAACTTGGAGTGGTTTTAGCTGATCAGCTAATTACTCTGATTGCGAAAGTAGGGAAAGGGGCAGATGATATTTACTCAACTTGTTCGGATCAAGGTAAAAACATGATCAAAGCTTCTGATGCTATCAGAGAAATGCAAAATCAATTGTAATGAATTTGTTGAGGAAGCACAACAGTTTGATTTTGAAGATTTCGATCTGCTTGACCGAGTCAATTTTGAAGAAGAACTTGTAAGAAATTCTGAAGATACAGACGATGGGATCGAAAGGCTATCACATACTCAAGAACAAGAGAGAAAAGTAAATGTGTTAGAAAATAATATTGGTGCAATCTGTACCAAAATGTTTTGTGGAGCGCATGTTTGCCAATTAGCTGCAAAAGACGTAACAGAGCCGTTTGAAGCCACTCTTGCTGAAATAAGAAAATTTATAAGAAATACACAAGCGCCTAAATATGATGCAATTTTTGCTGATCTCAAGAGACCACGCAAAGATATTGCTCCGAGATGGAGTAGTACTTACATCATGGTATCAGACATGTTTGAAAAACTCGCGATATATGAACAAATCGGGACTAATCGAAATAACCGCGAGCTAAGATTAAATGATGAAACCTGGAAATTTATTGAGGAATATGCAAGAACATTCGAGCCGATATTTTATGCAATGAAGGATTTTCAAAGATCAGACTATACCATGTCGGACTTCTTTTTACGATGGATGAGAATGGTGATGAATTTAGAAAAGATTGCCGATGGACAAAATAATTTAACATCTAAACTTCTAGAAGCTTTAAATTTACGTTCACAAAGGTTTTTGAATGTGTTGCTTTCATCGCTGCTCTCTTACTGGATCCTCGTTTTGCATGGAATAGTGCTTGTCATGAAGTTTTCAACGACTTATTGAGAAGCCGTGGAGTAGATCATTTACTGAAGATTCATCACTTTGCAAACTCACAAAGACAACTTGCTGAAATTGCTCGACAGCCTGAAAACTTACGAGATGAAGATGAAGAACGTTTGACTCAACTTTCAGGTAGAGATTTTACTATCATTCAGTAACTGATATTTAACCAGTATTTGATATCAAGCGGTTCATTAAACAAATTTTATTCAATTACATTAAAAAATCAAGAATTTCCACACTGTGTGTCAATAAAAGTTCAATACTACTCAATAACTTGATATTAATGATTTTCGTCATCGTAGAGTATTATTCGTTTCTTCCTTTTTTTTTTTTTTTTTTTTTTCTTCACAAACCAAACAAAAGTAGTTTAACCTTTTATTGATTTAAGGTCAAAAAGTCAAATTTTAAATAAAAGTTTTTATCTTTTAAGTGTTTGAAAAACTTTGAAACTTTTAATGATTCGATAATCAGTTCGATTAGACAATACTTGTTGTTTGATAAACAAATAATTGGTATCTCTTCTTTCAGGAGGAGGTCAACGTCAAAGCATAGATTTTATACAAAACACAAGAATTCATCAGCAAATAACAAATATTGTATATAGTGAGCCACGTATTGGTGTGAATGAGAATTTTAATATTCTTGAATATTGGCACTTAAAACGTGATGATCCTAACTGGAAGGAACTTTACAATATTTCTCAAGTTGTTTTTGGTGCTGCATTTTCTCAGGTCAAAGTTGAACGAGATTTTAGTAGCTTTGCAATGGTCTACACCCATTTGAGAAATCGGCTTTCGGATGAAACATTAAACGCGATTTTAGTAGTTAGACAAAATTTGGATTTGCTTGACAAAGTTAAATTCTCTTTATTACGTTAATCATATATAAAAAAAGATTCTATTTTATGTTACTTGTTTTAAAATGGAATATAAAACATAACCCAAACTTTAATTCTTGTCTTTGAACACTCAGTAAAATTGACTTTTGTTTCGATGATTAAATCAATTTTTATTTAAGTTTACGTAATAGAAAAAAGTACCAAAATATTTTATTCGATAACTTTTAATAAAAACCAATCTCTGACAAAGTCATAATTTTGTTAAAATACTCAAAATTTGGCAATTAATGTTATAAAACGATTTTCAAGATTTCCGTATTTTGGGGAGGCGGACGCCGATGGCTGCGAAAGAAAAGTGTAGTTGAGAATTTTTCCGTCTTTTATAAACTCTGCTGATAGCTAAATAACTATATTCAACTTGCATCAACATTGCTAACTGAAACATTAGAAAATAATGACAAGGCAAGTCCTTGATTAATAAAAAAAAAAACATTTAGTCCTTAACAAGTTATGATTAAAAAAACCACAATGAAAACAATCACAGTGTTGTGGTGTTTGACGTCATTAAAAAATACTTTTATACTTTTTTTTTTCTTGAAGAACGTCATTTTTTATCGTTTTTAAATTTTGTATAATATCGTCAGGATGGTGGAAAAACTTATCAAGTCTAAAGTATCTAACTGGAGTGTATCGAAAAAAAGTTTTTATTTGCTATCTTAAGTTTTAAATTGACAAAATAATATTAGTCTTCCAATAAGCTTGAATTATATTATAATACAAGCAATAAAAAAAAGGATTCCATTTAATGTCACATCAGATTTTTTGCATAGAATTTTTTAATTTTTGCAAATTTTAGGTAGTTAGCACATTTTTTCCGAAGTATTTCTGAATTGAAACTTATTTGGAAATTCCAGGGTATATTTTGAAAGATTTTATTTTTTATAAAATTAAAAGATGAAAAAAAGAGTCAATAACACGTTTAAAATAAACAATTTATAGCATAAACATCATCCTATCAAAGTCAAACCTTTTATAAATTTATAAAAAAGTAACGTAAATTTTAATTTTGAAAAGTATTTCAAACAAATCGTTTTCTCATAAATATTTAATCGAGAAGAAACTTTTGCTTGTAGCTCTTTTCTTTTGTCAACTTGCATCAAGCAAGTTGACAAAAGAAAGTTGGACAGTACTGTTGGACAGTGGTCTTCCATCATGTGTTTTTCCAAACGTCCTTGATAACGATCATCCATTTTCTTAAGATATTGGTGGGACCGCTCTCCTTTAAATAATTTTCTTGACCAAAAAACTGTTTAAGATGCCTATTTATAAAACGAAGTTTTTTTACTTATTTCGCATCGAAGAGCACAAAAGGCTTTCAACTTTCTAACAATTAAACAGCAGAGTTTTCTTCTTTTTTATTTCCAAGAGAGTTTTTTACGACAGCCTCAAACGACAACCAAGCTGTTTTTTCCCTTGCTATCGATTGTTTTAACAAATTCTTTATCACTTTTAAAAATCGAGAGCAATCAATAATGAGCAAAATTACGAGCAATCAAAAACTCCTGCTCCTTTTCCTTTATTGACAAACATGACAACACCCTTTGTTTTCATTTCTTCTGACGGCGGGAGACTAAAATAACAACTTCAGTATGGCTTTCGCCGCTAGTTGGGAGGCAGAAGCCACTGGAGGCGGTCTCTAAACCAACTTGCCTCCAAAATATATTCTGACGGCGGCCCCCAGTGGCTTTCGCCTCCCGATTGGCGGTGGCCTTCAAAACATTCTGCCTCCAAAAGTAAGTTCTGGCTGCTGCCGCCAATCGGGAGGCAGAAGCCACTGGAGGCGGTCTCTAAACCAACTTGCCTCCGAAATATCTTCTGACGGCCGCCGCCAGTGGCTTCCGCCTCCAAAAAAAGTCGGCCTTTCGGCAGAAAGTTACTTTGCCGCCGGGAGGCGTTATCAACTCTGTTTTGCACAATAACAGGGAGCTAGTTGCAAAATTTTTTATCCATTTAAATGTTCTTTTCATGTTTCTCTAAGTATTTAAGGACTGATAATTTTTTAAAACTCCAAAAAGTGACCAATGTTACCCCATAGCAGGGGTATTATTGATCAAACACAATAAAAACCTGGGGTAACATTGGTCACTTTTCGGCGTTTAAAAATAAATATTTGTAATGAAAAAATTAAAAAAATAAATATAGAGGCCTATTGCCAAGACCTATAATGTTATTACCACAAGAGAAAACTGTAAAAAATTAATAAGATTCAGAGATCCCAAAATTGACCAAAGTTACCCTGGCTAACAATACTCTTTAATTTGCGCAACCCTCAAATCCACAACAGAATATACTTTGAAATTTTGATTAAGGCATTGGGAGGCATTCTTTTTTTATTTTTGAGCGAAAGCTCTCAAAGAGAGTTTCAATTATTTTTTCCATATTTTTTTTCCCTGTAATTTTCTAATTCTACAAAGTTATACAATTTTCATGACATTTTTTTTTTCATTTGACCTCCTCATAGTATCAAAGCTTTTAAACTCCTAAATAAATTATATTTCATGAAAAAATAGAACATAGATACTCACTTCTAAAAGAATTATACTATACTAATTATAGTAATATATACAAAATCAAATATTTTTAAATTCTCATATTATAGTTCAGAAATATTAACATTTCACCATGAGCTCCTGTTAAGCTATATCTCTTTGCAGTATATACATTTCCACCTATACTAAAAAGTCTTTCATTCTCCACAGAAGACGGTGGGCAGCTTAAATACTTTAAAGCAAGCTTTGCTAATAGTCACATTTTGGTTTTCTGTGATTTCCACCACAACAAAAGATTGCTTTCTTTGTCAATAAGGTCTTCATTTGAGTAGTGTTGAATTTTGTTTAATAAAGTTTCATTTGAAATTAAAGTTTGTGGTTGACCGACTTATTTAGAATTAAATCCTACAAGTTCTTCGAAGCAATTGTCAAAACCCATTTCTACTATATCTTTCTATTCATTTAGTACTGTACCATTATTTTCATATTCTGAGTCAATATTTTCAATGTCACAAGCTTCAGACCGATCATTTTCAGTAACTTTGATGTTTTTTATATTTTTATGGGTTTTAATAAGTTGAATGGTTATGTTCTCAGTACTTGTTTTAGCAGCTGAAAAGGTGTTTTCATTCTTGAACATTTTTAATTTGAATCTGGGATCAAGAAATATTGACAAGATGATGTTATAGTTATCAGTATATTGTTTGAAACTATTCTCCATTGAATTAGTTGTCATCAATTAAAGCTTTATGAATGAAATGTTTCAAAGACTGTATCTGTGGTATAATATCTGAGACAATAGAATTTATTTCACTCAAGCGAACTCTTGTTTTGGGGAAATCTTTTAGCAAAACACAAAACTGTCCAATAACCATCCATTTGTTTGCATTTAATAAAGGAAGCTTACCATTTTCAAGTGCATATATGGTTAGAGGTTTCCTTTAATCATAAATTAGTTCTAACATATGACAGGTACTATTCCACCTTGTTGGAACATTTTGAATAAGTTTGTGCTTAGGAACATTGTTTGCTTCTTGAAGAGCTTTAAGTTTAGGGCAGGCTTGGGGAGAATGGCTAAAATGCCCAACAATTGAATGGCAGTTTGCAATCACATTCTTGACAACTGTTTGTTCAAAAATACACTCATTAATTACTAGTTGCAGTGTGTGTAAAAACAAGCCATACTATCATATGGGCTATCAGGCTCATGAAGCTTTCATTTGAACTACTGGTCCATATATCAGTAGTAAAGCTTATAAATTCAGCATCTGAGTAAACATGGACAGCCATTTTTAACATAAAGTGTAAAATAATTTCATCAACTGAGTAAACATAGACAGCCATTTTTAATATAAAGTATACAGTAATTTTTATTATTTTACATACCCTAATGAAAAATGCAACTTTTTTAACGTCTAATTTCATTCCCTAACGAACGCTTCTTTGACCATACTGCGCATGCGCAAAACAATTTGTTAACTTTTTTAACGACTAACTTTTTTAACGCAACAGTGGCAAAATTTTCCTCAAGTTTTGTGTCAGCATTATTGATAGTGCCCCTAGAGATGAAGTTATCAAATCACCATTACAAAAAATACTTATGACTTAAATAACTGCCAAAAACACTGGGGTAAAGAAGCAAACTCTTGTCAGAGTCTCAAAAAATTTGCCAAAGATTCAAACAAGCATTCAGAAAATCTGGTCAATATACAATACAGGTACATTGAAATTGATTCTAACTTTTAACATGAAGGTTCTAAATATAATAAGTAACCTTCAACCTTATTCAAGTATGCACTTCTATCCTAAATACAATAACCCCAATGAAAGTGTATCTCCTGCTAGATACTGTTAATCATCTGTACAATATCCTTAAAAACGCTTGGAAGATGCTGATAAGTGACCAGCTAAACTCCATATTCAGTTGAGCCCATATCATAAAGGCAATAATTGCCGAAAGCTGCTTCACAAATTGGACATCTTGCGACGATTCCTACAGTGAACAAGCAGTTGAAATTCTTCCTCAGGATTTTCATCAATATTGGATGGAGGTAATAATGAGACAAAACCCACCAAGAGTATAAAGCTCGGTGGTTGAGCTGCACAGTCCTAAACAGTAATTATCTTAAAATATTAATATTTTAAGATAATTACTGTTCTTAAATAGAGAGGGAAAAGTGAAAGAAAAAAGCTAAAATTTGACCTCAACTTGTATTTAACTGATTTTTTCGTTATTTAGTGACATTTGTGGTACCTGTTCTCCCAGCCGGTCACAAATAATGAGAGAATAAATTATTTTTAAATTTTAATGTGTACTATATTACTATGGATTTTAAAGATGAGGAAGGTTCTTATTAAATCTGGCCTTTAACAGCAACATTAGATTTAGCCCTTCAGATTGAAAATGGTAGCTATCTCAGGAAAAATAACTTAATAATACTTGTTGGTGTGACTATGCAGAACTCGTAAAACTCATTGTGACTATTGTACATATATGGCATGGTAATTGGAAATGTTTTACGGTGGAATTGGTAAAAAATAAGCGTTAAAACTACCATAAATCCTTAAATATTTATACGATTGGGCTGAAAATTTATCCTGTGACTAGTAGGACCCATTGGCTACTATTTTCGCCAATATTTCTCAATTTTTCACTGGTCATAAACAATAAAATTAAACTTTTTTCCATAGACAAAGTTAAATGATTTTTGCATCCCATATCAGCGAGGTTAGCACTAATAATATCAATAATAACAGTGAATGTTACTTTAAAATCAAACAGGTTTAAAACCTAAATATAAGTAAAAGTGCTCTAAATTTTGAGAAATTTCTTTAAATTTTTTAGAGCAACTTTCTTTTTTGTGCTTCTCTCTGTTCATAAACAGTTAATAACCTTAGCCTTGATTGGAAAATAGGCGGAGCGTATACAAATGAGCGCATTATGGCACATTTGAGAAAGTAGGAAAAAGGCAGCTTGTTATGCGAATAACTGTGCATTAGACTTGAGACTTTCTGAACTACATGGGGATTCCCTAACAAAATAAGTTTAGATTATTGGCAAAAAAAAAACAAAAAAAAAAAACAATATTTAAAATCACTTGAGATGAATTTAATTTCTGATACGACGTAAGTGTTAAGCTAATTATCCTCCAGAAGGTAATATTCTACTCTTTCGGGATGTGTTTTACTACGCTGTATCTATTAATCAACTTTCACAAATTCAATATTTATGAAATGCGTTTGAACCTTTTTCGAAAGCTGATCGAAAATTGATCACTGAAACAAACATAATTGCTGAGCTACAAACCAGGTCACATAACTCTAACATCCTTTCATGAAAAGATTAATTCCATAGTATCTAGAAAGATTCCATTTTTTTAAAAAGTATCTGAAAGTATTTACTAATTCAAACAAAGAGAACATTAATTATTTTAATTATTCAAGAGTGTGAACCGAAGTAGGTAAATTAGAGTTTTAGCGTTCGTTACATATTTTAGCCACCTTAAAAGAACTTGAATTTGTGAATCTTACCAGCTTAACACAATTTCTTTTTGTTAAGTTTTCTATTTCTCAAGTTTTTAAAGCAGATAATTACACGTCACCGCAAGTTCTGCAATAGTTAAGTAAAACATACTTAATTATTGCAGACTTTTCCAAATTGAATTTATAAAGACGGCAATTCTCATTAATTTTCAACGAAATAAGATATTTTGACGAACAAGGACTTGTTTCAATTCTGTGTGATCTTTATAATTTATAATCATGTGTGATCAAACCATAAAATTAACATTGTAATAGTTTTAAGTTAAAGAATTCTGTAAAAGATGGGTTCGTGTAAGTTGTACTAACAAACGGTCATATTACGTTTATGTAAGTTGTACCAAATAACTTTCATATTACGTTAGGCTGAAACGTGATTCAGATGACGACAATTTGATGTAATAAGATTTGTCACAACATTTGGATCTTTTATTTACTTTTAACTTTGTCTTATATAATAACCACATTTTGTGTTAACTGATGTAAGCAATTTTTTTTGTTTTCCATGTTTTCTTTTATCTATAAATTGTTAGAGTCAACACCGTCCCTGTTACTACTGACTCCAGCAGAGGGTGTCAATTCCAGCAGAGGGTGTCAATTTTAACACTTGTTACAGAGGTGTAAAACGTCTTTTATTTGTACTAGTTTTACAAATATAAAATTAAAAATATTGTTCACAGAGAAGGTCTTACTACTTTACAGATAAACTCAAAATTCCAACAAGCGACATTAAATTATGAGAAATAATTTCTTTTGCTACAACCGACACAGGTCTCACCTACAAAGAAACTGCTTAATTTTTTAACCAGCAGAGTTTTTTATAAACCTATTTCAAAATTAATTTGTCTTTATCAAAATTTACAACTTCTTGTCTTCATCAAATGATGGGATGGTATCGTCAAAATCTGGGAGATTTCTCCAATAATTAACATTATAACCGATATAAACAACTGCGACTGTGAAGCACGAAATGAACGGGAACGTCAACACCCAGTGTCTAAAAACCATAAAAAAAAGAGATGAACTTTTCTCAACTAAATTTTAATTAGTTTTAAATATTTTCATTTAAAATTCGATAATTCAGAAAACAAATTTTTTTCTTAAGTGAACAGTTTCTGTTGGTTATTACAGCCTACTCGCAAATTGGATCAAGTCAGACACAAAATCTTTTGCAATTTTTCTTCACACTAAAATTCCGACAAAACCATTTTTCTAAAGCTAATCTTAATTCAAAGAAGTTAAAACTAACTCACTAAATACCTGGAGGGTAAATATGTTAAGCCAACATAGTTAAGATAGCTGTCTGGAAGCAACGCCCACATCATGTAAAAACCTGTTTGAAACAGAACTTTAATACACCATAAACCAAACAACTAATCAAGCTGATTTGAAAATGCTTTTTCTTTATGACACACAATCAGAACTTAGGCCGTATTGCCAATATACATTTTTAGGAAAGAAATTCTTTATATGCTTCTTATGACTCTTGGATTCCAAAAGTCTACAATGCAGCTTTTTATTAACAGACTTACCAAACATCACATAAGTTGAGACATAAAGAACAAATCCATAAATAGCTCGTGATGGGGTAGGCCATGGTGTGTGTTCCAAAACAGGAGCTTCAAAATCATTCATCACAATTTATATAGTTTTGTTTCATTCTAGTTTTGAGACGAGTTTCTTGATAAATATATTTGAGATTTAAAGTAGTTAATTTTAGATTAGGCTATCTAATCACCCATAACCTGAAATGTATAAAGTGAAAAACCTACCTAACAATAAGTGAAAATCACCTAACCTAACAGTAAGTATTAAACTAGAAATACTCTCTTATGCCAGTTTAAAAAAAGTCAGTTCATAACTTAAATCTAAAGGCTGTTATAATTGAAACCAAGTTTCACATTTCTCATGAACATTTAATAAAGCAGATAAACTTAGCAGATATTAAAAAATGAAGAAAAAAAAAACAAAAAAACAAAAAAAAAAAAACAAAAAAAAAACAGACTATATAACAATACAAACTTAAAGATTATATTCAAGTATAATTCATCAATAATGATTACAAATAAAACATGTTTTTAGCTGAGGGATTTCTTATACAACTGGTAACGAACAGCTATAAAGGGGATGGAAAATCCAAACCCCAAGTATGCAGCCATGACAAACAACAAGCGTGTTTTATTCTTTGTTTGAAATGGCATGTTCTAAAGTAAAAAAGTAATTAATATTTTAAACTACAAATTTGTTTCTGCAGCAAGAAAATATACTAAATAAACAAAAACTTTACAAACAAAAAATTTTAAAAAAGCACAATTTGTACTAATCTTTTAAAAAATATTTTGTAACAAAGTTCGTTCTTAGAACAATATTGGTATTGAGGTCATTTTTAAAAAAAAGGAAAAAACCACCAATCAAAAACTGTAGTGATAAAATTAAAACTAATGTCATTTTGATGAAATATACACATGTTGAGTTTCTCTCAAAATGCTTCTGCTTATCCATATGAAAATGAAACCTTGACAGTTATATTTTAATAAAGATATCTACTATAATTAGAGAGTTTTCTGTTTTTAATTTTATTTCGCATGTATGAAATTCAACTAAACTTTTAAAATTACTTAAGCAGATTATTTGGCATCTAATATATTTCATGTAAAATTAAGACAAAGGATACTTAAGAAAAAAAAAACACATAAAAACCAACTTACATAGCCTGGACCATCATGTGCTAAACTCCTTACAACAGTATTCGCTGGACGCAGGAGGAGCTGCGATGATTGAGTTGCTCTAATCATGATATTCATTTTAAAAATCTTACTTTTGCTAAAAATACTAACTCTAAAAAATATTTGTACAAAAAAAAAAAAAAAAAAAAGAACAATTGCAGGATATTTTAACACTAAGGGCATTTATTACGCAACAATTACAAGGTATTTACAGTTTAAAATCTTATACTGATTGTTGAACAAGGTTAAGTGAATTTGGGATAAAGCGAACTGGTAGCTAGTATAAACTAAATATAGATTTAAAACATTTAGCAGTCAATTATCTAGTTTAAAACTTTTTAAGAGCTGCCCTAAAATTAGCACTTAACATAAAAAAGCAAAGTGGAGCTTTTCCATTATAATATCAAGGGTCTGTTGGAAAACATCTTTGCAGATTTATTTTAAGTGCTCTTTCTAATTTTAAGCAAATTTTTACAGAAAAGTTATACTCTTGTTTATACTCTTGTCTTACTTTACTAAAAACTTAAAGTCTTATTGTTGGTGTTTTCTAATAATTTTCTAGAATAGTAACAAAAAACAATTAATTTTTGGCATGAAATAAATTTTATATCTTAATATAACTTCCGTCAACTTCAATACACTTTATCTAACAGTTTTCCAATAATTCTATTCTATGATTGTAAAACAATTCTGGTTTGTCTGCTAAATACCCATCCAATGCTGCAATAGTTTCTTTATTTGATGTAAAATGCCTTTAAACAAGGAATTTCTTCAGGTTTAGAAATAGATAAGTTACTGGGAGCCAAACCTGGTGAATGCAGTGAATTGTCAAGCAGTTCTAACTTTAATTGATTTTAGCCTTTTAATAGGTGTGTTATCTTAATAAAAAATCATTATTTCCTGCTCTAAGCTTAAAAATTTTTATTTAGATGAAACAAAAGGATTGTATAATATTCAAGTGTTGTTTTACCTTTTTGTAGATAAAAACTGCTTCATTCAATCTGCATATTTCTATGACATTATATGATACATCAGCTAAGTGTGTCCTATAGAACCTTCTAGTGATGGCACAACCAAGAATTTTGTCTGATGAAAATTCTTGTACACTGGAGAGAAGAGTAGCTAAATGCACTAATTTGTGGGCAAGGTTGTTGTCCTACAGTAACTTTCCATCCCAATGAAGGGATCAATATTATAAAACTTACACTTTTGTAACACTACAAATTTCATGAAGAAATCATATAATAACTTCAGCAATAATTTTATGAACTATGAGAAGGTTCTTGTAAATACATATACAATATGTTTTGTAACATCAACCCCTAAGCAACAAGTTAAGGTTTCTTTGTTTTTATGGTTTTTTTTCATATGCTGACCATTTGACATTTACTTTCGCTGTGTAGTTGAGTAAGATATATTGTAATGGTTGAGTTTGCTGTCAGCTTCTTTTTCTATGGGCGAAACTCTCTGTAATCTACCTGTATTCTCTGTACTATACCTAACTGTACTGTATCTATTTGTACTTTTATTACTTGATAAAATTATCTCACAATATTCCATAACTTTCTGGGAACTTGCTGTGTACCAAATTTTCCATACCTTTTTCTTTCAGCATTATCATGCTCAAAGTCTAGATAAAATTTCATATAAACATTATAGTCAAAATATCTTTGCAGCTAATCTTTTCTTTTTTATGCTTTCTGTTTCTTTTTTCTTTTTTGTTGAATATTTAACTCTAGTCACCATCTTTTCAATGTTTTATTTAAAAAATTTTGATCTGACCATTTATTGTAGAATTTATTTCTTCTTTCTGAACAAGACAAAAAACAATGTCACTATTTTTGTGTTTATTAGATAGAAGCCTGCATAGCCTGCAAGGAAATTCAATAACTTTTGTTTTAAATGCAATATTTCCTGTGTTATATAGAAAGCTACAACATGTTGAACTTGGGTTGAATATAGATAGAAAATGGTAGAAAATGTGAAAAACGCTTAAATTAATTTAAACAATCAACCATAAATTAAATAATCAAGAACTTAAATCAATCAATTTTAACATATTTTTTCATTAGGATTTATGAAAAAAATAAAGAATTCAATTTTTCTATTCTTCATCAAATGCATAAATTGCGCAGCATTCTATTGCAAAATAAAAAATAGCAACATGATTAATACTGTTAGTTCTATAGCAATCTTACCCAGGGTAAAAATAACTAGAGTAAGTTTACTTAGAGTAAGACCCAGTAAGGAAAAAAGTAACAGTTTTTATACAACTTTTTTTATTAAAATTCATTTAAAATGATCAATAACGTTTAATTATTTGTACTTTTAACATAATTTAAAATGTAATAGCTATATTTGGAGCTGTGCAAGCTGTAACTAATGATTCTTAATTTTCATCATCTGTAAAAATTTCTGCATTAAATGGCTCAATGGCAGCTTATTTGAAATACAGATTGTATTTGGGATGGTGAGGATTTTAAGCATTTTTATGTTTCATAAAATAATGGAAACTATATTGTAAATGGTCATAGGTGTTGGGTTTAAAATAGATTTATTAATGATTTACAACCTTGATAGCATTATTGGAAAAATTTTGCTACACTAAGTTTTGAGTTGAGAATTCTTTTCTGAAAAACCCAAAATATTTACATCAATTTCTTTAGAATAAGTTATTAGAAACAAAGTTATCATTTAGGTAGAAAAACCATATTTTTAATAATTAAATACATGAAGCTAAACTAAAAATAGTTTCTTTTTATAGTGTGACAAAAATTAGTTGGATAAGAACAGATATTCTCAATGAATAATTTAACCATATTATTCTTTTTTGATAGAAATTGGTAACAACATTACTGCTCTGTGCATAACAGTACATTTTTTCCATCTGCTACAGCCACTTAATTCAGGTATTTTCCAACAAGTTTATATTGTGCAATATGAAATTCTATGTAATCGTTGCACAGAGGTTAAAAATAGGAGGTTAACCAACTTTTCTTTCTTTCTTTTAAGAGACTTTACAAAACATCCTTCAAGACAACTTATTTAGTGCATTTATTTGCTAAAACGATAATTGCTTCATAGTATCTGGATGCTAGAACTAGGGGATGTAAAAGTACAAAGTCACTTTTTAAGACCACGCTATTGAAAAAGTTTTAAAAGTAGTTCAATTTACAATGACAGTTTATCCAAGTACATTAACAGAAGGTTTAATGACATACTAAAGTAACATAAAATTAAATAACGGAGAAACAATAAACATATAGTTATATATATATATATACATACATAGAGACAGTTATATAAATATAGAAAAAGTGTTTGTTCCCTGCCTCCTGAAGCTTCTGTGCCTTTGAATTTGAGAAAAACCTCATAATCGGAGTAATCGAGTTTTTTTTTTCTAAAGGTGCAGCGAGCTAAAAACTATCCCTTCACGGCGCAAAGGAACATGCTAAGACTTTGCAATATCCCTAGAAATTATTACTTTGATTATCATCAGAAAATATTTCCTCTTTCAAAAAATGGAAAAGACAAGTTTTTTTATCGGGGGCCTAAGGAGAAATTACATATTTTAGGGGAGTGCTCAGGAATTTTGTTGTTCAAGATAGGTAACTAAGAGGCATGGGGTATACTCAAGTTTCTAGCATGTTGATACTGGTGTCGAATGAGAATGACTTGCAAAAAATTAGGATAATTGGAGTTAAACCAACCCCGCTCTGACCCCTAACTGCCCCCTTCTTAGAACTGCGTCTCCTTTAATCATAATTTTTTTTTTTGCTCTATCATAAACTAAATTAAAATTCATCGACAAATTTCAAATTTCGTCAAAAAATCTCTTTTCGTTTAAGATTTATAAGAATGCAAAGCTTAAAATTACCTCCAATTACCCCCCGAAATAACTTTAAATGGTCTTTTAATGTAATTTTTGATGTAATTTGAAATCTGTCGTTGATTTTTGATCTAGTTTAATATAAAACTAGCAAAAAATTGAAAAGGGTTTTTAGGAACTATACCCTAGGGGAGGGTTATTAGGGGTAAAGTAGAGTTTGCTACAACTTATTACATTAAAAAAAAAGTTTCTGGTCTTTATGGTTAGATTTTAATTGATATTTTACATTTCAAAATCATACTAAACGTTTGTTCATAGGAGGTTAAATATTTTACTTTTTACAAACTACATTCCTGCAAATAGAAAGCTACTTTAAAAGTGATTGTAGCTGTAAGCAATAACTGCATTTTTGAGCGCCTCTACATAGTTTGGGCTGTGCTCTCCAACTTTTCTTATTCGCCAAAACTGATTGAAATCCTGATGAATGGATTTGAGAGCTTGTTGGGTCTAGTAACCTGAGCCTGTAGAATATAAGAAGTACAAAAGAAATGCAAGTTTATTTAATATTCGTCGTAGCTTATACAAATCTTACGATTCAACTGTTTAAATAGAGTATTTAATTACTAATATTATAAATTATTTTTTATCAAGTTTAAAAACTATTTATCATACTGAAGACTCCACCTTTCATGTCAATGAATTTGATAATATGTTACTCAACTATGTGTACCGTTAAAGGAATTGTAGCCCTTAGACTTCTATAGCTCGTAGAAAACTCTTCTAAATCTTTGACATATGTGGAGCTTAATGATTTTCCAAAGCAATCACGGACTATTTTTTTCAAAATCTCCAAGTACCTTATTGTATTTGGCCGCAGAAACACCAAGACTAGACTCCTGCAAAAACAGTTCAAAGCTGTCTATGTTTTTAAGCAACTTATTGCAAACTTTGCTGCCCTAGTAGGACACTATGCAGATTTTTTTCTTAGACAGATATTGGTTAACAAACTGTAACCCACACTCCTTGTTTTCAAAGAAATTTTTTTCAATCTCTTTTAAAATTTTGTCTACAACACCTAGCAGTATATGTAGACCAGGAATATTTACAAATTCTAGTACTTTTTTGTTTTTGTCGCCTGTTAATAAATAGGGATAAATAAAATTTGTGTACTTTTTTCTTTTTTTAAATTTGCACTACCAGCCATCCATTGGTTGTACAACCTACACAAAGATTATAGAGTATAAACATCATCTCTTTGAAATTCAGGAGATGACGTCATGCAATACGGACAAGGGTGCTTTGATGTTGCAGTTTGTTTTCCAACAATTTGAAGCAAAACCTTTAGATCTTTAGATACTGTGTAATCAAAGGAAGAAATATTCAGTTTATCCAAAATTAACTGCAAAAGATGGTATTTTTCGTTAAATGAAGGCAAAGTGGCCAATATAATAGTTTTGTGGACACTTGAATCTTTAAATCTTTGCACGCATATCCGTCACACTTCTTCAATTTTTCTGAAACTTTATTACTTTTTTAATTCTGGTTTTAGGGTTATTGACAGTGTAACTTTAAGGAATCTCTGCCTTCCATCTAGACCTAATTTGGTTTCAACATCATTTGTTACTTGACTTCTATGATGAAGTACAATTGCTACAAGCTCTTCAATGTCGCTGCAATACACAATAGTAGTTTCTTTTTCTACCAACTATACATCCATAAAAAATCAAAATGAATGATAAAAATTGCAATCTAGTTATCAAAAAATATTTTTTTTGGTAATAGTTTACTTACCTATTTGCTTTCATTTAATTCTAATTGCAATAGGAGTTTATCACCATTGAATAATTTTCCAATCATTTCATTGTTCTCAATTAGTTTAATGTTGAAATCAGATTCCACACTTTTCCGTCCTGCCTCGCTTCTCAGAAATTGTGCAACTTCCATCATGTTGCGATTACTTAGAAAGCGAAATGAAGTTATTACAAAAATTGGCTTTAAACTCGTAACAAAATTTTTTTTAAAAGTATTTTTAAGCAACAAAAACTTACCTGGCATGTAGTTTTAATTGAAGTTAGTTCAATTTATCTAAAGAAAAGAAAAGTTTCTTAACCCCAGGTTTTCCGAAAGAGACAGTGAATTGCTTTGGACTAAAAGTTTTCAAAGCTAAGGTGTTCCCTGAATCATTTGTGCTTAAATCTTTCTAAGAGCTGGACAGAAATTTTTCTTACGTTGTTGGAGATGTTGATTTTACAATTCCTTATCCCACATAGGCATACCAATCTTGAAAAATTAGTCTTTCTGCAGGTTTATTTGAAACATCTTCAACGCTTTGAAAAACAAGTTTTCCCGACACACATTCAACCATAGGGGAACCTTTTTTCCATTTTTGATTTGCGCCCATTTTCACAAATAAAACAGTCCCTTATCTCCCTCTGTTAACTCTGGTATTCAGGTCTAAATTTTATACCATATGTATAGCAGCTGTAACAATTAAAATAACGTAACTAAATTTTAACTAAAGTAAATTAAACATCAATATAGTTATAATTACCTTCATAAAACGGCCGCATTGTTTTCAGTTCGTATATCAACGCTTGTGAGGAGTTATTATGCAACTATTAACAATTAGCAACTGCTAGCTTTTACTATTTCTTAATAATTAAAGGTTGCTTTGCTTCGTTTTTATTTTAATAAAAATGTAAAAACAAAGTAATGAAAACTACATATCCGCCTGTAAATTTCAATGTTAAACAAACATTTTAAAATACTTTAAAAGAAAAATTGATAAATCTATCACAAACATTTCTGAAATTCTAAATACAGGGGCATGGGCATGATTTTGTGGTGTTCTAAACGATCCCCTGATTCCCCTAGGGTATGGTTCCTAAAAACCCTTTTCAATTTTTTGCTAGTTTTATATTAAACTAGATCAAAAATCAACGACAGATTTCAAATTACATCAAAAATTACATTAAAAGACCATTTAAAGTTATTTCGGGGGGTAATTGGAGGTAATTTTAAGCTTTGCATTCTTATAAATCTTAAACGAAAAGAGATTTTTTGACGAAATTTGAAATTTGTCGATGAATTTTAATTTAGTTTATGATAGAGCAAAAAAAAAAATTATGATTAAAGGAGACGCAGTTCTAAGAAGGGGGCAGTTAGGGGTCTGAGCGGGGTTGGTTTAACTCCAATTATCCTAATTTTTTGCAAGTCATTCTCATTCGACACCAGTATCAATATGCTAGAAACTTGAGTATACCCAATGCCTTTTAGTTACCTATCTTGAACAACAAAATTCCTGAACACTCCCCTAAAATATGTGATTTCTCCTTAGGCCCCCGATAAAAAAAGTTGTCATTAGCATTTTTTCAATGAGGAAATGTTTATCTTAATAATCAAAAATGTTTGTAAATGTTTATTTTAATAATCAAAAAGATAATTTCTGGGGATGTGTTGCAAAGTCTTAGACCATGTTCCTATGCACCGTGCCTTCTATTCGCTGACAAAGCCATATCTGAAGACTAATTATTATCATGGACGTATAAGGGGCTGTTTATATGGACAAAGGCTAGCTCGTTTGATGAGACTTTGGATCTCACTTGCTGGGCTTGCTCTCTTAATCATATAAACGTAAGATAAAATTAAGTTTAAATAAGGACGACGTCGAGATCTCGGTAAACGGGCAAGCCCTGCAAACGAGCAAGCCCGCTTTTCATATAAACAGCCCCTAAGAGATGGACGTGCAACTCATTGTTTTTCATCAAAGAGGCCGCAGAAATTAGCAAGCCACGCGAGTTTCCGACAAACTCTAAATTTTCACCCCTCAACAAAAAAATCTATTAAAATGGCTACCCAAAGTTTTTAAACAGATACTCTGATCACGTGGTATTAGTTTAAACTTTTATAGCATTTGTTTGATAAGATTGTTCAGATTTTAATCATTTTTTAAAATGAACATTTGTAAATTTGGGAACTTTTTTCATGTAAACAAAGTCTGTAAAATAGACCTGTAAGGATAATTTTAAAATGACTAAAAAAGGTATAGCGAAATATAAAAAAGCTTAAATAAAGTTTCTTGTCAAAATCTGGTTTCATTCAGCTCCTTAGTTCTTCATTCACCAGCCTTAATTTTGTGTATTTTTTTTTGTATTTTTCCGATATGTCGCCATTTTTTGCGTCGACTACTCTACAAGCTCCAAAATATTAATTCCACAATGCATTATTATTTTATAGGTGTATTTTCTAATGGTTTTTTTTTACAATTCATTTGACCTTTTAAAAACATTCAAATTTATAATTATCTTGTAAAGTGCGGCCAGATATTTCATGTTTTCGTTTTTCATATTTCATATATTATTTCATCTGTCATAAAAGGCACATAATAACCCATTAGTTTTTTTCAACTAAAAATTATGTTAATATTAAATACTAAGTTATTCTTATAATAGGTTGCACGTCCATCTCTTATCGGTCCATGTTCACACAAACACAGTTGAAAAAGTTTCACTAATAAATTCATAATTCGTATATAACATTAATTTCACTTTGTCATAAGCTTTCAAAGCTTAAACTAGGAAACCGAAATGAATAAATTTAACTTTTCCTCGTACACCTCGCAATGAAGCCACAGATATTAGGACTTGCAATCCCGACAGTGTTTTTTTAGCCTTAAGATTTTGAAATTAAATATTATGAATCCCGTGATTCCATTTCCACTGCCGGGATTATTATGATATATCTACGTGAAATTAACTTAAGGAAGCACAAGACGTCTTAAGTTTTATTTAAGACGTCTTAGTTTCGAATTTATCTAATAAATTGTCCGGCTGAAGAAAATAATCGACTCGATGCTTGTCGGTTTAATTCACAGTCATTTAATTCGCGTGCGATAGAGGATATGGTAGGGGTGGGGTGGGGGGTGGGGGGATGGCATTGATCGCCGAAGCAGTTTTGTAAATTGCAAAAAACCTAATATAGATGTAAATACAACGACATAAAAGTATAGACAAGTAAACGCAACTACACAGTAATATAGACATAAATAACCCCGTTGTTGGCATAACTACGTAGTAAAATAAAATTATAATGGAACAGTATGCCTTTGAGAATATATAAATTTTTGATTGAAATATCAGCCAAGATACTTGTTTTCAGCTGCTAACTTTTAATATATTCTTTTTTTATAATAGCAGCTTTTGGATATGGTTTAAAAACTTCTGGTAATATTATAATATCAACAATTTCAAATACTTCATTTAAAATATTTGTATCAGTATGTACAATAGTCATTTCAGCTCCTGTGTTGTTGAAGTGGGATAGTGATAATTGTATTTTGAGCTGCACCATCTTTAATTAATGATTAACAAATTATGAACTTCATAATTGTCCAGAAGTAATAAAAGTGGAGATTCACGAAAGTAGTTCAAATACTTAACAAATGCTTAATCATTTTATAAAATGATGCTTTGTTATCTAACCAGACGGATTTGCAAATCCTACGCGTCCAGGAGGACCTTCCTTTATCATACAATCTTAAAGTTTTAAAATTGGAGTAATAAAGAGCAGAAGGAATAGAATTTTTAACTGCATTCGAAGCACCACATGCAGTCTTGCTGCAAGTTTGATTGCTCCAACTTGCTTACTTCGTCAACCTGTTTTAATTTTACTGGTTTTTGTTCGGTTGTTGGACCAGTTTTATCAACATTATATATGCATTAAAGATCAAATTTACATTTAATGATTTCTTACTGTTTCTATCATATCATGATTTCTTACTATTCTGAGATTTTGAAAAAAATTCACTATCAGTGTATCTGTTGAACACAGTAGATTGAGCAAAGCTTTTTGCTTCAGGCGTTTAGAGAGACAACTCTGGTTGTCATTTTCAAATATAGATCTGCGCATTATCATGAGCTTAAAAATAATTATGTTGCAAACATTGATTGATTGTAAGGACAAGCAGTAGAGAGCCTAATTAATGCTTGATTCAAGCAGCAGATAGCTTGATAAATTTTCTTTATCTGATGCTGTAAAAACCTTTAATTGTTGTTGTTATGCTTAAAAAATTCATTTGAATTGAGCTTCCATTAACGAAAACATCTTTTTAAAGCCATTGGATCTGAACTATCTTCATATTTCATTCAAAGGTCTCTCTTTTAAAGCTTTATTTAGAACTTCTTTTATTTTTTCAATTGCATCAGCAGCTCCATCAGCCTTTTTTATTCTGTTGTGAACCATTTCAAGATTGAAAATTTAAAAAAACGTTACATTTAAAAAATATTTTTTAATAAATATTTTACACAATATTTATTAATAAATATTTTAGACAATATTTATTTAATTTTACAAGTACATGTTTAAAATGGCGTATTAATGGCTATTGTTTAATTTTATGTATAAGTTTTTTATTTTTTACAAGTATATATAAGTTATGTAGCTGTATGACTTTTATTAAGTATATTCTAATTCACACTTGTCCAAAATGGGAAATAATTACTCCGAAGCTTCCCGAAAAAACCCTTTGGAGCGAAGTATCTACATATGTTCCTGATTAGAAAAATGAAAAAAATGAAATCCTTCATGACCGTCCGAGCGAGAAATTTTAGTTTTAAAATGTAAGAAATTGCGACAAAAAATATTTTTTTGCAATCAAAAGAAAACACATTTTTTATTCACTAAACATTGATCTACACTACATAACAGATCCCTGATGCATGGGTAAGTCACTAAAATGTTTAAAAAACTTCAAAATCAAAAGTAAAATGATTGTTTAGCAAGTTTAATTTTGATTTTTTTTAAAATGATTTAACAATTGTCCACTGTAGATTGCTTTTATTCTTTTTATTCTATGGACACATAACAAAGAAATAATGTGAGAAAACAATGTGAGAAAACAATGTACTCTTTAAAAAATTGAGTTGGGGGCAGCTTTAATGTTAGTTAGTCAAGCTTTTTTGAAAAACTAAAACATAAATAAACTGAAACAAAGAGACGATGTTTTCTTGATAACTTTGCATTAAAGACGCTTGCTGTTGAAATCTACTATGCAACTCAGCAACTTTTCTGGATAGTCTGGATGACCCAGAGGCCTTTTGTATCTCTCCCAGTGGGTTCGGAAACTGTGATGAAGGGCTTCTGTTGTCTGTTCGCTGAATGGTCCAAGAGACTTTTTGTGACGATCAATGAAATCCTTGACATGAAAGAAGACAGTGTGGACTTTTGGACTCACACTTACTTTTGGCAAGGAGAGGAAAGCCAGTTGAAATTGGTCAATTTTCTTTGAGTAGTTTGAATCCAGATGATTTCCAAAGCAGGCATTCACAACTGCATCAAACTTTCTCAAAGTGTCGATGAATGGAAAAACATGAAAAGCTGAACAATTCTCTGCTTGTCTTTGAAGAAGGTCAACATTTTTGAGGAGTTTGCGGCATTCATTCCCAGCAAACTGCCCTCCGTGAAAAGGCTGTTCTTTGATATGAAGAGCTTTAGGCCATTCTTCAGCCTCAGGCCAGGAGTCCTTTAGTGCCTTGAACAGATGGTTCACTACACCGAGAAGGAGATGTAGCTCCATTGGTGGAATGATGTCAAGAACAAGTGCATTGTCAGAAAAATCCAAGAGGGGCTCATGCACCACATTCTGAAATTGTTTAGCCTTTTTCATGTCTAAACCAGCTGCTTTAAATGAGGCATAAGATCTGATGGATCCAAAGGTTCGAAAGTTACCATTCTGTGATAACCTATTGTGGTCAATGTCACACCATGTGCAAGGGTGTGAGCTGGCATGTGACTGAAGCCCACACACAAGGTTTGCCACCTTCAGGTCACTTGAAAGAAGAAAGTCAACTCGCTCAGAGAAGATGAGAGATAGTATTGTTCTCAAATTCTCATAGTTTTCTGGTACATCCTCTGCTACAGCAACAAGAAGTTGAGATTTCACACCACTGTCTTTTGCTGCAAAAGATGTAAGTGTCTTCTTGTCTGGTGGAGCTTGAACTTGAGAAATCAATTCATCTTCTTGAATCCCAAGGCTAACCTTGAGGAAACCACCACCACCGTCAATTCCAAGCTTGACTATGTGCTCTTTATACACTTGTCTTTTGAGCAAGACATCATTGAGAAGTTCAGAGAGATTCTTGCAGTGAACCACAATTTGTTTCTTTGTCTGAGACTTTTCATGTGTCACAGTTATGTTTGTGTGAGTGAAATGTTCAGATAGTTGTGTACCTATTTGATGGAATTTTGCCCGGAATTGAGGTTCAACAACTCTGGCTTGTGCAACATGGTTCAATGTTGAGGCCAATTTTTTGACGCTTGCATTAGACAGCCCTGTGTTTGTCTGAATGTTTGCAAGGTCTTGGGCTTTTAGAACTACTTCATCACCAAAGAGTCTTTTTGCGCTTGCTGCACCTGTATTAAAAACATTGCTATGAGCAAATTTTTCACATAAACAACCAAGTTTTCTTTATGGAAAGTAAAGTTTAGATTTGAACTGCAAGTTTTATTTGTTAAAGGTTTTTTCTTTTGTAAAAGACAAAGACAATGACAAAGTTTTAATTACTATCAGATAAAAGATTTGCAAGTTACTGTTACCTGGAGTAATTGGCAAAGGTCGCCCACCACCACTTTGTGCTATTCTTAGGGTTCCATGAGGAGAAGCCTCTTTAGATGAAATGACTGCTGAAGCAATCTGTTCACTGACTTTGGAATCTTTTGATGCCAACATCTTTATGTTATGCCTGAATGTGAACTGATTGCATTGATGAGGTACTCCTCTTCCAATTAAGGAGAGGCAATCAGAACATCTTCTTTGGTCTTGGGATGGTAAAGGCTGTTGTGGCATTTCAAATGGGTGCTTTTGCAATGCTTTCAGGTGTCCAATTTTGCAAATGATGCAATCACACTGCTGTCCTCTTGTCTCAGGCCTAGGGATGACAGATGAGAAATCAAAAATGGGAGGGACAGAGACATTCTCACCATTTTTCTTTCTCCTCAGAAGCAGTCTGCAAGAATCACACATTCCAAGTGGGACTCGCGTGTCACAAAAGTCAACATCCTGAGAAATCAGACTCTTGACTTGGTCTTTAAGAAAACTTGTTAGCTCCCTAGAACATTTTTTCATACAGAGGAGACAAACTGACTTCCGACAGTCTTCATGATTTTTTGCTGAGTTTGGCATTTTTGAGTTGTGCATTCCACGAATGAAAACATGAATATGTCATTAAAATGCCTTTTCCCGAAATTTGGTTCAATATTTTATTAGGGATGTGCCACTAATACTTAAGAACTGATTTTTTCATCAAATTTTGAAAAAAAAAATTAAAATTTTTTTTGGCAAAAATCTTATTTTTTAAACTGAAATTTCTCGCTCGGACGCTCATGAAGGATTTCATTTTTTTCATTTTTCTAATCAGGAACATATGTAGATACTCCGCTCCAAAGGGTTTTTTCGGGAAGCTTCGGAGTAGTTATTTCCAATTTTGGACAAGTGTGAATTAGATATAGCATATTATCGGCAATATTTTTTATACAGTTCGTAGCTAACTCAATTTTTTCTTTTATATACACACAACACATTCATAATTCAATGTTTGTAAATTCATACAGAAATCTCGTTAAAAAATTATTTCAATTACTTTACCGTTTAAAAAAAAAAACAGCCATTTATGATGATAAAAATTGTATTTCCTTATTTTTTTTTTTTGAATCCGCTGGAAGATTTTCAAATAATATAACGAATAAATGTATTCAGGCAGTATAAATGTTAATTAAATTGCAAGGTCATTCATTATGAAGTAATAAATGAGTAAAGGGTAAAAGACCATACAGCCCTAAGCAATCTTTTTGTATAAGATTGATAAGAATCGTTCAAACAAACATAGAAGGCTGCTCCACCTTTTCTTGCAGTTTATATATAGAAATTTATTTTCAAAATTCGGCCTTTATACATTTTTGTAAACTATTTTAATCTTTTTTTAAATTTTATGATTCATCTAATTTCTGATTTTATTTTTTAAATTTTTTAATTTTGCTTGATAATAATTAACAAGTATTTGATTTGTCAATATTTTTTAAAAAATATAGCTATTAAAGAAGGCAATATTTTTATAGGTCACACTTGTCCAAAATTGGAAATAACTACTCCGAAGCTTCCCGAAAAAACCCTTTGGAGCGGAGTATCTACATATGTTCCTGATTAGAAAAATGAAAAAAATGAAATCCTTCATGAGCGTCCGAGCGAGAAATTTCAGTTTAAAAAATAAGATTTTTGCCAAAAAAAATTTTAATTTTTTTTTTCAAAATTTGATGAAAAAATCAGTTCTTAAGTATTAGTGGCACATCCCTAATAAAATATTGAACCAAATTTCGGGAAAAGGCATTTTAATGACATATTCATGTTTTCATTCGTGGAATGCACAACTCAAAAATGCCAAACTCAGCAAAAAATCATGAAGACTGTCGGAAGTCAGTTTGTCTCCTCTGTATGAAAAAATGTTCTAGGGAGCTAACAAGTTTTCTTAAAGACCAAGTCAAGAGTCTGATTTCTCAGGATGTTGACTTTTGTGACACGCGAGTCCCACTTGGAATGTGTGATTCTTGCAGACTGCTTCTGAGGAGAAAGAAAAATGGTGAGAATGTCTCTGTCCCTCCCATTTTTGATTTCTCATCTGTCATCCCTAGGCCTGAGACAAGAGGACAGCAGTGTGATTGCATCATTTGCAAAATTGGACACCTGAAAGCATTGCAAAAGCACCCATTTGAAATGCCACAACAGCCTTTACCATCCCAAGACCAAAGAAGATGTTCTGATTGCCTCTCCTTAATTGGAAGAGGAGTACCTCATCAATGCAATCAGTTCACATTCAGGCATAACATAAAGATGTTGGCATCAAAAGATTCCAAAGTCAGTGAACAGATTGCTTCAGCAGTCATTTCATCTAAAGAGGCTTCTCCTCATGGAACCCTAAGAATAGCACAAAGTGGTGGTGGGCGACCTTTGCCAATTACTCCAGGTAACAGTAACTTGCAAATCTTTTATCTGATAGTAATTAAAACTTTGTCATTGTCTTTGTCTTTTACAAAAGAAAAAACCTTTAACAAATAAAACTTGCAGTTCAAATCTAAACTTTACTTTCCATAAAGAAAACTTGGTTGTTTATGTGAAAAATTTGCTCATAGCAATGTTTTTAATACAGGTGCAGCAAGCGCAAAAAGACTCTTTGGTGATGAAGTAGTTCTAAAAGCCCAAGACCTTGCAAACATTCAGACAAACACAGGGCTGTCTAATGCAAGCGTCAAAAAATTGGCCTCAACATTGAACCATGTTGCACAAGCCAGAGTTGTTGAACCTCAATTCCGGGCAAAATTCCATCAAATAGGTACACAACTATCTGAACATTTCACTCACACAAACATAACTGTGACACATGAAAAGTCTCAGACAAAGAAACAAATTGTGGTTCACTGCAAGAATCTCTCTGAACTTCTCAATGATGTCTTGCTCAAAAGACAAGTGTATAAAGAGCACATAGTCAAGCTTGGAATTGACGGTGGTGGTGGTTTCCTCAAGGTTAGCCTTGGGATTCAAGAAGATGAATTGATTTCTCAAGTTCAAGCTCCACCAGACAAGAAGACACTTACATCTTTTGCAGCAAAAGACAGTGGTGTGAAATCTCAACTTCTTGTTGCTGTAGCAGAGGATGTACCAGAAAACTATGAGAATTTGAGAACAATACTATCTCTCATCTTCTCTGAGCGAGTTGACTTTCTTCTTTCAAGTGACCTGAAGGTGGCAAACCTTGTGTGTGGGCTTCAGTCACATGCCAGCTCACACCCTTGCACATGGTGTGACATTGACCACAATAGGTTATCACAGAATGGTAACTTTCGAACCTTTGGATCCATCAGATCTTATGCCTCATTTAAAGCAGCTGGTTTAGACATGAAAAAGGCTAAACAATTTCAGAATGTGGTGCATGAGCCCCTCTTGGATTTTTCTGACAATGCACTTGTTCTTGACATCATTCCACCAATGGAGCTACATCTCCTTCTCGGTGTAGTGAACCATCTGTTCAAGGCACTAAAGGACTCCTGGCCTGAGGCTGAAGAATGGCCTAAAGCTCTTCATATCAAAGAACAGCCTTTTCACGGAGGGCAGTTTGCTGGGAATGAATGCCGCAAACTCCTCAAAAATGTTGACCTTCTTCAAAGACAAGCAGAGAATTGTTCAGCTTTTCATGTTTTTCCATTCATCGACACTTTGAGAAAGTTTGATGCAGTTGTGAATGCCTGCTTTGGAAATCATCTGGATTCAAACTACTCAAAGAAAATTGACCAATTTCAACTGGCTTTCCTCTCCTTGCCAAAAGTAAGTGTGAGTCCAAAAGTCCACACTGTCTTCTTTCATGTCAAGGATTTCATTGATCGTCACAAAAAGTCTCTTGGACCATTCAGCGAACAGACAACAGAAGCCCTTCATCACAGTTTCCGAACCCACTGGGAGAGATACAAAAGGCCTCTGGGTCATCCAGACTATCCAGAAAAGTTGCTGAGTTGCATAGTAGATTTCAACAGCAAGCGTCTTTAATGCAAAGTTATCAAGAAAACATCGTCTCTTTGTTTCAGTTTATTTATGTTTTAGTTTTTCAAAAAAGCTTGACTAACTAACATTAAAGCTGCCCCCAACTCAATTTTTTAAAGAGTACATTGTTTTCTCACATTGTTTTCTCACATTATTTCTTTGTTATGTGTCCATAGAATAAAAAGAATAAAAGCAATCTACAGTGGACAATTGTTAAATCATTTTAAAAAAAATCAAAATTAAACTTGCTAAACAATCATTTTACTTTTGATTTTGAAGTTTTTTAAACATTTTAGTGACTTACCCATGCATCAGGGATCTGTTATGTAGTGTAGATCAATGTTTAGTGAATAAAAAATGTGTTTTCTTTTGATTGCAAAAAAATATTTTTTGTCGCAATTTCTTACATTTTAAAACTAAAATTTCTCGCTCGGACGGTCATGAAGGATTTCATTTTTTTCATTTTTCTAATCAGGAACATATGTAGAAACTTCGCTCCAAAGGGTTTTTTCGGGAAGCTTCGGAGTAATTATTTCCCATTTTGGATAAGTGTGAGGTATTAACATTCTAACGTGTTTTAGGAATTTTCGCCTTTGAGCGGTATTATACCGAAAGCGGTTTAATACCGAAAAATGTCCCGATAATTACGAAAAAATATTCGAACAAGAGTCCAATATTTAAAAAATTTCCGCATCGGAAATTCGGAAAGTTCGATATAATTTTACAAATACCGATAGTTCCGTTCTAATAATTCACAACGCTGGCACTTAAAAAGAATACAGTTAAATGTATTCCATAAACTTTTGTTTTTATTAGTTTAAACGTGTTCAACATAAAATACCACTGCTAAATTAGCTATTGCTGATTGATGTTAACCATCAGAGTCTCGGTACGGAAAGTATCGTGTAATCACTGGATCGGTCATTTTTTACAATACCCGTCCTACGACACAGGTACCGATATCTAACTGGCATCGGTCTCGGTGGAACAGATTTTTCTTATACCAACTTCGAGAGATCGTTTATGCTAGCATCGCACTTACTAGACTTCCGAGACTCAGATACTAAATTGATATGATTGCTTTTTTAATAGAGTTGCTTTAAATGGAAATTAGGTAATTTTCTACAAAATGTACCTAAAAAACCGCAAAAAAAAAAAAAAAGCCTTACGCTTCAGCTTATCTATTCGTTTTGAAACTTCTCTTTAAACATAGCCAGTACTTAAGAAATAACCTTAAAGTTTTTGGGTTACTTTTACCTGTATAAAATAATTCAATGTTACAATTTTGTTCAGAACGTTTCTTGTGGAAAATAACGGTATTGTCAAAGAGTAAGAGAGTAAAAATAGTTTATTTTAAAACTACTTTTGATATTTTTGTGATAAAACCAAAGTTTGATTTGATGACATGTTTTAATACAACTTTTTTTATTGACTTTTTAATTGCTCATCGAGTAACCTTTCAGTTATCGTGTACTCCTGCGTAAGCAATAGCTTTTTTATTTTATTGATATTTCAAGCTATGACATTTAAAACTGTTTTTTGTAAATAACATTTAGCAAAAAACAATTATTGTTATGCATCTCGAAGAAACTATTCTGTGCACGTGCGAACAATACAGAAACTAGTTGGAACTAATTTTTTGATAATATAAAAATGTATTTATACCCAATAAAGTTTTTGCAAAAGATTTTTATTTCAAAGTTTTAACTAAATGACAAAAATTTTAAAGATTAATAAAATTATTTCAGAGAATACTTCGCATTGTATATTAGATATACACATAAGAGATATGTATATCTCTTATATTGAAGAAATATGTATATCTCCAAATATGTGTATTTGGGAACAAATTAGTACGAAAGAAAGGACTCACACAGAAAAAAATATCCGAAAAAAACCGTAAAATTTGAATTTGATTTGTAAACAGTAAAAATTAAATTTGAAGTTCTTAGAACTCATCAGAGAAAATGTTATATGAAGAAAAATATTTACAAGGCTACATCTAAAGCTGGGTCACCTCTAATTGGTGGCGGAAATTATCTTACAAAGTTTTACCTCTTAGTAGATTTCAAGCACAACACATGTACGAAGATTATTAAAGGTTGTTTGAATGCCTCAATAAAAAAAGAATAGTTACAGCACGTAACAGAAAAAGGTTGTAATGTGCTTCGGAATGAGCTTTGTTTAAAAAAAACTGCTTAAGTAATCAAGTTAAGCAGTTAATTTACCGAACCAATAAGTTGATAGCTAATAACATGTTGATTTTGACTCAGTTACAAAACTTGATGAAATCACAACTATATAAATAGTTTATGGAAATAAAACGAATGCCTTTGTGAAAACGCTAACCCCAGCTGTTATCTCAATTAGTTTGACAACTTATACTGTCCCTCTTAGTTCCTACATAATAAGGGCACGACGCACTTTAACTATTTACAAAACGATCAACAAGATAAAGCTGCTGGAGAATGAGAAATAAGAGATTTGCTTAACCAACTTAAAATAAAGTTCTACTGTTTTCCAACAGAGAACATATTAAGTTCCATGTTAAAGTCTGATGAAATAGGTGTAGGATCAATAGTGTTGTATAGGATACTGGAAATTAGAACTCATCAAAAAGAAAGTGACAAAACAGACAGTCTTTATTATACATTAACTTCGATGTTCCTATAAATTTTGAGCTTATAAATAAGAGTGAGAGAAGCATTGGTGAATAAATAGCAACTGATTATTTTACTGATTGCAGATAAGTATTTGAAATTACAAATCTTCCTGTTTCTACCCATAATGTTCAACTTGTTTCCAAGGCTTTTTATCGTGTTTACAACAACAGGGCGTATTATAAACATATTACTGAGAAAATGCTCAGCAGAAATCATAGAAAGAGTTTTATCTCTAAAAGCTATACCAATAAGACCTATAAAATCATTTTTAATGAGATGAATTGGTTTGTGCCTATTACATCTAGAAATTGTAAAGCATCATAATCTAGAAATGGTAATCCAATAACTTTGATGGAAAAATGTTATTTTGTGTA
The DNA here is from genome assembly GCF_058129835.1 of Hydra viridissima. Classification (NCBI taxonomy): domain Eukaryota; kingdom Metazoa; phylum Cnidaria; class Hydrozoa; order Anthoathecata; family Hydridae; genus Hydra; species Hydra viridissima. The sequence continues at coordinate 4,125,995 of NW_028324308.1, read as the reverse complement.
TCTATTTGTTAGGTATTGCATTGGTATATTTTTAATACTGTAATTATGTATTTACGTTTCAGCCATGAATAGAATAATAGTTCCTACCTATCAATTTTTTGATAAAAAAAACTTTTAGTATGCTATAGACTACAAAATGATTTTTTAAATTATTAGTCAAAACAATAGCTAAATAATGATATATAATATAATATGTTGTAATGTTATATTATATATTGTAATGAAATTCTGACCTATTTAAACGTTAAAATTTAAAAATTACGTCCTTAAACAAAATGGCGGATATTTCTTAATGTGGACTTTACGTCTGATCGGTAGACTTTAAGAACCTGATCGTCAAAAGCCTTCTTGGGAGTGCTTTTAGGTTATTTAGTTGATATCTATTTAATGGCAATTTCTGAAAAAAGTTCTAACTCGACCTGCCCATATGCACAGTGTACTATTGGGAAGAAGGTACCGCGTGCTACGAATTTGACTACGAATCGTTCAGTATACCAGTCTTCGTTTTTTCTCAATGAAAACTGCGTGTAGGATCATAACAAGCGTTAATTTTTTTAAACGTTAATTTTTTCAAATTAAAAAATAAATTAATTTTATCCTGATACTCGAGTTGCATCTCTTATTTAAGAATTTGAATAAATTTGTAAAAGTGGAGCATAAATTTCAAATGCTATTAATATTTCATATCATTTTGCGTTTTTCTTACGCTGAACTAAAACTTAACTAACCGAAACTTTGTTTGCTAAAATTTACTCTTTTTATATTTAGCATTATATATTTGTATATTATATAAAGCTTAATATAAAAAGAATAAAGATGAGATAAAAGTTTGTTTAATAAAAAATTTACAATTTAGTTGAACGAATTTATAAAGCTTTATATATTTACATTAAGCTTTAAATAAGCTTTATATAAATATATAAAGCTTTATATATTTGCATTAAGCTTTAAATAAGCTTTATATAAATATATAAAGCTTTACATAAAACATATTGAGCTTTTAATTGAAAACAAAAACTGAGCACCCAGTTTAAGGTTCGATGAAAAATTCTTTGATGACAATTTTACATGACTCTTTGATGACAATTTAACGTGACTCTCAAAGATATAATGGATTACCATACTTATGCCAGTTTCCATTACGAGTTACTACCCAGCAAGCACACAACGTTGAAACAACGTTGAAATAACATTGATCGACGTTGATCAACGTTATTTCAACGTTGTTTCAACGTTGTGTGCTTGCTGGGTAGTTACATTACGATCAATTAGTCAAAGTTAATAAAACATTTTACCACACTTAGTTTATTACGTAAAAATAGTTAAAAAATCTAAACACAACAACGCTAATGTAATCCAAGATAGTTTTAAAACGACTGGTGAATTCTTGCTAAAGATATCCACCTAATGTTATTAAGCTGTAGTTAATCCAGTTCCTATTAGCACAAGTGAAAATTGAGTTACGAAAGCTTTCTTTTCATTGAAGCTTATTCTAATCCCTTTCTTTCCTCCATTTGACTGTTAACAACGATTTCTCTACAAATCTTTCAAAGCATCTTTAAAAAGAGAACTCGTTTTTTATTTAGGAATGACACTTTCTCCTTGTTGTAAAACGCTTCTTTAAAAAAAAAAGTTTTTCTGTAAAAAAACATCGTTCAACTGTTTGGTCTGGAAAATTGCGGACAGTTAAACGTGCATCACGAAGATGACGGAGAACTTATTTTGCAAAAAGGCTTTTCATTCCATAAGAGCTGCTTGCGTTATCAAAACGGAACTTCTATTAACTAAAACTTGTCATGAAAGATGTGTAAACAAACTTGCATGTTATTTTCATAAGGTTGACTAAAAGTTCTTCTTTTTTTTTTTGAAATCATAGTTCATGTTTCTATTTTATATTAAACTAGATGCGTAAATGCGTAAAAATCGCAGTCTGGAGAACAGTCTTGTAACCTTTAGGAAACTGTGAACGAGGTTTTCCGCGAATTTAACATATTCGAATGTATAAAACATTTGTGAAAGAAATGTTAGAAGTTTTTTTTTGCAAATTACTTTCGAGTACAAATTACGGGCATAATTTTTTTTGTTAAATATTTTAAATTTTTAAAAGAAAGATATTTGAAAGTTGTAAATTTTTAATCACAATATTTTATCTTTAACTGATTATTCACGTAATAAGCAAGTATTATTATATATTATTCTAGTGAGATTAAGCTGTTACACTTTGTTTCCGATTAGTATAAAAACGTATAAAACATTTATACGATATATAATTGCACCAATAATTTTAAAGAAAGATTTCAAACAATCCTTAAATTAAAATGTATTTAAAAATAGTAACTTTGTTGTTTAAATTGTTGTTTGGAAGTCAGTTGTTGATTTAGCTGTAGTTAGTAATTTTATTGGTGGCAGTTTGTAGTTATTGCCCGTAGATGAAATACTCTCTGTGGTTTGTAAACTATTTGCTTTAACAACATGAAGATAACAAACAGCAATTTAGACTAAGGAGGGACACATTTTGAGTATTTGAATGGAGGCGGAGTGATCTGCATTTAGAACATTAGTAAGCATAAAAAACAAGAAAAGGGCGGAATGACCTGCATTTAGAATATTAGCACAAGTTAACTATATAATCTATGCCTAGTTATTTTAGCTAATATTTTGTCGAGTCAACATTCTTAACTGGTAAATAAGGAAAATTTGAATAATGCAATCAATGACCTTAAAGTGCTAAAAGTTAGTTTAAAGGTGGATTTAGTAAGGTTTGTTTAAAAAAATTTAGCAGAAAAATTTAGTATTAAATACAATAAATAAAAATTCAGTATATATAAAAATGGCATCAAAAACTCAACAAAGAATATATGTGTTAAACAAAGAATAATGTTAACATTCCGTATTGAATCTCACAATGGGATTTCATTCTTATCAAGATTTCTTTAAAATGGATTTTAAAACTTACTTGTTTTCATGAATTAACTATTGGTATCAGATAATTATTCATAATTAAACGATTAGGGGTATAAAAAGCTCGCAACAATAACAAGGAGCAACAGCAATAATAATAAAAATATTAACACAAAAAAAACAATCTACAAGTTAGAGCAAAATTTTCGTTTTTACGTTTAGCGAATTATACAAGTTTTAGTTCTACTGCTGTAGTCTGTTAAATAAAAGTCTGGTGGAACGGTATTTTTAACGGTTTCTTCTCTTATAGTGTTACGATTTTCAAAAAAATTTTTTCAAAATCGTTTTTTAAATAACGCATAAACCCACCTTTGGATTTCAACTAATCCTCGTTTTATTTTGCCCAGTTTCTTCTCCATAACGATCTGGGGGAGGGGGAGGCTCAGTTATCATCTTCACGGTCGTTCGGAAGTTTACATTTCCCACACTCACACTCCTCTACTTTTTTTACAGTAATCGGTTTTAAAAATAAAGTGGAATTCCCGGCTTTTTGTCGGTAACAATGTAAAAAGATAATTTTTTTGTACGTCTTTTTCGGTTTGCAAGCAAGACAGGTTTCGATTTTAAAGTTTCGTAATCCTTGGTGAGGGACGAACAAAGAAGTGCATAGACCTTTGCAGAGGTTGTTGGATTCCGTGTGGTTTTTACAACCGGGAATGCTGATTACCATGTCGAATGGTAAAGTTTTACAATCTGAGCTGCTCACTAAACTTTTTACCGACGGAAAAGTTTCAAAACTACTTTCTGAGGATTCGACATAAGCGAGACACACACCAGATATTACCCAAATAATGTGCAAGCATTCGTGCGGCATCATTTCCAAACTAAATAGAAAAAGTATAAGATAATAATATAAAGGAGAGAAAAACAAAAAGCTCTGATTGCATTTAGAGCACCAGAAGTATTAACCTTACCTGTAAGCAAAAAGGTGAAAAAAGAAATTGTGCTACTTGGTTTTAGCTATAGAGCGGTAACGAACAACTCCACTAGAAACAAACAAGTTAAATATGAAATAAAAGTTTTCTTTTATAAGTGGTAACCTCCAAACAAGTTGTTGCGTACTTCAAAGTAATTAAACTATTAAATTATAATTTCTCGGTAATCAAGTATATTTCAAAGCTATGGAATCAAACCACACATAAATCAACTTTCTACGCTATGCTATTAAGTGCTTTCCGGGGTCGATACCGTAATTATATATCATTACTGTTTGTGATTCCTGAAATTGAGTTCTTCGCCACAATTTTACTTTTTTGAAGTTTAAAATCTTTACTTGGGATTACAAGTAGAGTAAGGGGGGTGCTAAATTTATCAGTCTTACCAATTATCTGCTTTTCTAATATCGTCAGCTCTCAATGTTTATTCATGCAAAAGTTTTTTGCGTAAGTGTTTACCTTTGATTCAATTTATATTGGACATTTGGTTTTGTAAAATAATCGGCTTATTTTTCGAGCTTTTTCCACTGTAAGTGTAACAAATATTTTTATTTTTAGTGGAAGTTTTTCAAGAATGAGGTTTAACGCTATTACGTAACGTATGTTTCTTGGGATGATGAGTAAAATTTCTACTGATGTGTGCTAACCCACTGCCTAAAGGTGGCACCAAGGACCTAGGCTGATACTTTAAGTAAATGTAAAAATGTGTGTTTATACATTTGTTTAAACATGTCTTACACATGCTTACGCATTTCATTTTAGTGTTCATAAAAGCAGTCATATATATATATATATATATATATATATATATATATATATATATATATATATATATATATATATATATATATATATATATAATATATATATATATATATATATAATATATATATATATATATATATATATATATATATATATAAACTTTATATATATATATATATATATATATATATATATATATAAACTTTATATGACTTGAAATATATGGATGGAGTATAAAGGTTAATATCTTGGATTGACATTAAGTAATTTGCATATGAAAATTTATTAAGAACTTAAAAAAGGCTTTAAATGCCCTTACTTTAAATTAGAACTCTACAAAATTTGATTATATATTTACTAAATATTGCTCTAAAAATCAGTTTAATAAATAGATTCTCACTTATTTTAAAGTTTTTGTTAAAAGATTTTGGATGTCAAATTAAAATCACGATACCATTAAAATCTATGATCGCTTTTTAAAAGTCTCGATATGCATTTAATTAACGGTTCATGCTTGCGCAGATTATTTCATAATTAGAGGGGTTGACTCTTTGGGTGGATCTGGAGAAATTGATCAGATCTCTTCTACGATAAACTCTTTTTTACGTTTAAGAAAAAAAAAAAAAAAAAAATTATAAATAGTAACAAAGCATTTAATGGAGCGCCAAAATACCTTGAACTTTTACCACTGTACGATGGGTTCGAATCGCCTGGACAAAGTTAATTATCTTTCAAGTATGTATCTGATCACTAACATAATTAACACATTTGCCTACGGCCGATCTTGCGATGATGTTAAATCTTTATTGGGTTGGTGGAATCTGAAGTACATATCATTAGAAGATTTTTCATTGTTACAAACATTGTTATGATTGTTCATGAGACACAAAAGTCGGAACGTAGATAAATGTTATTGGTGCCGACATTTGAGACTTTTTTTGCGTATTGTTATATGTAAAGGTACATCAACCTTTTAATGTGCACTGTTGCTACGCAATTCGACAGCCTTATAACTAGAGACCGCCGATTCGTTACTGTTTATCGGTTTGCGGATTGTGCACCGAATTATCTATGCTAAACGGTTCAAACTACTTACGGATTGATTTGATCCGAAAATAATTTATCGGAAAATAATTCGTTAAAATTTTTTCGGATTATTTTTTCGGATTGCAATCCGATTCGATACTTTCGAATCGGATTGCAATTCGAAAAATTTTTTTCGAACTGGAATCCGAACCGATATTATTTTTACGGATTTATACGGATTCAGAATAAAAAAAGCTTTCGAATTAAAATTCATTTTTATTTATTTATAATATTCAAATATACAATGAAACGAAATGATTTCCTTGTTAAGAAATAAAAAAAAGTCAAAATCACACTGAAAGTTAATCATTTTCCAAATTCATTTCCTGGCCACACAATGTCTTGAATTTTACTGAGTTGCTTAGTGTTTTCTTTCATATATACCAACATCTCAACCTTTGAGATTGAAAGATTGGTTCTTCTAGAGCTGTATATATTCCCTGCTGTTGAGAAAACTCTTTCAGATGTTGATGATGCAGCAGGTATACAGAGGTTTTTTCTGGCCAGCCTTGACATTATTGGGTAAATATACTGGTTTTGTTTCCAGAATTCCAGTACATTTGTATTTGCTGGAACTGGTTTTGAATTCAAATACCCCTCAATTTCAGTAGAAATGGCTTTCTTGGTGCTTGTTTCACCTCCAGGATTAATGTAACCTGCACCAAACACTTTCTTCCTCAGTTGTTCAGTGAAATCAAAGTCGTCATCATCTTCATCATCCAACATTGAAGGGGAAGGAGTGCTTTGGCTAGCCAAAATTTCTTTTTTTGACAGTTCTTCCATAGCTTTTTTTACTGCAGTTTTGACTACTTCAAATTTTTCCCCCTCATCCACAAAGCACATGCCCTTGCTGTTAGGATCTAAAAAATGAGCTATAGAGAATTCAATGTTCATCAACTCCCCTTCGAATCTTTTGTTTAAATCTTCATTGAAGTAGTGAGCAAGCTCTGATGACACCTCGGTTTTTGGCTTGATCATCTCCCTTGCTAATCTTCCTCTGATGTTGTATACGCAATTAATAACGGAACAGATGCTAACATTCTTTTCACTGCTGCATTTCTCAGAGAATTCTGAAAAGCCTCTCAGAAGCCGGATGACAGATTGAATAGATTCCACTTCATCATCTGTTGGTAAAAGATCTGTCAACTTACAACCTCCAGAAACAGTAGGGTTCGGATTCTTTAAAGAATGCATCGCCGGAAGAAGATCCACCACAGACTCAATTTGATGGAGGTCAGAGTTCCATCTTGTGGGGCATCTCTGTACTAACTTCGTTCTGGAGTTTTTTAAGGCTTTGGCAGCATTAACTAAAGTCATAGCTTTTTGAGAGGACTGGTTGAAGTGACCTACTAATTTTGTTATTTTGTGGTTGAGAATTGACCATTTTGGACATCTTTTATCATCGACAGCACCACTGACAACTAGATTTAGACGGTGGTCGACACACCAAATTGCACTTTGAACCCCAATTGATTTCCTAACACCTGCTTAGACATTAGCTGCACCGTCGACTGTTATCCAGGTTTTGACTCCAAAATCAAGTTCCAGTTTGTTGATAGATTCATTGAGCTTCTTGGCAATATTGTCGGCAGTATGTTGTTCGGGGAAGTAGGACATTTCTACCAAGAAGCGCTTTAATTGGAACTTTGAATCTATATAGTGGAGTGTAAGGCTCATGAAAGACAAATTGGTGTGATCAGTGGTCCACACGTCGGATGTAAAGGCCACTCCATCAAGATTTGACTTGTCTGAATTGAAAATGTTTTTTACTTGTTCCTTGATGAATTTAAAAAGGAGAGGAATGTATTTTGTAGATATATTCTTTGCTGTAATGGCTCTGAATTGACCGTTGGTTGCAGTTCTCATCATCCGGGTGAATGCGTCAGTTTCTACAATAGAAAATGGTTGAGTGTCCTCAATCACCCATTTTGTAATGTCAACAACAGTTCTTATTTGATTGATGTCAGTAACTTCCCATTCAGGTTTGGTAGCCTGTTTTCTGCCTTGCAATGTCTGTGTGTTGGAAGTGCCACAAGTTCCACTTGGTCCAGGCTGTGGCGATACTGGTGTATCTTTTTGTGTCTGTGGACATCTCCTCTTTTTTCCTCTTTCTTGTGTTTGTTAAAAATCTGAGTCTTCAGAGGCAAGCTCATCAAAAATGTCTGGTATTGTTGATTTTTGCTTGTCTTTCCTTTCTAATTGTTTATATAAATTCAAGTGGACTCTTTTCAAATGGTTCCTTAAAGGACTTGTGGTGCTTTTATTGATTAAGTATATTTTGCCACAGGCCTTGCATTTTGCCTTGTTTCCCTCCACATTGTTGAAGAATTCCCAAATATTAGACAGCTTAGGCATCTGAAAAGAAAAAAAAAGTGAAATGAAAAAAAAAAAAAAGAAACGAATCGGATTGAGTTTGCCATATCGGATCGGACGAATATTTCGGATTATTTATTGAATTTAAAATCCACAAAAACGGATCAGATTGTTAATAAGGATTACTTTTCGGATTAAAAATTCGAAAACACGGATCAAATCACATTTTCGATTTACTGACTTTTTATTGAAATATTTGCCTCAATATTTCCTTAATATTTGCCTTAATAAAACGTGATAGTTTTTGATGCATACAAACAGTTTCCGAAAAAGAACTAATTATTTATTAAGTTATTTGAAAATTTTCCTTAATATTCGTCTTAACAATAAATGATATTTTAGAGGCATGCATAAAGTTTTCAATAAAAGAACTAATTATTTGCCTTAATTATTGAAATGAGCGTAACAATTTTTCAAACTAGTTTTTATCTCTATTTCTATTTTTATTTCTGTTAATATTTAAGTAGAAGAAATATTACAATATAAATTTTATCGGACCAATCCACTAATTGAAGCAATCCGCAAAGCGAAATAATTCGCAAAGGAATTCGATCCACAAAAAAAAAAAAAAAAACCCGCAAAAATTCAGTTTGAAATATTCTTAACTTTTAAATCAAATTAATATAATAATGGCTTACCGTAATAAATGTAGGTGAAGAATAGTAGACTTGATCTGTTGAACGAATTGTTGTATGTTATGATTTCCAAATAGAACTGATTGAAAATAAAAAAGAAATCCACTATTTATAGGACGCGCACATAATAAAAACGTAATTTTTTTGGACCACACCATTTAATGGTGACGCGAACGGAACGCGATTCGTATAATTCGCTAAACGAATTAAAGTTAAATTGATTTGTAAAAATTTTTCGGATTGATAATCCGAACAGCGAAGTGAATCCGCAAAAAAAAAATTCGCTAGTGGTTCGTAAATTAGTTTTCGGATTATTAATCCGAAAAATTTTTACGAACTGACTATTTTAATCCGCAAAATAAGTCGGATTGGCTTTTTGCGGATTTTACGAACCGAATCGGCGGTGCCTACTTATAACCAATATAAAAAGTTACTATTACAATTTTCACAACGTATTCTGAACGAGAACTCCAACTTTCTAGAAAGTTCTTTTAAATGTTATAAAAAATGAGCATTTATCTTTAAAGCCAGCTTTTGATGAATTGAATATTTTATTTTGTAATAGCATACCTAAAAATATTTGTTTAACGAGTATGGGCGAACGAATATTCGTTAAAGAATATTTGAAAAAAATATTTTTTCGTTGGAATATTTTTACGAATGTTATTTTAGCAAGAAAATTTTTACCCAAAAGGTGGTACACAAAGTAGCCAAAAAAGTAGCATGAAATTGAGCAAAAAGAGTAAGCGTAGCAAATATTATAGAATAATCAGTAGCCAAATAAATTTATTGGTAATAAGTATTCTTTTAACTAACATTTGTTAAACAAATATTCGTTAGAATATTATTACATGAATATAAACGAATATTTCTTAAACGAATATTTATTAAATGAACAAATATTCGTTGTAAGAATATAGAACGAGTATTATTCATTAAACGAATATTCTTAAAAGAAAAGAATATTATTCGTAAAATATTCGTTTAACGAATATTCGATCATGCCTAGTTATAACTACTCAATAGACACCCAGTACATAATACCATATAAATGCCAAAAAATATATTTTGCATTAACTTACGTATATCTAGTTTTTTTTAATCATATCAAGAGATTTAATTCTTGATATGGTTAAAAAAATCTTCTTAATGGTTGACAACAAATAGATCAGAACTATATCAAAAGCATGTTTAAATTTGGAACTTAGCTAGTTTTGAAAAACTTATGGTGTGCTTTGAGTTTTGAATGCTTTTGGTTGACTTAGAAAACTTAAGTTCTATTTTATTAGTGTCTTAAAAACACTAATTAAAAAATAGGTATCACAATATGTATTATTTGAAAACTGTATAAGCTTTCTCATCTTCTGGTTGTTCCATTAGCGGCATGTGAGAATCATTCACGCCATCGCAAGCGGAATTTCCCAGTTTCTTCTTTATATTCTATAAACAACCTTTTAATATCATTTTTTTTTAGCATCTACTACTAGCATTCCTCTCTTGAGCAGGATGTTAAGCAATTATGACTTTTTTTTAACTACCTTAATTGATATTAAAGTTTAAAAATCTTCCTGAAATATTCATAAGCTATTGTTAGATTGGGATGTTTTTAGCATACATTTTCCAAACATTTTTTATGTTTTTAAGAAGAGGCAAGCATAGTTTTTTAGATCTATTTCTGTTATAATGAAAGATTTTGAAAAAGTCTTTTACCGCATTTGTCCCTAAACAAAAAACTCTAAAATAGTCCACCTTTTTTTTCCTGTTCTTGCGTACTATACTTATTGAAATGTTTAGCAATACTTTAGACTCTGGCTTTACCAATGTGCAAGCATTTTAGAAAACTATTTTCTTTTTAATGAAATGTTTAATTTCACAACTAAGCTTACTCCTCTTTTTTTATGGGATTTATATGCTAACTTTTTTTCTGGATCTTTTTACTGTTTTTGTAATGGCATGAACTCTTACAAAGCTTGTCATGTTGCATTTTTTATTTATACCGGGTATTAAACAGCTTGAGGTTTGTTAATTTGTAACATTTGTTTGCTAGTTTGAACTTGTGTTGATAGTAGTGTCTAGATGGTGGAGATATTTTAATATGCATTTTGAACAACACTTATGTAAGCCTAAAAAATAAATCAAGTTTTAAAAAATCACGATCTAAAAACACTTGAATAACATGTACAGCTGAACACTTAGCAAAAAATGAAAAAAACGGGGTGTGAGAACTTGAACCGTGAAGTGAGAATGATTGAAAGATAAGGAATTTATATCATCCAAAGCCAGCTTATGTTGTTAAAAGATTTATATTCTTTTTACTTTTGATCCACATTTTGATCAACGATTTTTTTCACACAGTAACTGATAAATTAACATAATAAAGAATATCGAGTACGAGAAAGTAATTTTGAAGAAACAGGGTTATACTTTCCCTTCGTTGCTTACTTCGTAATTGATAGAGAGCTTTGCTATCCACAACGGAGAATGAAAAGTTGTCAGTAATGACCCACTAAGTCACTTCTGTCACTAACTTAACATTTTCAATATAATCTTTGGCCGTGGCTTCTCAACACGAGGTTGACTTGGAGCTTTTAGAGTTTTTAGCGTTTTTGGTACTCGAAGTTACGCAGAGATAGATAATGCAGAAGGTTGAGTATATGACCTAGAGGTGGCAACAACTCTAACTCTTTTTAGTCTACTAATTCATCATCTGAAGAGTCGTTATTCGAAACTTAATAATTTAAGAAGAATTGATGTGGTACCAGCTTTTGAAACTAGTTCTTTATCACTCTCATTACATTTGGGATGATTAGCATCAGTTATTTCAAAAAATTCCCAGATAAATGACTTTTTGGACTTGATGAAGTTTTTAGATTTGAAAAAGAGAGTTAATTTAGTTAAATTTTGTTAAAATATTGGTATGAACAAAATTTTTTTAAACCAAGTCAAATATTATTTGTAAGTATCTACCTTAATTTCATTTACCCCATCCAGTAAAATAAAATAAAAAAAATAAAAAAATAAACAAAATAAAAAAAAACTACGACCTCACAACTTCAAAATGTTAACGGATTATAACTTTAATAAGTTTTTTTAATAGTAAACTCGATGTAAAAAAAGTTGCCCGAAATCAATTTTTTTTTTTCAAGTGTCTAATTTTTCTAAAAAGAAGTTAGTCACTTGAAAAGTAACAAACCAGACTAGAAATAGCTTAAAATATCATTTTTTATTAGTTAGATATATATTTGAACAAACTATTTTTAATGTATTCTTTAACGAACCTTCGTACGCCCATTTTCCTTAAATGGATATTCATCCCTGCATAATTCTTATTACACACAACAATACTTTTGTGAGTCCCCCAATTATGGAATGCACTTAGAGAGTTTAATGGTGCTACAGGACTTTATCGATCAAAAAAAAGAATTTGACATTTGACCATTATCATAAAAACGATTTAAATAACAAACTATTTCAGTTTGTGAAGCGTTAACAAATACTTAAAGTGTTGAATAATTAAATTTATCGGTATATGTAAAACGTAAACAATGCAGGGTTTTCTATTGGTGTATATTTGATAATTCGATAACCAGACATATTTTGCAACAGCATCGAAAGCAAAACTGATTTTTGTAGCCTTTTTTTCCAACGTTATTTTTTACTAAAATCTAGAATAAACCATTGATTATTGTTTTCATGTTTACTTTTTTAACTTTATGTTCATTATTGTAATTTTTTATTGTTTTTTTCTTCTGCCACTTATGGTTATCATTTAAGCCCTATTTCCGTTCATTTTAACCTGTTAAATGCTATTTCATAACTGTTTGGCAACAATGTAGGATCTTCTTTGCATGGAATACAACTTGATAGCGCCATAGGCGTAGAACGCGCTGGGGCTCGGGGGCTCGAGCCCCATCCGGAAATTTATCGCTGGGGTTTTGCCCCACCCGGGAAATATCACCAAGCTTTCAAAAATATTTAAAAAATAAAAACCATTGCATACTTAAACATTAACAAATATAACAATTTAAAAACGATTGTAGTATTTCTGCAGATACCTATGGTGATTTTCAAAAGTTTAAGCTTTCAAAAGTTTATATTATTTTTCGAATTTCAGAAATTCCACGCTTCTGATGCATTTCAAGGGAGTTTGAGATCTGTAAAAACGTAACAAAAAGCAAATTAACGGAACTACATAAACTAAAGAGTTGTGAGTTAAACGTTCGTTTAGTATTTTTTTTCTTTGATAACTTTGGCAGTATTAATTGTATTAATTATTTAAAAGTTTTGAATTAAAAATCATTTAAATCAAAAAATTTTTTTAATTGTTCAACAGTATATTGACTTTTAAGTAAAAATTTAGATTAACTATCAGTCATTAAATTTATTTACTGGATAACTAAATTTTTCTTCTTAGTGTATTATGGGACGAAAGGCCATGCCATTCGTGGAAAGGAAAATCACTGAAAGCGGAACATCACTGCGGCTAATCTGCCCCACTCGATGGATCCTTAGAAAACCGTCCATTATATCTATTACGAGTAACTATTCCGCCATTTTCAACTGGTTAGAGGATTTTAAAAATCATTCTGATAATTCAGCCTAATTTTTGCGAAGCAAGAAACATAATCAACACGCTTAATGGGATGTTAAAAGAAGCCCGGAATGATACTCGCTTCAAAGTCTTATGGGATGCAGCCGTTGTAGCAGCAGAATGTAGTTTACTTGACAAACCAGAGATGCCACGGAAACGTAAAATTACTTCAAAATTTACTGGAAGTGGAGTTCCGTACTTTGCTACGACTCCAGAGGACTACTACTACCAGCTTTTCTATGCATCTCTGGATTGTGTTATGACGGGACTCGCGACCCGTTTCGAACCCACAGAGACCACTGAGCATTTAGCAAAAGTAGAAAAATTTCTCATTGGTCAGTGCTTGGAAGTTGGATTCGTTGAGGCTTTTTACAATCATGACTTTGAAGATTATGGAAGGCTACAGCTCCATTGCTACATATTTGTGGATCATGCAAAATTTAAGAATATTCAACTAATTGATTTTAGTATTAGTATATTTATTTGCCGTATAATATTATTTACATTAAGATTTATAATATTATAAGGGCAGAACTTCAAGAAGATCGCAATGACCTTATCACGAAGCCCTTAACAAAAATCTATTTTCTTCTTCAATAAAAACATCTATATACTATATAAAATAAATATATACCGAGAATATATAATCACTAATATCATAAATATATCATAAATTTAATACTCTACATATTTCAGAAGTGAAACTCAAAATAAAAACATGACAAATCAAGGTGTAGTATGTAGCAACTGAAAGTATTTTTTTAAAAAAATCAAAAAAATCAAGAATACTTTTCGTTGAAAAAATTATTTTTTTAATAGATTGCTTGAAAAAGGAATGGGTCAGTTCAGATGAAAAAACAAAATTAGGCCGTACTATTTCGTTCCTTAGAAAAGGTCCACGATAAGATATACAAAATTGAGCTTGTTTATTTTTGCAAAAAGGTTTTTCTAAAATGCTATTATTACGTAGGTTATATTTATTTTGTGGTTTAATTTGGTAAAGGTTTACAAAAACATCGGGGGATATAAGTTCTTTACATTTGTACATAAAACACAAAACATTAAATACATTCAGTTGATAAACATTTAAGGTGGCCATTTCTTTAAAAAGCGGTTCAGAGTTCGAAAAACGATTTTTAAAATTTATTATGCGAGCTGCGTGTTTCTGATGCTGATAAAGAGATTTAAGTTTAGTTTTATGTGTACTTCCCCATATAATATTTGCATAATTGATATGACAATGAATAAAAGAGTAATATAATTGTATTAATTGGTTTTTGTTTAAAATACCTCTAGATTTGTATAGAATTCCAATGTTTTTTGCAACTTTATTAGAAATATTATTGATGTGTGATTTCCAAGACAGATTTTCTTCAATAAGAACTCCAAAAATTTTGTCACTTTTTCTCTTTTTAGGATGACATTGTCTATAAAAAGATCGGGCACAATTACAGGCAGTATTTGTTTTTTAAAGTTTGGATGGAAAAGTATCCATTTTGTTTTTTCAATATTTAAAGATTGTCTATTTTTTTTAACCAAAATGAAATTTTTTTAAGTTCTCTGTTCATATTATTAAAAAGTATGTTTATATTTTCATGTGACTGAAACAAGTTTGTGTCGTCTGCAAAAATTATAGTTTTCAAATTGGATGCTTTGTTAAGATCATTTATATATATAATGAAAAGAAGTGGTCCAAGTATGGATCCTTGTGGGACACCATATGTTATGTTCATTAATGTTTGAGGTTGGGAATCTTTGCTAAAAACAAATTGCTTTCGGTTGGAGAGATAACTTTTGAACCAACTTAGTTTTACCAACTATGCCATAACATTCAAGTTTTTTAAGCAAAATATTATGATCGACCGTGTCAAAAGCTTTTGACCAGTGAATGAAAACACCAAGTGTAAATTTTTGATTTTTAAAAGATTCGTTAATACAACGTGTTAATTGAAGAATAGCATGTTCGATTGAGTTTTTTTTTTTAAAACCGAACTGATTTTCATAAAGGAGTTTATTGGAAATTAGGTATGTGCACACTCTGTTATACATTATTCTTTCTAATATTTTTGAAAAAAAAAAATTTTGAATCAGTTTTGAATGAGCTTGTAGACCATGATAGTGTCCTTTCTCAATTAATTCCACTGTTTCCCGAGTTTGTAAAGCTGGTAAAAATTTTACTATGTATGCCAGTCACCTCATGTACGTGTGAGCGCTCTTTTTTTTTGTCTTCGTAGGCTAAAGACTTATTTGCGTTCTACAATGTCTCAGGAGCGATTGAATCATCTCGCTATTTTAAATTGCCATCGCGATATTGCCTACACTCTTGATCTTGATCATTTGATCGATGAGTTTATGATGCGTGCCTCCATACCTATGAACACATTTTACTTGAGAAAATAAATTACATTTTTATGCTGATTGAAAAAACTTTTTATTTCTTATTATAGATTTTCAACTCCTAAAAAATAGTTATGCCCCATCTGGGAAAACTAAAACTCTACGCCTATGGATAGCGCTCATCCATAACTTTTTATCGAACTTTGAGCTTGACTCATGGCCTTCATATCTGCAACTCCAGATTGCATCTTTTCCAGTAAATATTTTAGGTGTTTCATTGGCTTATTTCAAACTTTTTTTGTTGTGAGTTCTGGTATTGCAAGTATAGTTCTTAAGACAACCGTATGCCCCAATCCATGTCTATCCAAGAGGTCTGAATCTGTCTATTAGATTTCCAAGTTGTCCTTTAACTTTTGATTTAAATAAGTAGAGAACTGCGTTATCTATTCAAACAAGGGTTTCTAAAATTGGTTGTTGTCCCAATTTTCCAGATGATATAGCTTTTAAGTAATTCTAGTTATTATCAATTATTTATATCAGTCCATTAACTGCATACAAATGATAACTTTATCAATCATTCACGCATTAATCTGTAATTTTCCATACATGCTTTCAAAATAAAAGTTAATATGAATTATTTAAAAAGGTGTCAACTTTTCTGCAGAGCACATTAATTTTCCCCTTTTGATCGTTTGTTTAAATGAAAAGAGTTTGTTTAAGTTTAAGTTATGTAAGTTATGACTTGTTTTGAAAATCACCTCTTCCACATTTTCTTGATTTTTCGCAATTGTTGCCTACGTTATGATTATCCAAACGATGATAACATAGATGGTGTAATTTTATCGTAATTGAAATTTTCTGCAGAGTAAGTTCTTGGTATCTCATTAATACCCATCTGAGCGAAAAGGTGATAAAGTTCCTCTTTTTCTATAAACCATTTTCTCAATGGTTCCATTCCACCACTTCTTTTGTTATGTTTCCAACATTACTTTTTCAAAGAACCATTGTAAAAATTCACACAGCATTTCTTTTGGAAATTTCTTTAAAAGTTTAGCAGTCCATCTCAGCAATCCATCTTCTAACTCATCGTTTTTTCTCAATTCTTTTAGATTAATCTTTGTAATATTCAATATATTCACAAATTTTTCAAAATCACTTGGGTAGTTTTGTTTTACTTGAATGAAGTTATCCACTCTCTCCATATATAACGCCGTTTGTCTACTTTAAAACTCGGTACTTTCTTTCGAGTGGATCTTTTTTTCTGCTTTGTATTCAGTTTTTGAATATCCCAAACTCTCAATTACTTTTGAAGCTTCTTCTGATAACGATGGAGTTGAAAAAGTTTGAACTCTGGTGTAGTTGGAGCTCAGTTTATATTATTATGATTTTCAAACTGTCTCCTTAAGTCTTGTCCGATTGTTTCCACTGAAGATGCTATTATCTGATTGGAGATCAAAATCTTTCTCCAAGAGATATACAGATGCTCTTGCTAACTCAGTTCCGAAATAACATACTTTTTGTTGTTCTTTATTGAAGTTTGAGCCGTTCGAATAGCTTGTGTATCCAGTTTGTCACTTTTCAACACCTTCAATTCCATGAGTCCTGTTTGGTTTAGTGTCTTTAAATATGATCCGTCCTCCGTAAATTTATCACTCATTGATCTATTATGTGTTCCCATTTGTTTAGGCTCATCGTTTATTTTCACTTTTAGGTTTTAATTTTTGGACGAATTTTCTCAAGTTCTTTTTTGCGTTCGCCGGAGTACTCCACAATGACAATGGTTGTTGCGCCATCTTTTCATGAGTGTAGTTAACCGTTTGTCATCTTGTCAGCTTCGAAAAAAGCTGGCTCTATTGCATCAATTTCCATAGCTATTTTAATCACCGTTGGAAATCTTTTTCTTTTTCGATTAGAGCATAGGATTTAAGTTTAGGAACTGGGTATGAAATTCTAACTTAAATCAGAACTATGTTCACCTAAAATTTTTAGCAAATTAAAACTCAGTCCATCAATGAAACATGTAAATTGATTAACTAACTCAGCCATTCGCTAGATGAGTGAGAGAGCTTCCAGTGAAAAATTCACGTATATATATGGGTATACATTTGCATTTTTTTTTGCGTTTTTTAGTAAAGTTCGTGGAATGAAAAAAATTGTTTGATTAATGTCAGTAGAAGAAGCTTAACACTTGACCTGATAAAACTTAATTATTTTAAACTTAACAAAAAAAAACGTCTAATTAAGAAGCTGATGATATTCATAACTGTGCTGATATTGATGGTAATGCTCAACTTTACTCGATTAGTTGAAATTAAGTATAAGCGTTTGGTTTTTCCTTTAAAAACAAATTAAGTACAAATTTCTATATCAGCCTTTAATATGAATCTAGTTTTTTTACCTTTATTAAAATAGAACTTTTTATGTTTTTAAGACAGCATATGCTTTTGGCATTACAGTTTTATATAAATGCTTAATAATTTAATTTTTAAAAGTAAGCTAAACGGATTAAGTTTGTAAAGCTTTGAGATTTTATTTAGCTTTGGACTCAATCTACGTTTATATACATACTATTGTATAATGAAAAAAAGGTTTAATTCATTATCACTAATAGCTGTGTATATCGCCGCAAAAGATTCCCAAAAAACAATCATGAGACACTGCTTTCTAACACCTTATTTTATTTTTATTATTTTTAACATATTATTAATGAAATTATTTTCATGAAAGATATGTAATTCTTTAAAGGAAAGTAAAAACCATGTACTTTGAAATGGTTTTTTTTAGCAGAAAGGTGTTTTGCTCCTTAAGTAACAATTTTAACTACTTTAAAATGTTTTTCTTTAGTTTCACTAGCATTTCCAGAATTTGAAAAGGAACCAGGTAAAACTCATCAGCCCATAAAAATATATCATAATTTTAACTCCAAAACTTGTAGAACTTTTACGATTATATCATTAAAATCATGTCAGATCAGTAATTGATGACATATCTATTGTTCTTAATAACCTCAGTATTTCTATGAAGCAAAGGCTCGATAAATTTGTCAACTTGTTTTATGTTTACCCGGTTTTTCTAATTCAAAAAACTCTTTGTTTGAAGAGAAGTATAAACAAAAATTGTTATTATGCTAAAGTAAATACAATATATATGTACACTATAAAAGAAAAGTACATGACAAAATGACAAAAAAAGTTGATATTATACTTGGTCGGAAAAATACTGAGCAGCTTTTAATGCCAGTGAGCTTCTGATTATCAAGCCAAGACGGCCATAGGTTGTTCCAATAAAGATCACTAAACTTTGTTGGTGATATGGTTGTCACGACAGTTTTCGTCGTTAGTGTTGAAGGGACCGCACTAGTTATTGACATAACGGCTGCGGTTGTCACACCACTTTTAGTTGTCATAGTTTCTGTCGTTACATAACTCGTCGTTGTTGTTGTCGTTATGTAACTTGTTGTTGTTTTCATTACACTACTTGATGTTGTTATCTTAACTTCACTTGTTTTTATTGTTGTCATAACGTCTTTTGGTGTTGTTGTCGTTACGTCATTTGTTATTACAGCTGCATTGGCTGATGAGGTTTTAATTAATGCTGTTGTTGGTTGTACAATAGTTGTTGTTGATTGCTCAACCGGTACACTGCAGTTATATCGTAGAGAAATTCTTTTAATGTCGCTTGGACTTAAACCATTTGATGAGCCCAACGGGATATTGTAATCAATTTTAAAATACATGGTCATGTAATCTTTACCCGTAGGAACAATGTTAGTTGTTGAATTGATGTGTTTTGAAAACTCATAGCTGGAATAAGAAAAATATTAAACTAAATATATGTAAAAATTAATATTTATTAAAAAACATTTTCAGTACAAAATCTTTCTCTTTGTTCACAAAACACACAAATCACAAAAGAAATGTTCAAGTTGCACAAAAGAACTTACTTTTTGTAATGCATGATGCTATTTATATCGTATGGAATACCTTGAGTTGTTGAAGTGTTTAGGTCTTCTTTTTCAAATTCAGATTCAAAACCTTAAAAGAGCATTTTGAAAAAATTTATATTTTTAATTATGCACTTGCATTTGTTTAGCAGCAAAACCGTTTTTGGATAAATTAAAAAAAGATGTTGATGATGAAATTAACACGAAGGCTACAGTAACAAAATATATATATCACACCTGTCCAATATTGGAAATAATTACTCCAAAGCTTCCCGAAAAAACCTTTTGTAGGGATTAATCTTCATTTATTCCTGATAAAAAAATAAAAAAATTGAAATAATTCATGACCGTCCGAGCAAGAAATTTCTATTTAGAAAAACAAGCTAAGGCCTCAAAAAATCCTCTTTGTCTAATTTAATAAAATTGTTGATGGATGTATTAAACTATGAATTTTATCTTCAGAAATGATCAACAATGAGTGATAAATCCAGTAAAAAAGTTTAAAAGCATCAAATTAAAGGGAATAAATAATATGATTTAATAAAATAAAGCAAGAAATTCTCTTGAAAACTAAAAAATATGCTTTTTTTTTCTGTGGATTGATATATTTCTATTCTTTGAACACATTACAAATATAATGTTACAAAACAAAACAGTTTCTCTAAGTTTTCAGTATTAATGAAAGAGAAAAACGAAATCACATAAAAATGTAGAGATGAAAGATTTCTTTACTTGGTTTGAATTACATGCGCTTGCTGTTGAAATCTGCAATTCAACTAAGCAGCTTTTCTAAATAGTCTGGATGACACATACAAAAAAGGGTCCTTCATCACAAGCTGTGATGAAGGGGCCTCTTTTGCCTGTTCACTAAATGGTCCAAGAGACTTTTTATGACGATTAATGAAATCTTTGAAATCAAAGAAAATAACATGTTCTTTTGGTGTGACACTTCTTTTTGTCAGTGAGAGGTAAGCCAGTTGAAATTACTAAATTTTATTGGAGTAGTTTGAATCCAGATGATTTCCAATCTATGCTAAAATAGCTGCATCAAATTTTTTCAGTGTGTCAATGAATGGAATTACATGAAAAGAGAAATCATCCTCTGCTGGTCTTTGAAGAACGTCGACATTTTTGAGGAGTTTGCGGCATTCATTACCAGCATATTGCCCTCCATGAAAAGACTCTTGTTTGATGTGAAGAGCGTTGGATCATTCTTCTTCTTTTTGTCAGAAGTCCTTAATGTTTTAAACAGATTATTTACTACACCAAGAAGAAGATGTAGCTCCATAGGTGTTATGATATCAAGAACAAGAGTATTGTCAGAAAAATCCAATAGGGGTTCATGTACCGCATTTTGACACTGTTTAGCCTTTTTTGGGTCTAAACCAGCTGCTCTAAAAGAGGCGTAAGATTTTCTGATGGATCCAAAAGTGCGAAGGTTTACACATTGAGAGAGCCTATTGCGGTTAATGGCACACCATGTGCTAGGACGTGAGCTGGCATGTGGCGTGAAGCCCTCAACAAGGTTTGCCACCTTCATATCACTTTAAAGAAAAAAGGTTCAGAGAGTATAATAGAGAGTATTGTTTTCAACTTTTCATAGTTTTCTGGTACATCCTCTGCGACAGCAATTAGAAGTTAAGACCTCACTCCACTGTCTTAAGCTGTCCAGGATGTCAATGTCTTTTTTTCTAGTAGAGCTTGAGCTTGAGCTATCACTTTATCTTTTTGACTTTTAAGGCTGACTTTGAGGAAAACACCACCACCATTAATTCGAAACTTCACGATGTGTTCTTGTCTTTTTAACAAAATGCCTTTGAGAAGAGTTGCAAGATTTTTGTAGTGATCCACAATTTGCTGCCTTGATTAGGACATATCATGAGTCACAATAATGTTTTTTGAGTGAAATGTTCAAATAGTTATGTACCGATTTAGTGAAGCTTGGCTCGAAATTGAGGCTCAACAGCTCTCGTTTTTGTGACATGATTCAATGTTGAGGCCAGCTTTTTGACGTTAAAATTAGATAGACCAGTGTTTGTCTGAATTTTTGCAAGGTCTTGTGCTTTTAGAACCACTTCATCGCCAAAGAGTCTTTTTGCACAGACAGCACCTTTAAAAATTGAATTAAATAAAAGATATTAATAAACTATCTTTAGGTTTACATTATATGAAGAAGTTCAGGTTTGATTTAAAAGGGTAATATTTGCTAAGGGTTAGTTTTTTTGCCAGAAATGTAGATTTAGATTCCTTTCTGATTAAAGGTTTGCAAGCTCTAGTTACCTGATATGATTAGCAAAGGTCGCCCACCACCACTTTGTGCGATTCTTATGGCTCCATGAGGTGAGGCTTCTTTTGAAGAAATGACTGCAGAAGCAATCTGTTCACTGACTTTGGAGTCTTATAAAGCTAATGCCTTAACTATTTTTCTGAATGTAAATTGATTGAATAGATGAGATACCCCCTTCCAATAAAGGAGAGGCAATTTGAGCATCTTTTTTCCTCGTAGGATAGCAAAAGCTGTTGTGGAAAATTAAGTGGATGCTTATGCAATGCTTTTAGGTGTCCAATTTTACAGATGAGGCAGTCATATTGCTGCCCTCTTGTCTCTGGCCTAGACATGACAGTTTAGAAATCAAAAAGTGAAGGGACTTTCTTGCCATTTTTCTTTTTTCTTAGAAGCAGTCTGCAAGAATTATAGATTCCAAGTGGGACTCGTGTGTCAAAGAAGTCAATATCATCAGGAATCAGACTCTTTGCTTAGTCTATCAGAAAATTTCTCAGCTCTCTAGAACATTTCTTAATACAGAGGTGGCAAACAGACTTTCGACTGTTGTCATAATTTTTTGCTGAATTTGACATTTTTTCGCAGTGCAACAAAAGAATCAAAACATTAATACTAGTTGCAATACACTTTCCCGTAACTCGTATAAAGATGTCAATATTTTATTTGGTATGTGTCAGAAATAGTTTATTTTACAAAATATTAGAAAAATAGGTTTGCGCATTTTTTTAGCAAAACCATATTTTTAAAATTTCTTGCTCGGACGGTCATTAAGGATTTAAATTTTTTGATTTTTCTTATCAGGAATATTATGTAGATTAATCACTCCAAAGCGTTTTTTCGGGAAGCTTTTCAGAAATTATTTCGAATATTAGACAGGTGTGATATGTATATATGTATAACAGTAACATAAATAAATATATATATATATATATATATATATATATATATATTAGGGTGGTTCAAAAATAGGTCATTGTAAAACTTCAACTAGAGTGGAAGCTTATAAGGTGCCCAGATATTGGTTTTATATATAAAATTTTTTTTTTTTTTTCGTTAATGTTCAAGGGTGGCCCACGGGCCCTAAACTTTTTTATTTTGATGATTTTTGTCAATTTTTCAGAAATTTCAACGCCCGTGGGCCACCCTAAAACAATGGAAAAAAAATTTAAAAAAATCATCAGTAAACTCAGAATGAGTAATAGAAACAAATAAAAATGCACTCTTCATAAAATTTTTTATGTAAAAATTTTGAATGTTTTGCTTTTTCAATCATTTTCTTTTGTAATTTCAATTATTTTTATCATTTTTTACAGTGAAAATCTCATAAATATGGATAGAAAATCATTTGCCAGTGTAAATAATATTTTTTTAAAAATAACTTAAAGTTAATTAAGATGAGTTAGAAGACAATCTAGACTTCAATTTACTCTATAACCCACGTATTTTCTCAACGTACAACAGTACTGAGTACAACTGTAAACATTTATTCCAAACTGGCAATAAGACTGCAAGCGATGTCAATTAAGTGTTTGAAATAATAGCAAATCTTAAAAACAATTACAAGTGAATATCTAAGAAATATGTTTATTCTTAAATATGAAAATATATAAAGTTAAATTATGTTATGTATTATTATTTCTTTTATAATTAAATAGATAAAATGCCAAAAATTCATGGAAAAAAAAGCAAAAGGGTTGATGAAATATTCTTAGTAGGTAAATCAAGGGACTCACTTCCATTTAAGCAATTTGCCACAGGAGAAGAGATTATTCAGTATTATCTTCACCTTCGTAAAATTATACCTTATGCTGCTCTGAAAAATCTTGTCTGCTGTACCAACAGTAATGGTTTTACACAAACCTGTTCAGAAGATAAGAATCACTGCTGTATTATGTCTAAACTGGTGGTTCCTTGGAAGCTTGGGGGTATAAAACTCGTGATGTAATGAATTCTCTTAGGTTTGTTTCATTAATTTTAATATAATTTGTAATTACTTGACCATAAGTCTTTCATCATTAATTATTAATTTAAGGAAGCAAGTTGAAACATTGCTGAATAACTACAAGAAGCTGCAAACTCATAGGAATAGAAAAAAATCAGCAGAAATCATGAAGAGGGAGAACTTTGTAACAGAATCTAAGATGGTATTTTGGATAGGATATAACATAGAATTATTAATTGAAGACATAAAACAGGACAGAAAAAGAACAGCTGAAGCCAAGAAAGAAGATATCAAATTCTTGAAAATGCAAAAGGAGAAAAGGACAGGTTACATAGGACCTACTGACACCAGCTTCAAAAAGGCAGCTGAGAGAGCTTCTAAAAAGGTTTGTGGAGATGTGAGTGAGAAATCTGATGAGCAGTTGGTGGAAAACCATGATGAATTAGATACTTCTGTTGATTCATTAACAGTGTAATAGCTCTCTCAGGAAATGTTGGTGAATATGTTGTCTCTAAATCATCCTCTCTCAGAGCTATAGAACATGTGATCAATTTAGAAGCTGAAAAGATTCGACAGTACATCAAGGACCTGGCCAACTCTGGTCATAAATTGATTTCTGTTCATTTTGATTGAAAGATAGTAAAAGAATATACAGGAAATATTTCATTTACTCAGAATAGACTTGCTATACTAGTGAAAGTTAATGGAAAAGCTGAGTTACTTGGTATTCCTCCTATTGATTCAGGAACTGGAGAACAGCAGTTCATTGCTATTTATGATCTTCTAGAGAATTATGGTCTCACTAACCAAGTACAATGTTTCTGTTTTGATACCACTGCATCAAACACTGGAAGGCTCCAAGGTGTAAATACCAGAATGTCAGAAAAGTTAGGACGGCCACTTCTTCTCCTTGCCTGGCGACACCATGTTCTGGAGCGTCATATTACTCACTTCTGTAAGATGTACCCAAGTAGTAAATCTACAGGACCAGATAACCAGCTGTTCAAAAAAATCAAGTCAGTCTGGAATGATCTAGAGAAAAATATACTGCCCCTGAAGAGGATTGAAACTCCACCTGAAACCTGGATAAACCAACAGCAACAGGAATCTGAACAGCTCTACAGAGATTTAATTAACAATAAGGCATACAAGAAGGTAAAATGAATCATTCATTCTAGTACATTATTTTTCTGTTAACTATTTTTGTATGTATTTTAATGTTTAAAAACAATAATTAATAAAATACAGGATGGGAAATCAAGAAAAGATTACCAGGAGTTAGTTGAGCTCTCTTTGATGATTGTTACTAAGGAGGAGAGGTTCAGGTTTTATATGCCTGGACCTGTACACCATGCCGAGTTCATGGCTAAAGCCTTGTACTATCTGAAAATGTACCTTCTACTCGATCACATTCCTGGTCTAACTAAAGAGAACAAAGAGGAAATATCTGATATGGCTATGTTTGTCAGTATATTTTTTACCAAATGGTTCCTTAGAGCTGAGTTCCCAGCTGCTTCTCCATATCAGGTAAAAATAATAAAGGTTTACAATAAAAATAAAAAAAAAGCATGTAAACTATAATGATAGAATATTGCTTATTTACGTTAAATTTTCTATAGGATATAAAAGCCCTCTGGGAAATGAAGAGGTTTATGGAAATAAATCTTCCTGGAGCTACTGAAGTAGTCCGATCAATGTCAAAGCATGACTGGTACTTAAGTCCAGTTCTAGTTGTGTTTGCTTTAGCTGATAAGAATTACCCTGATAGAGACGAGTTAGCTCAGAAACTCTATAATACTCATTTGGACAAACCTAATATCTTCAAACTGGAGCGTATTGAAGTAGATAAGAAGGTTCTTCACTCACTAGACTACTCCCAAGATCAGCCTCCATCCCTAGCATCTCTTGTTACTGTCCAATCTTGGCTAATCTTTGATAAGATTAGCCATGGGAAGGGGGAAGTGCAGTGGCTTAAAACCCCTTAACAGTTCTGGGAGCTGAATGATTTTTACCTAGAGTTTGAGACTACCATCAAATTTCTAGATGTAGTCAACGATTCTTCTGAGAGAGGTTTCAAATTGGTTCAGGAGCTTATTATGAAATCCAATAAGGAGGAAAAGAGGCAAAATATGTTCTTGTTTAACCATGTCTACAAGAGAAGTAAACAAGGATCCAAGAAGAACGATCTTGCAGCAAATGCTACTTCCAGCATTATTTGACTTTTTAGTCAACAAAACTGTACCATGATCAACAAAAAAAAGGATTTTTTAAAAATTTTTTCTCAAATTTATATATAAAATGCAATATTGTGGTATGATATTTAAAACTTTTGATGGTTTAACTGTAAAAAATGATAAAAATGTCATCATAAGAAAATGATTGAAATTACAAAAGAAAATGATTGAAAAAGCAAAACATTCGGTTTTCCTAATTTTTCAAGGTTCATTCAAAATTTTTACATAAAAAATTTTATTAAGAGTGCATTTTTATTTGTTTCTATTACTCATTCTGAGTTTACTGATGATTTTTTTAAATTTTTTTTCCATTGTTTTAGGGTGGCTCACGGGCGTTGAAATTTCTGAAAAATTGACAAAAATCATCAAAATAAAAAAGTTTAGGGCCCGTGGGCCACCCTTGAACATTAACGAAAAAAAAAAAAAAATTTTATATATAAAACCATTATCTGGGCACCTTATAAGCTTCCACTCTAGTTGAAGTTTTACAATGACCTATTTTTGAACCACCCTAATATATATATATATATGCAAATACATTTATCTTGAAAACTAAAAAATCATAGTTACCTGGTTGCACGTTCGAAATATTTACCAAAATATAATTATCGCGATCTACTCTTTGGTGTTCATGAAGGAAACCCAGTACACGCATGAGTTTGTGAATCATGATTGGCCTTTCAAGACAACTGTTACCAAACGTCATGTTGTGTGGTCTATCCTCATAATAGCCAACAGTTGCCAAGCAACTATGTTTGAAACAAGGGATGATCATCTTTTATCAAAAAGGAGGCAAGCAACTTTTCAATGTTGTTAACTACTTCATAAAAGAGTATAAAAGACATGTAACATGAAAATCAGAATGTATTTACATGTAAACATGCGTGTACATGCGGAGTTTCTGATAGTTGCTTTCCATTAAAATGTTTGTTTCCTTAACAAAAATACTTACGGTTGAAAATTTTTAACTCTTTCAATTAACAAGTAGTCTGTCTCATTAGTTGCTTGAATAAAACGGATGCACGTCTGGTTTTGAATGCGCATCATTGACTCTTCAGCTGCCAATATTTCTTTTCCGTCTAAAAATTAAAACTTCTTCTCGTCCAGTAAAGTTTACAATCATTTTGTACTGAGACATTTTTTTGCAATTGTAGTAATAAAAAAAGAAGAAAATAGCTTTTGCTATACATGTGAAGCATTTAACTATTTAACTTAAGACGGCTTTTGAGTGATGATGAACTGTTAAATGATGATGAGTGACGGTGAGTAACGTTTAACGGTAATATGTAATGCTGGGTGATGTTGAGCGGTATTGGCTGATGGTGAGAGATAACAATGCTGATTGATGTTGAATGAAAAAATGAGAGCAGGTGATCATTTAGTTTAAAATTACACAGTGACTTTATTCTTTTTTTCAAGCTACTGTCATATATTGCACTAACATCAAGCGTGATGCTTAATGTCATTGAATGTCACTGAATATGATTGACACTTACTATCAAAGTTATTAAACTTATACGGTACAATACCACCCGGCCATTTCGTTGATTCGTCTTTAAGAACCGAGCGTTTTTGGCGATTTAAACGTTTGTTTAATGTGGCTTCAATGCGTTTGAAGTTCTCAACTAAAAAGTATCAGACACAATAACAACAGCCACAAATCAAAAGCTGTAATGCAATAATAATTATTATTACCATTTTTTTATTCGTATTACTATAACCATTATTATTGTTGTTGTTTTAATATTTAACTCATAATGCATTACATTTTTACTTACGGTTTATTAAACATGCCGCAATAATAACGTACGAAACCATTTTCCCTCTTCACGTATTTGTTGACTGTAGTTCAACATTTGTGCTAAAATAAAGTTTACTTTGAACAAAAGCTTTACGCTGAAATTTTTGTTCATTGGAAAGAAAGAAGAGATTAAAACTAAGTTCAGAATGTTTTAAAAAGTGTTTTGCTAATAAATTAAAATAATAGAACAATAATCTTCATAGTCTTTTTAATTCTCTGACTACAATACTAATAATTATTGTAATACTTTAGAAAGGTTGTTAGATTAAAAGTTAGGAATAATATAAAACGGTCTCACATGCATACGCAGGGCAGTTTAGTAGTTCAAAAATAGAGACGTAAGATTTAGAATAAAAATTTGCATTAAGCTAGCAGAAACCAAAGAATTTATCATCAAGTTTTAAGCAACTTAATATTCAACACATAGACTTTAACACTTATAAAAAAAAGTTCGAAAAACTGAAATAGCAATAATATGTATAAAAATGAAAAAACACTTGACAACACTACCAACATTAATTCTGTACAGTGTCTGTAAAGGTTTTAAAGGTATTGAGGAATTTAAGACAGCTGACAACACCATTGACAGTCTGACCAAGCTTACATGACACTTTTGATGAACAATTTTCCAAAGTACAATATTTAAACAAAGAAACCACATATTGATTTGAAGATGAAACTGAATTATAAGAAGAAGAGATTTTATCAACAAATTTTGTTATACTTTAACGCCAAAACTATTCAGACTAATAAATTTACAAATAGACACCTTAACACTAAATCAGATGAGCTCATCACTATTTCAAACAAAAGTAGATCTGCGTTAAAACTTCCGCCTTTAAAATTGCATTCCTTAGATGGAAAACCTTAATACAGAAGCTAACATATTTGCGTAACCTGTAAGAGGGGCAAGGTCTTTCAACAATAACTTGACTTGCCCTTTACAATAATAATTATAAGTTTTTTATTAATTGAAAAATTAAATATTAGTTGAAAAAGCGTTTTGATAATAAGCAGCTACTTATACAATCTCATCTGAGAGCACTGTTATCCTAAAAAATTTAGTGACATAAGAAGTATTTTTTATCTTTTCGTCAATTCTATGACAACCTTGAAATTCAAATTAAGAGGAACAAGGGGAACTTTCAGTGCCAATAACAAACCAATTAACAACTGATAAACTAATTTATGATATATCTTTTGTGAAAAAGATCATAATCCTCAGAATTTTTAGGAGTTATAAAGGTTAGAACCTTATACGTTTTTCAAAAAATTGAACTGTTAAAGCATTTTATTTCAAAGAAAATAAAATGTTTTATTTCAATTTTCAACATGCATCAGTGTGTTATGAGAAACCTCCTCCACATAAAAATGAAAATAGGAAGAAGGAAAATCACAATTAATAGCTGGTACATTAACAAAGTATGCACATTCAGTGTTGCTACAAACAGCTCATGTTAAAGCAATACCAAGCGATAAGTTTTTTTAACCGACCCGTATACTTTTTGAAACTTGCTTTATCCGTATACTTTTAATTTGCAAACAACAGATCTTAAAAAAATAACAATAATAAGTTTTGGAAACAGGAATGAAACGGAAGTAATAGAAAGGTATTAAAGATTTGAATGACTTTTTCATTTTTATACCTAGCCTTATAAAAGATACTTATGCCTCTGTTAATGCTCAGAAGGTTAATTTTGCCAGAAGCAATTATATCCATTTGAAGGCTTTAAAATGAGCAGAGAGTGTTTTAGATGATTGTTCTGTAGACATTGATATTCTTGTTGGAGCAGATTTTAATTTTTTATACAACACAATAGTTTGTGGTTAGCCTGGTTCGGCTGTATTGTGGTTAGCCTGGTTCGGCTGTATTTAAATTTAAACTCAAAGGAGATGTTCTTAGTGGATTTGTGTTTGATGAAGGAATTGATAGTTGTAGTATAATTATTGCTCATATTTTAAAGTTCAATCTGAGTTTCTTAACAAAGAAGCTGCTTTGAAGGAGTCTTTAAGAGATTTATGGTATTGTGGTGATAGTTGCAAACAGAATAATCATATCTTACGTGAATTTTAAAATAGCATTTTTTTTGATGAAACCACTGGTTCTTATGTAATTCATCTACCATTTTTCAAAAATCATTCAACATTTCCTGATAACTATTCTTTATGCTTTAACCGTAAACGCTAACTCAATAAAAAGCTTTAAAAAGACAATTTATTTAATTTCTATAAAAACATTTAGATCAGTTATCCCATCAGTTATCATGGAAATGAGTGATGTACACTACTTATCTCATAGACCAGTTAGACGTTTTGACAAAGTTACGACTAAAGTTCGTATGGTAGTTGATGCGAGTTCCTAATTATTTGGACCATCTCTCAACAATTCCATTCACGCAGGTCCAAGTTTAACAACATTCTTATTCGAACTATAATTATTTTCTGTAAAAAAAGAAAAGTTGCTTTTCTGGTTAATATTGAAATTATTTAATTTCTATAAAAACATTTAGATCAGTTATCCCATCAGTTATCATGGAAATGAGTGATGTACACTACTTATCTCATAGACCAGTTAGACGTTTTGACAAAGTTACGACTAAAGTTCGTATGGTAGTTGATGCGAGTTCCTAATTATTTGGACCATCTCTCAACAATTCCATTCACGCAGGTCCAAGTTTAACAACATTCTTATTCGAACTATAATTATTTTCTGTAAAAAAAGAAAAGTTGCTTTTCTGGTTAATATTGAGAAAGCGCGTATCTTCATATTGGTCTGAGTGAAAAGTGACGCAATTATATATTTCAATAATTTACTATAAAGATTTAATGAAAATGGCAAATGATATCCCAAGAAAAAAGAAGTACTTAAATTTGTTACTAGCATATATGACCTTTTGCAACTTACAAATCCAGTGGTAGTTAAGCTAAAATATTGTTCCAAAATTTAATTGTTAGCAAGTAGGGTAGGGAAGATTACCTTGATGGAGAAATATTAACTGAGAGGCAATCTGTTTTAAATAACTATCTTTCTTCAGGCAGTGTGATGGTTCCTCGGTGGTATCTTAACTCGTCTAACTTTTTGCTTAGCTATAATCTCGAACTAAATGGTTTCTCTAATGCAAGTAATAAGGCATATAAACGTTATATCTATATATTCTCGTTGTTGATAAGGCGCATTCTTGCTCTACTTTGAACGCCTCTCAGTCAAGGGTAGCCTCAGTAAGTAAGACAACTATAACTCTTGTTGAACTTATGCTAATTTATAACTAGCAGAATAGATAATTAATGTTGAGAAAGACTGTGTGCACAACATTTATCGTGTTAATTGTTAGACTGATTCAACAATTTGCCTTTCTGAATTAATTTTTCAGCTGAGAAATATTAACCTTTTAGTTCAAAATATAGATCTAAAAGTTAGAGAATTTTATGATATCGAAAAATGGAAGTATGTGGAAATAC
This sequence comes from Hydra viridissima, assembly GCF_058129835.1. NCBI lineage: Eukaryota > Metazoa > Cnidaria > Hydrozoa > Anthoathecata > Hydridae > Hydra > Hydra viridissima. Next base: position 4,094,649 of record NW_028324308.1, on the reverse strand, counting down.
ATCGGAATCCAGTTGATATGATTTCAAACGTATCCTTTTTAACTAACTTTAAAGACAATTGTTTTTGGTTTAATGCTACAGATTTTTTAAATATTTTAGCAATTGCAAGGTCAGTTTGTGATTTAATTTTTGATGGTACTAAAAAAACTAACATTATTTCAAGCAGAGTATGTTATCTAACCTTTCCTTTATTGACATTTCAAAACTTAGAGGCTGTGAACGTTAATTAAGAATCACTGTCTGGAATTACACTTCGTGAATAATTTTAAATTAAAACTAAAAAATATTAGGTGGTTTGAAAATCTTAATGTTATTAATTGATGAAAATGTTGAAAATTTGGAGGAAAGCCACACTTTCATCCAATTTCTCCACCATTGCTTGTTAGTCGTTTGAATAAAAACATGCTTTTAAGTAAATTAAGGTAGGTTAAGCCCTTTTTATCTAAAGCCAATACATAGATCTGATAACTTAAATAATTATATGATGTTTTTACTTACATGGTTCAGTTCCCGTGTTTTTGATTTAGATTTTGCTCTCTATTGTTTGACAGCAACAACTATTCTTGGTCTGTGGTAATTATTTTCAAGGCATAGTGTTTTGTTGGAAATTTTGTTAGATAATGGCTTGCAGTTTGCAGCGGAGGAAACTCAAGCTTTTGCCGCATCAAAGTCAATCAAACGACATTTTGATGTAGCGATCACCCCCAATTGGGATGAATGATTCGAAAGTCTTTTACGATCAACAAAACAGTGTTTAAAGAAATTGCAAACCAAATCTGGAATAACTTATGAAGAGTTGATGACAGCTATTCAGGAAATCAAAAGCGCCAAGAAAAACCGTCCAAAGAGGATGGTGGCAAATTTCTCACTTCAACCCTTTAGTGTTTGGTTGAAAGTTAAAATTTGTAAGTGAAACCAGAATATTCAAAGAATTGTGAAAAAGTAGTAATAGTTAAACTATACAAAAACATAAATATGGTCCTGAGTCATTTTTTTACACGATGGAAACATTTTATTTTTTTTGCAGAATTTTTGCATTGCTTGGTCTAGACTGGGAAGTGAAAGCCTCAGGGAAGAAATAGCATAAGCCCTAAGATTGGGAGTAGTAAAAATATTTTCGGACAAACGTTCAGAGTAAACTAAAGACTTTCGTAGATGAAGAAATTAAAGACTCACGTAGATGAGAAAGTTTCTATGCCCAAATGTTGCACATGTAGCGGATCGTTATACAGTCCATCCTAACATAATATTACCTAATGCTTCAGAGTCTTAAATATTATCCCTAAAAACCATTATTTCCTCAAATCCTATCTTCAACAATTATACCCATGGCCGCCGAGAGGGGGTGGGATGGGGGTGGACGGGGAAGATTCCCAGGGCCCCGTGTTTGTACAAATAATTTTTTTTCATGAATTCTTATTTATTTATCACTTATTAAATCTTATTTATTGCTTCAAAAAAATCTTTAAGACAAAAAATGCTTCTTTCAATCTTACTATTTTTCTTTGTAAAATTAAAATTAGAATTTATTCAATCGTTGTCGATGATTTTTCTTTTTTTAATTTTCTTTTTAAAACGTTAACATTTGTAAAGATTTCAAGACTTGATTTCTCATTAATGCTTTTAAAATTTTGCGCTTTAGACAAAAATTTGTAAATAACAAATATATGGTAAATTGAAACTTTTAATAAATACTACAATTTCGTTAAATACAAAATATTATTATTAAAATTTTAATAATTTAATATCGATGTTGGGCATATTATTATATGTTAAATGTAATAAAGTTAAATGTAACACCAAAAAGCGTAGATGATGCCATTCTAAAAGATTTAGAACCACACCCAACAACATTTCCTGTAGACAAACGCGGTAGGGTAAGGTTGCTAATATTGTACCGATGCCTATATTGTACTTTTAACATAACTCGTTATTTTTACAACCCACAAAAAGTTTTTTAACTTATTTTTTATCTTTGCTGAATAAAATTAAGTAGTCAACTGTTTTTTTTTTTGTCATCCAACTTCCTTAAGGCCAGAGTAAGCTCTTGCTGGTTTTTTAATGGAGATTTGTTATTTTAGGTTTTTATGGCTAAGCGTATTTCACATAAAAAGCGGAAGATATGATTTGTTCAGTGTACTTATGTTAAAGAATAATTTATCTAAATTCAAAATAAATACCTAGAATTTAAAATATCTTATTTTTAGTAGTCAAATTTTTTAATTAACTGAATGTCAGATTAGTTGCGTAAATTGTACCTCAAGGCATATCCTTAATTGTACCGACGCAACCATTCTGACCGCTAAAAATGCGTGTAAAGTTTAACAAATTCCTTTTGCGATTTCAATTAGAGAAATATCCATACTTAAAAAACGAACTTCACCACTTAAACAAAATAAGAAAAATTTCAGTATTACTCTTGTATTGACAGGCAGTCCTTAAAAAGATGCACTCTCTAGTGCAGTTTTACCAATATGTCAAGGCTGGTGTCATGTTGGCTGTGCAGGTGTTAATCAAAAACAGACGTAATATATTTGAAACTTTTGCGAAAAATAATGTTTTTATGTATTTTATTTTACAATATTTAGTGTGGTTGTTTTTAAATAGATATAGTATATATTGTTTTACATTATTTAGTATAACTATCTTTAATATCTACCTTCCTTCACTATTTTAATCTTAGCTTACCCATTGGTAAAATATTTCCAACTGCTGATTTTATAAAAACCATTCCTTTTAATCAGTTCTTTAAATCCCTTAAATCTAAAATCATAAAATATTTGCAAAGCTGTAAAGTAATTGAAATCAAGAAAGTGGTACAATATCGGATTACAATGGTACAATTAAGGATCTAGTTTCCTTAACTGTACTCTTAGCGCTATTTTTTTAGTTTGATTCTTCGAGACTTAACGCTTTTTAAATTTTGAGCTTTTTAAACATGTTTACAACAAACAGTCCCTAAATTATGAAATCCAATTGAAAATTAAGGTTTCTACTCAGTAGATTGCCTACATTTTTTTATTTTGTCTTAGGGGGTACAATATTGGCAACCTTACCCTATATATGTTGCCTGTTTGGTAAAGGAGAAAGGAAGGCTGGGATTTCGTCGGTAATAAGACATGAGCTCTTTTAATATGACCATGCAGAGTGAAATTGCATTAACCATAACGCCTTACTTGTTTGTAAAACACAAATCAGTTATTAATGCTTTTTGCAGATTGCAAGGTTTTCACACAAACTTTGTAAGTTAAAATTTAACACAACGTTGGTGTTGTTACCTTCAGCATGGGGTTTCAGAAACTTATAAAACAATCTGTACTAGTTAAGCTTGTCCATGTATTCTTAGTCTATATCGTGCAGAAGCTGCAGCAATAAAACTAACCAAATCTTCAGCAGTTATACTTATCATTGTCTTAGATTTGTTAAAATGACTAATGATCCCGCACCTATATTTTCATCATAAAAACCTAGAATCTATAAAAACTTCAGATCTAAAATCAGGTCCAAATGACAGAAAAAAAGCCTCAAGTGTATTGAAACCTCCTTCTACTGCCCAGTAGGCACAGAGACGTGACAAAAACGTGAATTTCACGTTAATTTGGCACGTGACATTTAGGTGACTTTTTGGTCCCCATGAAATGACCAATTCACGTGATTTATGGACGTGTTTTTCACGTTACTTTTGGCACGTAATATTTAACTGATTTTTCGGTCCCCATGAACTGTTCAAAAGACGTGCTTTTTACGTTAATTTTGGCACGTAATATTTAAGCAATAATTGTGCTTTATAATTACGAAATGTTTGGATTCGTGTAAAGAAAAAAAACACATCGTCGAGGAAACATCTAATACGTATTAAATTACATGATTTTATTAGTCAGTATATAAGTTCTTGACATAAATATTTTGAATTTGTAATAAAAGCTGCACTTTTGTTAAAATATCCTCCTTATTTCCAATAAGTACAAAGTCATAGATCTGCAACTTACGAAGAGCACGCTTCAATCCACTAAGAGCACACTTCAAACTTAATCTAACGAATAAGTCGATTTAATCTCCCGTAAAAGCACGCTTCAAACATAATCTAACGAATCAGTCGATATTTTCTCCTATAAGAGCACGCATCAAACTTTATCTAATGAATCAGATTTAGCTAAAAAGAAACGAATAAAATCTTAAATAATATGATTATTTAATAATTATCTTAAATCACAAACTTTTAAAACAAATCTTACTTAGTGAGTCGCCAACTTTTGGCAACAAAATTTTCTTGTTTTCTTTTATCTAAATCATTAAATAATTTTAAGAAAACAATACTACATACAATGTAAAAAAATAAAAAAATTCATTTGCGTTCTAATTTTATACTCTGATTGCTAAAAAAAATTGTTAATATATATATATATATATATATATATATATATATATATATATATATATATATATATATATATATATATATATATATATATATATATATATATATATATATATATATATATATAAAATTAATAAATGATGCACGTGATTAGAAAAAGACCTGTACTCACCTTATGTGATAACATCTGATTAAATAATTTGTTTTTTTTGTTTTCCATCTTCTTATATTTGCATCTGTTTCTGCATTAACTTGTTCATACATTAACTCACTAGATGCAAAGGTGACAGCCCACAAAGTTGCTTTAAATGAGTATTCTACAAATTTTTGAACAACATTAAATGTCATTTTAAGAATGCACACAGAAAAATTAAAAACATTTATAAAAAATAATAGTTACCACATAACCACACAATATTGTGTGGATTTTATATCATGTTTTTCCTTACCCATGGTGAGATTTTCACCTTGAGGCTCCTTTTGCTGTGGAAACATTCACCACGGCTAAGGAGCCTCATCTACCCCTAACTATATATAATATATTAAGTAAAAAACTAAAAGTATGTATAATAAAGTATTGTTAAATTAGGTCACCAATAAATACCGAGTGCTGAAAATTCAACTCAGAATCAAGTTGCATTCTCCAACAAGATATGAACTAAATTAAATTCTTGCTACAGGATGCTTTAGTGTTTTTGCAATGTCACAAAGTTCAAACTCTAAATCAGGTATTGCAATTGACCAAAGTTGAGCGTAACTTGGTTTAAATACTGGGAGGTTATCTAAATTAAAAGATAAATAAAATGCAATTTGAAATAGTAATAAAATAAAAAACAGATATTCAATGCGCTCACTATGCAAAAGATAAATAAAAATATTTTACTAGTTTAAAAAAACATGCATACATACATATACTCTTAGGAAAATTTAAAGTCTACAAAGAAAGAGTATATATATACTCTTTCTTTGTAGACTTTAATTTTTCCTAAAAGTTTAATTATTGTTTTTTAACTTGATAGACCGCTGCCCCTAATAAAGCCGTCAGTTAAAGTATGTACACTCCTTGCCTGTTCTCTCTAATCAGTCTATGTATACATACTCTGCTGCATCTATCCTAAACTCTACACCAACACACACCATCAGTGATTTATGTACACTCCCTGCATGCTCTCCCTAATCAGTCTATGTATGTACACTCCGCTCTGGTGAAACAAATAATTATCAAAAATAAAATTAAAATAATGATAAAAACATTCTGAAAACAAAAAATATCCTATAATCATCAATCTATAAAGTTGCATTTTATGGTTTTGAAAAAATAAAAAATATATTTATACAAAATAAAAATAGCTTTTGACACAGTAAAAACAAGATTTCAGGTGTAAATATATTTTATATGAAATAACTCATTATTCATAATCTGCAGTCAATCCACGAGGAGCACGCTTTAAATGTTCTCCAATGAATCTATCTATGATTTCCCTTGTGTTAGTTTGCGATACAAGTGCAGCTAAAAAACAAGGAACAAAATATTATATATTATTCATCAATAATAATAAATATGTTGAAACCCTGAAGCTGATTAATATGCTTATTAATATTAGAAACAAAAATTAATTTACTGTTTGATTTTGGAACATTTTAAAATCAGAAAAAATACTTACCTAGTATTGCCTTATATGACAAAGTCAGCTTAAACGATTTTTTCCCTTTGTTGCCCATCTTGTTAAATTTTTCCTGCACTTGTTTCTCCATCAACTCATTTATACACCTACTTACTAGTTGCGAAGGTGACTGACCGCCTAATTGTTTTAAACGACTAACCTAAAATATTTAACAATGAACATTTCATATTAGTTTCATTGATCCATAATTTCAATTTTTGACTAGTGATTTTGCTTGGTTAATGATTAATGGCCAGTTTTATAAAAACCAAAAAGAATAACATAACATACTAGAAGATTATACTGATTTTCATCACCCAACTGTCTATCAAAATTTTCAAATTTTTCCATGGTGTCAAACTTTGTAAGATGGAAACTTGAATCTGCTGGCTCTATTCTCCTACCTAAGCTTTCTAATTTGGCAACAATATCTGCCTGACCAGCTTTAATAGCAGCCAACTCCATAAACAACCCATACTGCATTCCTAAAACAAAAACATTTGGATCAACTTTATTTTATAACATAAAAGCAAAAGAATAGTTTTCTCAGCAACTAATAAAGCTGTTGTTAGAACAACTGGTATCATAAAGAGCAATTTTGTTTCAAAAATCTTTTCTTATTTCACCTCCTATTAATGACAGTTATTGTATTAATGAACCTAATCCTAGATGTAAAAACTACTAGTATAGTTTTGTAAAAACACTAGTATAGCATTGTAAAAAAACTGGGTGGACTAAGAATACATTTAGGCCCCGGAAATAGCGATGACAAAGGCCCACAATATAAAATTTAAAAAGACCTACTTCTGGAACAGGACTGGAAAGACAATTAGGCCTGCTATAAAACCGGTATACACAAATTTACCCGGTATACTGGTGGGTATACCATTCCAGCACTTTTTGAAATCTTATGGAACACATCATTTATAGATTTTTTTTAAATACAAAATAAGTAAAAATACTTTTCAAAATAATTACTGCCTAGCAAAGGTAAAAAGTAAATTAAAAAAACTTACGCCTCTGATCCATCAACTTAAATGAAGCAGGCGGGTCACCGTAATTTCCCAATCTACATGTTTGACTGGGTCTTGGTTGGCAGAGAGACACTGATGCATCATTGTGACAGGAAGTGGAATTTACGTTAGGCATAGGATGAGGTAAATTGTTTTGCTTCAATGAAGATTGTCTTGGGGATTGATCATTAATATTTTTGTTAGAAGCTGATGTTTGAATATATGAAGCTGATGTTTGAAAATATGAAGCAGATGCCGTGTAGTTGTTTTTGGTAACAACATTATGTATGTTAGGCAACAAATGTTTTGATTTTTTTGTTTGTTGAATTGCAACTTTTTTCGGACTGGAAAGCGAATCAGAGGAACAGCCTTCACTTTCATTAGAATATGTTTTGTACCTTCTTTTGCATTGGTCAGATTTTAAATTTTTGCTACTACAAAATTGTGATGCTCTTTTAACGACTAGATCTGGACTAGGCTCGCGAATCATTTCAGATGTTTTTAGTACAACGCCTAAATAAAGGATTAAATTAAATGAAAGGGTTATTATTTCCAGCTTTATACTAAAAAAAATTATTTCCACTTAGCAATGCAAATTTATCATAAGGTAAGACACAAGATGTCAAAAACCTTGAAAAGCCTAAAATAAAACATTGAAACACTTAAAAAGACATTTACCTGCAGGAGGACACTCTGATAATTCTGAGTCCATGTTCAAGCATATACTACACCTTTCTTTAGTGCCTTTACTTAAGGAGACTTTTATTAATGGAAATTGTTGCCAATTTGGACTAGGAGAAAGCCATTTTGATATGTAGTAATGTAGGGGGTGTTCTCCATTTGGAGGCCAGTACACACATTCTTCTTCTTCATTCACCCAATGAGAAGGAGCCATGCACTTTTTATGAATATTATCTTCATTAAGAGTCAGAACTGAGTAAAGTCTTTTGATAGGGCTGAAAAAAATATATATATATATATATATATATATATATATATATATATATATATATATATATATATATATGCAGGCTTGGTTGGGAAAGGCGTGCGATCGCACTCTAATCTTGACCACGCATACAATATTTAGTTGCGACAACTTGCCCACGGCTTCATAGATGTTTTTATTTTTTGAAATGTTCTCAAAACATCTTAAGAGCCGTGGCCAAGTTGTCCCAAATAAATATTTTATGCGTGGTCAAGATTAAAGTGCAATTGCACGCCTTTCCCGACCAAGCTTGTATATGTATAATATATATATATATATATATATATATAACTATATCTTAATAACTTTAATAAATAACTATAAAAGAAATCATTACTAAAACCTAATTCTAATATTGTGTAGCAAAAACCATTTTTCATTCAATTTCATTAAAGAAATTATAAGAAAAAGCTTTATTAAAAATGCAAATCTTAATTAACTTTACCGAGGTAACAACAAGGTAAATAGTAATTTTGGAGTCAAGCCCTTGAGGCTGAAATAGCCAAATTTTGGACACTGTATATATATATATATATATATATATATATATATATATATATATATATCAGTCTTCTTCATTTGAAATTTACCGCCAGCGCAGAACTTCTTAATGAAGGAAAAAGATTTGTTGCAATTTAAAAACACACTTGAAAATTTTTGGCGAATGCTAAAAAAAGGGCAGACGAAAGAATTGGCGGGTGTGTGGGCGAGCGCCAGTGGTTGGAAGAAACAGTAAAGACTGATATATACATAAATACATACATATATATATATATCTATATATCTATATATATTTATTTATATATATATATATATATATATATATATATATATATATATATATATATATATATATATATATATATATATATATATATATATATATATATATACAGTGTCCAAAATTTGGCTATTTCAGCCTCAAGGGCTTGACTCCAAAATTACTATTTACCTTGTTGTTACCTCGGTAAAGTTAATTAAGATTTGCATTTTTAATAAAGCTTTTTCTTATAATTTCTTTAATGAAATTGAATGAAAAATGGTTTTTGCTACACAATATTAGAATTAGGTTTTAGTAATGATTTCTTTTATAGTTATTTATTAAAGTTATTAAGATATAGTTATATATATATATATATATATATATATATATATATATATATATATATATATATATATATATATATATATATATATATATATATATATATATATATATAGATATATATATATAGATATATATATAATTATTATTATTACCCTTAATCAAGTAGTGTTTTTAGGTTATATTATAACCCATAAACACTGCCCAATGAATGGGGTCTATTTATATTATTCGATAATTTAGGCTCATTTACCCTTATTTTCAGAAATTTTGTCTGGAAGAATATATGGTTATAATTTATGAATAACACACATTTATGAAAACAATGTTAAATTTTGAAAATAAATATTTCGTAAGTATAAAAATTAAATACTATTACTATTATGAAAAATTATATTTGTCTACAACTGTCTTGTATCAAAACTGTGAACCAGAGCTGATATGATAAATCCATCAAGTGTAGGCATGCAGACACACTTCCGCACAATATCATGTTTTTGCTTGACACAAGGAGTAGAAATGGCACTTTTGCGTAAGAAAAATATATCAACATCCTTTGAATGCACAAAATCTGTAAAAAAATTGTCTAAAGAATGCTTTTTGAATTTAATGCAATGAAATTGATCACCAACAACTTTTTTAACAAATACAACACTTGAGTTAGTTATAAAACAATTATCTTTATCAGAAACACCAATGCGGAAAGTGTTTTTTGGTGTTTGATGAAAATCATTCAGCTCGTCAAGTCTTTTGGCTATTTGTATCAATGGATTTCTCGCTCCACTGATCATTTTTTTCAACTTTTGAAGGTAATTTTCAAACTTAAATGCAGATAGAATATCAAGAGACACACCATAATTCCGAACATCTTCACAAAGGTGCAAAAGACCATGTACATTATAGACACAAAATAAATCTCCATACGCATCTACTGAATTAGTTACAAAGTAACTTAGAAGTCGTTCTGCATTCTGAATATTTGAGTTGCGAATAGCATTATCACTTTCGCACAGGAATCTTATAGCAAGGGACAGACTTAAAAAATGTTTGTAAACAGAATTTTCAACAATATCTTTAAGGGCAAAAATACCTGTGTAAATCAAAAATGAGTGCAACTCAGTTGCTTTCCATCTATCCAACTCAACAAGACTTCGTGGCTGTCTAACAAAGTCACTTGGGAGTTTACCATTCAAACTTGTTAGCTTTTGAGAGACCTGGTTGATCATGTTGGCTGATATTTTTCCTGAACTTGTGCCTTTTATACAGCCTTTTAGAAAATATAAAATTCTCCGCATAACACCAAGACAAACAAGATGCATATAATCAAGCGGAAACATACTCACAAAACCAATAGACTCAACATCATGTAATGAACTTTTGCTGGTTTGGTGAGATCTATTATTATCATCTTTGAAAAAGTAACCGTTTGTCCGAAAGATCTGGTCTGTTCTTAAAACAACATTTTCTTCATGGTGTGAAAAAACAATACGATTTTTTAAACTCTTTCCAACAATTGTACACCTTTCGCATGAGTGCAAACCACAATGACTAATGATTCCTTTTAGCATTGCTCTGGCAGGAGCATCGCAAACAAATGCATAAACAGTAACAATGTAATCAATGCTATCAACATGAAGACCATTATGTTGCAAGTCATTTAACTCATCTACTAACTTATGCAAATACACATCACATGGGGGCTTTTTATTACCACAAAATAAACCAACAACAAATGGTTCCATTCCTAAAATTGAAGCAAGTATTGGCCATAGTTGGGTAGAGTTTGATTTGAACAAAGGTATGCCATCAATATTGAAAGTTAAATAAAGGGAAGTTTCTTTGATTGATTTATAAGAAATTTGTTTTGCAATCTGTGTTTTTAAACCTAAATAAATGTAATCACCATAACCATCAATACTGATAGTTGCAATTCTTCTTTTTGTTTTTAATAATGTTCTAGAATCTGTAGGTACACTTTGATTACACTCCAAAAATAACTCTAATGCACCATTAATACATTGTCTTGTACATCTATTTGTAAGAGCCCAGTGACGCAGTTTAGAACATAAGCTTTCATCATAAATACTATTTTCATCTTCTTTATTACCAAAAGAAACACTTTCTGAGGAATTTAAAGAAACATCTATTTCATTATTGCAATTATTCAAATCACTTTCAATAAACAGAAAATCATTATCTTCTACATCATTTGAAATATCTGTAAAACTATCATCGCTATTTTTATTTTTTGTTATCTCAAAAGAACCTTGTGTAGATAATGACATCTGGATAACAGCTAACTGACGTTTCCTCCAGGATGATACAGAACTGAAGACATAAACAAGCTTTAAAGCTTATAATTTGTATCTTGAAAATTAAAATTTATTTATAACATAAAATTAGCAGAAAAACAGAAATATTTTTAAAAAGTACATAAGTAAAATATATAAGCAATAGGGCATATATATATATATATATATATATATATATATATATATATATATATATATATATATATATATATATATATATATATATATATATATATATATGGTACAGGACAAACAGAAAACATAAAATAACTTGTAGCCATCACGTGAATCACAAAAGAAGATGAAGAAAGGGAAAAGTGAATTTTCTCAAACTTTAAAAGTTAAAATGTTGTTGGACCTTACTACAGAATGATATTCCTAGGTAATAACATAACAATTCCATTGGGTCTTCCTAGTCAATAATATTTTATGCAGAACTTATCATTTGTCATGTAGCTTAATAAATTTAGCATTAAATAAGTCATAATAACATATTTATTATTAAATTAATTACATCGACAAATTTGACGGTCTAAAATAATATATAATAGGGTAGAAAAAAAAGTATACCTTGTACTAGGGTTTGATCTTTTGCGTGTTGCAATATGAGAATTATCTGCCATAACGTTACTCGATTTTGAACTGTTTTGAACTATATTTATTAAACCTAAATTAATAAAACTTAGATATAAGATAATAAAATATGTTTAGATAAAATATTATATATGTGACATTTTATTTTTGTCAAAAATGCATCGCGACGTTATAAGATATCTTATACCCTGATACTTTTTTTTATTATTATAAAACTACAATGCAAAATAATTATATTATTATAAAAGTAAAATAAAAAGTAATTACAATAATGAATATATAAACTACATATTTCATATAATAATTATATTGAAAAAATCCACAAAATTGTTTGCAGAAAATATTCTGAAAAAATTCAGAATATTTTTCCCCTCATTTTTCTCTTAATTTTGCATTCAGCCAAGTTGTTTCTCAATTTTTTAAAAACTTTCCTTAATTTTTGTATGAATGACTAAAACAACATAAAAACAAATAGATGGCAATAATATATACTTTAACTTGTATGGAAAACTTGTATATGTATGGAAAACTTTTTGGATATTTGGAAAGAGATAAATTTCAGAAAAATATCCGGTATTCCAGGAATATCCTGAATAAGATAATCTTTGAAACTAAATTATAAAAAAATATTAAATAAAATAAAGAATATCTTTCCAAGTTTCTAACACAGGTTTTTATTGTGAATAAAAAAAAGTTCCAAAATACACAATATTTTGGCAACGTAACTTTCACGTTTCAATCAAGTAAAATTGTCACCTGGATGAGATCACCTAAAATATACATGTTTGAAACGTGAAGAAGGAAACTGGGTAAGACCATGCATCAAACTTTATCTAATGAATAAGTCAATATTTTCTCCAATAATAGCTAAACTTAAATTATAATATGACTATTAAATAATTATTTTAAATCACAAATTTTTAACACAAATCTTACTGGTGAGTCACCAACTGTTTTTGCAACAAGATTTTCTAGTGTTGCTATTTCTTTGATCTAAATCATGAAACAATTTTTAAAAAAGCAATGCTATATAGTATATGAACAAATAAGCAGATATTGCAATTAGCCATACTTGAGAGAAACTTGCTTTACATATTGGAAGGTCATCAACATTGAAAGATAAGTATAATGCAGTTTCAAATACAATAGCATCATAATCATCTTTTTGTGGGGAAAACATTGAACAAATCCGCATTAATAACCTGTTTTATATTGTACATAATAACAATGGTAATAAAAGTCAATTAATACATATAATAATAATTTCATAAATATAATTCAAACATATATATTAATCAGATAATATTTAAATAATAAAAAAAATGAAATAAATAAGTATTAACCTTTTTTAACAAGTAAAACATGAGATCAAGATGTCATATATTACAAAAAGATAAAGATTTAATAATAATAATAATAATAATAATAATAATAATAATAATAATAATAATAATAATAATAATAATAATAATAATAATAATAATAATAATAATAATAATAATAGTAATAATAATAATATATATATATATATATATATATATATATATATATATATATATATATATATCAATAATAAATAACATATCACATTTATTTATTGATATTATCTTGGATAAATTCTTTAACCTTGTTGATAAAAACCAAATAAAGGAAGAAAATCTATTTTTGGTTTTTATCTAAATGACTCTTGAGCAATAATGTATGCAGAAGTTCTACAGATATTATTATTGCTCAAGAATCAAGAATAAGTTCTGCTAGAACTTATAATTTGTCCATGTAGCTTACTTAATTTGATATTAAATTTGTTACAACATAACTTATTTTGTACTAAATTAAGTAAGCAAAATGGACAAATTCGCCAGTCTAAAGTATTACATCATAAAGTAGAAAAAAAGTATACCTTGTATTTGAGTTTAATCTTATTTGTGTGGCAAATAGGGACGTTTGGTACTTTATTTAACTTAATTTGATATAATATGGATACTAGATATTACAACTTAAAATATATTGGAGTTTTTAGTTCTGTTTTAAATTCATTGCGTTATAAGATATTATATAGACCAATTTTTTTTTTTTTTTTTAATTATGATAAAACTACAACAAAAATTAATTATATTATCATAACAGTAAAATAATTATAACTAATAAAATGAATACAAAAACTATACTATAAAAAGATAATTAATATAATAAAAATTAGTATTTCCCATTTCTTATCAAAGGCTTTTATTGAGAATAAAAAAAGTTCCGAGAGACGCGATATTTTGGCACTTAACTTTCACGTAACTTTCACGTAAAATAGTGACCTGGACGAAGTCACCTAAAATACACGTGATTGAGACGTGAATAAAACGTTGCGTGCCTACTGGGTGTGTGGTTGGTCCATCAGAAAAAAAATGAAGATCTGTAATTTGTGGGTTATCTATCTTGAGTTCAGTTAGCACGGGTTCCAGATGTGCCCATATAGAAGGAGGATCGTGCCTCAAAGAGTCGGATGTAGTTGTAAATGACTGATGTCCATCCATTTTATAAATTACTCCTGTATGCAATGTAGCTTGCTTGTTACTTGCTCCAAAATGTGAAGATTGAATTGCAGCAAAATTATTGCACACATAGTTCTCAGAAAAATCTATATGTATAACAGCTTCGTTCACATTTACTGTTTCTTTAAATTGTTTAAACATTCTGAACTGGTGCCTTATTATAAAAACATGCTTGCATAGCTCGTTTCGAATTGATTCACAGAATTTTAATTTAAGATCTTTAAGTGTTCCACGCTTCACACTTTTCCTGATAACACTTGTTGTTTTCTTTTCTCCCATCTTTTCATATTCCTGTTTTTCTTTTTCCCACTGGAACCAAACTATAATACTTTCATCTTTTAACAATCCTTTTGCTTGAAATTGAACGCGAGACTAAAAACAAATGTTACATTCTCTGAACATGCATTCTCTTCTATCAGTACTACAACAAACTTGTTTCACTACTTCTTCAATATTTTTTTCTTTCAAAACACGCAGGTTTACAAGTTTATCACAAAGTAATTGTATGTTCTCGTGTTTTTTGCACAGACATGTATCTCTGTCTTTAGCCGACGGTTTGCGGACAAAAAATGGGCGATAACGAGTAAACGTTGTATATGAAATGTTGTTTCTCGTATATTCCGCGCTTAATTTTTCATAAAGGTTAAATAAATTTCATTAAAGGTTATTAATAAATCGAGTAGTAGTCGCTTTTGTTTTTTATCTTTATTTTTTGTTACAGTCTGTTTCTTTCCAGTTGTTATTCTAGAATTGTCATCATGTGTAAGAAACTCTCTGATCAAATTTTTATATTCGTGATGTCAGCTCCGTTATGTTGTTGTCAACTCCGTTATTAAGAGGAAATCACGGAGTTGACAGTAACGGAGTAGACATAATTATACATAATCAATAATATCTCATTATTACTCATTGGAAAACATCTTTAAAATCTTTTATTGCTATATTGTCCAAAAGATTTAAAGAGTACTAAAACACGCCATATAAAAATTTGTAATTTTACGGAATAAAAAAGCGTAACGGAGTAGACTTCGAATAAGAATATCATTTTTAAAATAAGGTAATTAGGCTATCATTTTTATATAAATAATGCTTGCAGCACGATATAACTTTAAATGTTAATAAATTCCATAGAACTGGACTTTTTTTCATTATTTTAATTAGTAAATAAGTAAAAACTACAAACCTGTGACTATTTTAGAATGTAGTAACGGAGTGGACAAAAAATGTGGGGACAGCAAGTTTTTGACAAGAGCTACAACAGGATAAGGTGTAAATTAATATATGTATTAAAATACCATTTATTAGCATGACTAAAGCACTAAATTATGTCCCCGATTAGCCTTAATACAAAAGAAAAAAAATTATTGAGTATAACAATATAGTCCTAGATGCAGCACACAAAATTTTAAATTTTAGTTGGAAATATCCGATAAAATGCTAGTTGATATTAACGATAAGTATTACTACCCACGTTGCTGTTTTTTATGTTATTTGTACAAGAATTGCGTTTTTATAGCTGTAGGACAAAATTTCAGTAACGGAGTTGACGGAATGAGAAAATGACTCATAAATGAACTGTAAATGAAAAATATACGACAAAATATCTAAAAAAGTTGAAATTATGCTTGAATTAAGCCATGTTGTGTTATTGTTAATGTTAGTAGTTTTCTGATTATAAAACCAGAACGATCGTAAGTTGTTCGAATAATGATCACTAATCTTTGTTGTTGTTGTTGTTGTCGTCACGTTAATTTTCGCTGTTTTAGTTGAGGTCACCACGGTAGCTTTTGTTACTTCTGTTGGTATTACGATGTAACTTTTTGTTGTTATTGTGGTTACGTAACCTGTTGGTATTTTTGTATTGGCTACTGAGGTTTTAATGAACGTTGTAGCTAATGGTTGTGTAGTGGTTGTTGTTGATTGCTCGATCGGTAAAATGCAGTTATATCGCAGAGCAACTTTTTAATGTCACTTGGACTTAAGTCAGTTGAACTGCCCAACGCAATTTTGTAATCAAACTTTGAATGCATGGTCATGTATTCTTTAAGATAAGGAACAGAATTGTTTGTTGGGTTGATATATTTCGAGAAAGCAAAGCTGAAACACGAAAGTTATTAAACTTAACATACTTGTGACGATTAGTATTTACTTAAAATTTTTTTCTTTCCACTAAGTACATAAATCAAAGAAGAAATCTTCAAATTACACAAATGAGCTTACTTTTTATAATGCATGATGCTGTCAACATCGTATGGAATTTCCTGAGTTGACGTAATGTTTGGATCCTGAAGCTTAAACTCATACTCTAAACCTTAAAAAAAAGGTTTTTTAAAAATGTTTGACATTTTTTAATGCGCTCTTTGTCGACAAAACAATTCATATTTGTATGAAGCATAAAAAAAGTGGTAAAGATAAAGTTTTTCTAACTAGTTATAGCTCTCAAATTTTTTCTAACACTGAAAATGTTTCTAACTTATTAAGATATTTTCCAACAGAAATAGTTTATGAGTATTGAGAGAAGAACTCGTGCAAAAACTACTAATGTGCTTTTGTTGTATTTTTCGCAAGATCTCCAAAATCATTTATCATTTTTTAAGTATAGACCTAGACCCCTCAATGCTCATAGCCAGCTACACCCATGCAAGAGTATTTTCAATATTTACATAAAACTAAAAAGCTAGTTACCTTCCAGCACGTTCGAGTTATTCACCACAATATAATTATCGTGATCAAATCTTTGGTGTTCGTGGAAGAAACCTGATACATGCAGAAGTTCGTGAATCATAACTGGCCTTTGAGCACAGCCAGTGGCGTATCTAGGGTGGGGCAGGCAGGGCACGTGCCATGGGCGCCAACCTGAAAGGGGCGCAAAAGAGGCTTGGTTGCGATACAATAAGTGAGAACTATATAAAATAAATTAAGAAATAATATATTATATAAAATAAATTAAGTTTTGAATTATTTCTCAGTGTTAGATCTATTATGCTTTTCAACTGTTCTGCAAAATATTATATTTCTAAAAAATGTACTAAAAAAAGCGGTTACGAATATGTCAAGGAAATCGACTGTTATTAATAAAAATTGAAGAAAAAAATTAAGATCGATAAAAAAGGGGGGTAAAAAAAAATGTATATTTAGTCTATTTTTTAGTCAAGATATCATTGTTTTAACTAAGGTAAGATTTTAGACAAATTATTCTGACTCAGCATCAAAAAAAGCAAATTTCATTTTTCTTTTAAAAAGTTAAAGTTTTAACATAATTTCTTTATATAAAAAACAAAAAACAAGCTTTTAACATTTATAAATAAAAAGTTAGATTTAAAGGGGGTGAGCCACCTTAAATAAATCAAAACTGAAATATACACTGGCGCCTGGTATTGCCTGCATGGGCGCCTTCTGAATCACTGGATTCGTCTTCTACAAATATATTCTAAAATATTTTGTTGAGATATGTTAAGGTAATTAAAAAATATATTGCTTTTGTCAATTATATATAGCAAATTCTTAATAATTTTAAAAATAATTAGCTGAGAACCATGAATCGTTCTTTTGAGAAAAAGGAAAGTGGGGCTGCAAGTCGAAAACGACGTTCATTAGAGGCAAAAGAAAAAGAAAAAAGCAGCAAAGTTTTTAAGATGTTTTTTCAAAAATCGAGCACGAGCACGAGCACGACTTCTTCAGATAACCTAGAAATTTCTGCAAGCACAAGGCCTCAAGAATTAGAAGATACTGGGTCAAGTTCAAGCAAGAAAGAATTAGCTGCGGCATCTATTGATGGCGATGCAGAGAGTTTTAGTTATAATTCCAAAATCCTTGCTACTTCTGAAGAAACAGAAGTTGGGCCTGAGTTTGACAAAGAAATGAAGATTGATGACGTTGAAGATAAAGACTTGATATCCGAAAACGTCCAAATTATTAAATGTCCCATACCTAAAATTATTGTAGAACACGACATCGGATTTCTTATGTTTAGTGAACAAACAGGAAAAGCAATCATAACTGATCCATTGAGAATTGAAATTATTAAACATGGTTTTAAATATTTCCAAAACATCGAAGGTCCTTTTCTGCCGACTAACAATCGTTCTATGAACAAAAGTTGGTTCTTTAAAAAATTAGGAAATGGTCACGGTGAGCAAGTGATGCGTTCATGGTTGGTTTACTCGCCTTCCAAAAAATCTGCCTTTTGTTTTTGCTGTCTTCTTTTTTTAAAATGCGAAAACCAATCTAGTTTGGAACAAGAAAGCGGATTTAATAATTGGAAAGCACCTGAGAGAATGAATGTACATGAAAATTCAAAAAACCACAGACAATGCTTTACCCAATGGAAAGAACTGGAAAGAAATTTATTTTACAATAGAGGAATAATTGATGCAGAACTTCAACAACAAATTCAAAGAGAAAATCAAAAGTGGTGTGATATTTTGAAAAGGCTGTTGCACTGCATCAAATACCTTGCAATGCAAAATTTAGCTTTGCGAGGACACCGAGAATCACTTCAATCAAATGCTAACTCAGGAAATTTACTTGGTTTACTGAAACTAGTTTCCAATTTTGATCCTGTTATTAAAGATCATTTAAAATTTGCGGAGAGCCATCCTGGATCCACAACATATCTTTCTCCCAACATTCAGAACGAGTTCATTCACATCATAGCATCCACTGTTCGTGCTAACTTGCTTGAAAAGATACATAAAGCAAAGTATTATGGGCTAATGTTTGACTCAACTCCAGATTTAGCCCATCGCGAACAAATGTCTGAGGTAGTTAGGTATGTCGAGATCGATTTCGAGAAAAAAACAGTATATATAAAAGAATCTTTCCTTGGCTTTATCCAACTCAGCGATAAGGATGCAGCTAGCTTAGCTCAAACAATATTGGAGCAAGTAGAAAAAGACGATATGAATGTAGAAAATTGCAGGTCACAATGCTATGACAATGCTGCTGTTATGGCTGGCCACAAGAGTGGTGTGCATCAAATAATAAAGGAAAAAAACAACCTTGCCATATTTGTCAATTGTGACAATCATAGTCTTAATTTGATAGGCGTACATGCGGCTAAAGAAGAAGTAATGATGGTTACTTTTTTTGGAACCATCAATGAGCTTTACGTTTTTTTCTCAAGATCAACTCAATGATGGCAAAAACTTAAAGATGCTGTGCCTATTACTTTGAAGTCCGATTCCGATACCAGGTGGAGCGCCAAAACAGAATCAGTAAAACCTGTACACACCTACATTGATGAAATAGTGGAAGTTCTTCAGAACTTAATGGTAGACGAAAGCGCGTCAAATGAAACGAAAAGCGATGCAAAGCAGCTTTATAATAGAATTTTAACGTATGACTTTCTCACATTGCTAGGGTTTTGGAACAAGATTCTTGGCCGAATTGACCGTGTTCAAAAGAGGTTGCTGGATCCTAAAATGAACTTTCATAATGCAGCTTTAGATTTGAAATCGCTCCAAGATTATTTCCAAAGTGAGAGAGAAGTTTTAGTTACTGACTCACTAAAAGAAGGAGTTCAAATTTGCAACGAATGGGGTGTTGAATTTGAAAGACGTCAAAGAAGAAAAAAAAGAATGGATGGCGAAATGTCTAGAGATGTTGGGTTAACAGCAAAAGAAGAAATGGAAAGGGTAATAAAAGGGACTGTCGACCGTCTTTTTAATGAATTGAAAACAAGAAGCGTTCGATTAATGGAAATTGATGAAAAATTTGGATTTCTTCTTGATGTAGAAGGGTTGTGCTTCAATACGGAAATCAATCACTTAAAAGATCAATGTAAAAAATTTGGCGAAGTCTACAGTTCTGATGTGGATGGACGAGAACTGTACGAAGAAATTTTGGACTGTAGAATGCTGCTTACTAGCTGTAAGGAAAAAATATCAAGTCCCGAGCAACTACTTATGTTTATAGTTGAATATGGAGACGAAAACGTTTTCCCTAATATGCGTATAGCATTGCAAATATTGCTAACAATAGCTGTGTCTGTAGCTAGTTGTGAAAGATCATTCAGTAAACTTAAACTGATTAACTCTTACTTGAGAGCTTCGATGGGCCAAAGCCGTCTCTGTGATCTCGCTTTACTAAGCATAGAGCGAGAAATTACCAAAGAAATTGACTTTGACAATGTTATTAAGAAATTTGCAGCAATTAAAGCTAGAAAAATAAATTTGTAATATATGTTACATAAACAAATTGTTTATTTATAATGAATAATAAAGTTTTATTAAAAGTTTGTGTCATCATTTATTAAAAAATTGTAATTAAGCACTTTATGTGGGGGAGGAGGGGCGCGAGATCGGTGTTTGCCCCAGGCGCTATTTACCCTAGGTACGCCACTGAGCACAGCTGTTACCAAACGTCATAGTTTGTGATCCGTTCTGATAATAGCCAACAGGCGACAAGCAACTATTTTTTAAACAGAGACGAGAAATACTCAAAAAACAAATGACGAGCAGTTATGAACATTAAGAAAAGCAACTGCTTTTTAAAGAAGGAACAAGCTAGTTCTCAATGCCGTTAAGTAATTTAAAAAAATGCGTAAACACCATGTAATTAAGCAAGTACGTTATAGCTAGTTTACTAATAAATGCCATAAAAAAAATGGTTGCGTGTCCATTATTAAAAAGAATTACTTACGGTTGACTCTCAAAATCTCTTTTAATCAACAAGTAGTTTGTCTCATTGGTTTTTGGAATAAAACGAACGCATGTATGGTTTTGAATGCGCATCGTTGCTTCTCTTCCCAGCAAGCACACAACGTTGAAATAACGTTGATTGACGTTGATCAACGTTATTTCAACGTTGTTTCAACGTTGTGTGCTTGCTGGGTTGTTACTGACTTTCCGTAGTCATCTAAAAATGAAAATTTTTTCCATCATTATAACTCCAACATTTGGGTCCTAGGACATTGTTTTGCCACTAAAAAAGGACGAAAAAGCTTTTGTTGTACTTTTAAAATAATCCATTATTGCAAGAGCAATGGAGTGTTATCTTAAATTTTCACTTTAAAACGGTACACACATCCGCGTTCAAAAAGATTAAACCACCTCATTTTTATCACTTTTTACTTTAATAACACCCTGATATCTTCTCTAGTTAAGTCAGCAAGCTTATTTAGGACGTCGACGGAATCTTGATTGAAAATCGTATTTTGGTTTTCGATCAAAATGGTTTCAAGCACTTTTACAATTCTCAAAAACTAGTTTAATGGCTTGTTTTTTTTTAATCGTCTTTTATAGCTTTGTGATGATATTGGCTTTTGTCATTTGAAACATGATGTCATCCTGCAAGACTCCTTTCGGTCTTCTCATTTTCGAAGATTTGTAGTTTAAAAATTGTTTTAAAGTTAATTTTGTTGAACGTGTATTCATGGAGCAAACTTCTTGGTGTGTGAAGGATAGGGGGGAAGGGGAGAGCGGTGTGATATACATATATAAATATTAATTCATCACTTTAATATATAAAATGTTAACAAGTCAAAAACTTTTTTTTTTCAACTTAAAAAAAACATATCCACTTCAACTTAGAGCATCCCGCCATCGGAAATTGCGTATATGTGTAAATTTACATTGAAAACTTGTACTGTGTTCAAAAGAATGTTATTGTAGTTTTCCAGAAACTTACCAACGAAGTTTTCATCAAATATATACTGTACAATACCACCCGGCCATTTACTTGAATCTTCTTTAAGAACAGAACGTTTATGGGGGTGTAAAGCCCTGTTTAACGAAACTCTAAAGCACCCAATGTTCTGAACTAAGAGTATCAAATGCAATAATAACAGGAACAAGTTAACAGCTCTTATAGTTATTAGTACAATTTTTGTTTATTAAAAGTAAAAACTTACGATTTGTTAAACATGCTGCAATAATAAAGTACGGTATCATTTTCCCTCTACATACGTTTGTAGGCGGTTGTACAAAATTTGCACTTAAAAAAAGCTTTGCGCCGAATTTTAATTTCTAAAAAAGAAAGAAGAGAGTAATTTGATTTCACTTTTAAAAATGTTACCTTAACAAAATACCATAGTAGAACTATAATCTTCTTTGTTGTTTTAATCCTCTGATAACAATCGATAAAAAATCTTGTCGGAGTTTAACGAACATTAACGTTGCTTAAACATCAAATCCTAAGATACAAATTTATCAGCTTTATTTTAAAAATTTCTGAATGCCTCAACTAATATATGGTCTATTATACAAAACGGTGTCACTTGCATACGCAGATCATTTTAGCACGTCAAAGTTAAGACGTAAAATTTGGAACTAAAATATTAATAAACACTATGAAAAGTTTTATCCAACAAACAGAAGACAGGCACTTTACTATAAAATATGGTAATATTTAGGGCATAGGTTTTACAACGTATAAAAAAAAATCCGAAAAATTGCAAGGGTAATCAATCTTTCATGGGTAAAGTGGCGTGACGCAAAATAATATAGGAGAAATTTATACATCTTTACTCTGTTAGTAATTTGGAGGTATTTAAATTTCCATAAGTTTAATAAAGTAAGTT
The DNA here is from genome assembly GCF_058129835.1 of Hydra viridissima. Classification (NCBI taxonomy): domain Eukaryota; kingdom Metazoa; phylum Cnidaria; class Hydrozoa; order Anthoathecata; family Hydridae; genus Hydra; species Hydra viridissima. Next base: position 4,071,531 of record NW_028324308.1, on the reverse strand, counting down.
TAGTAAAGTACGATAAAATAACCACGGTTTCTTTTTGTTTTTTAAACATAAAAAGATGTAAAGATATGCGTAAGTCTCCGATCTTTTCTACCAGTTTTCTACTCAGTATCCATTTGGCATTTGACGTCCTAGGACGTCTAAAGTAAAACAAATTTGGTCCGAGGTTCCGCAACCTAATTAGGCGTCCATGGAGGTTCAAATTAGTCGAATTTTGTTTTGATTTCTAGTTCGGTTGTCGATTGACATTCGAATAAAAATTTTTGGGCATTTTTTTTTTAACACGCTTGCGCGAAAACTTAACCGCCATTGTTTTTTTGATATTGAGTTTAATAGCGTGCTAACCAATGATGTATATTAACTAAATATCTAACTCATGCTTTCACAATGAAGCAAATTTTTTTCCAACCAGGTTTGTTTTGCTAGCCAGGAATTACGCAATAATAAAAACAAAGCAACACAAAAATGAATCATTGTCAGTTTAAATAAAGAGGCAAAGGGTTTTAAAAACTTTAAAAACTTGCTTCACTATATTTTACGGAATTTTTTTAATTAATTTTTTTATTTTCTTTAGATTACACAGATTAAAGGTGTAAGTATGGACGGATGAAAGGTTTTTCATTCGGATGTCTACTGGACGTCCATTAGACTTCCTAAATAGACGTCCTAGGTCCAATTAGCACTTCCACTGGACGTCGTTGTGCGTGCAAATGCCCACTGGGTACGCACTTAATAAAGTAAAACTAGTATACCCAAATAGGTTTTCCTCACCCACCCAAATTAAGTCTTTGGACTTCTTTAATATTTGTGGTTATTGATTCTTTTCGTAAGACTAAAAATGTTTGACAACTTCCAGACTAGTAATGACCATAATATTTTAAATCTACGGTGTTAGAAGTTATTTAGAAACTAATAAACTAATTCCTCATACGGAAACACAGTTTTAGTTTAATTTATGGTGTTGTATAGCATCCGTAATTTAATTTCTCGTCTATTGTCTGTGTTATAAACCAAGTTACGAACATAATTGACGGATGTTCGTGAATTACGAAGTAGTGTTCGTAGATTACAAAGTTTTTGAAAATAAAGAGTTTGTTATTCACGGACAATTTTCAGAACATTTCAGGCAGTTTTCACGGATAGAAAAACCAACGTAACTACGAATAGGGTAAACTGACCTATATCTGGCCGCGTTTTAATTCTAGCCAATTTTCAGATGTCCTAACACTATGGACCAGAGTAACCGCCAGGTTGAGCTGTTCCCCAGGTCTGATTTTTCTTTTTCAGTATTTAGGTATACATTAGTAGACATTTATAACATTTAAATTTTCTGAGGGGTTGGACAAAGTTAAAAAAATTTTGCTCAAAAATAAATATTTTTAACCATAAAAATGTTAATAAAATTAGGCGAAAACTAGCTTGAAAACCCGCAAAATTAATAAATTGCTTACACAATGGCGGAATGTTTACATAAAACGTGTGCTGTTTGTCTCATACAGTTTGGTAAAAAGTCAACTAAAATTCAAAAGATCACTCCTGCAATTAATACAAAGATAAAAACATTCGTCTGGAGCTAGTGTAGTTTAGAAGTACTAAACTATCCCAAGATTATTTGTAACAAAGGTCACAGAAACCTATATAACATCAACATGAACAAGGTGGAGTGCCTGGGAAACTGGATAGAGAAGATATCCATGGTAAAAATAATGTTAATCTTTGTTTTGTTGTTTTTATTATTTATCATTACTTTCTACTTAATACTTTGTTTTATTTACAAACATATTTTCTTAACTAAAAATATGAAATTGAGAAAACTGAAAGTTTTTTTAACATTACATGTGTTGTTAAAAATCTAATAACACATGTATTATTACATAAATTTACATTTAATTGTAATGAACTTACTACATACTTAAATTTTAATCTTACATAGGATAAAATTTAACATTAAAAACGTTAGAATTATAATTACCATCATTATTTTTGTTTTTTATATGTTTACATAAAACGTGTGCTGTTTGTCTCACACAGTTTGGTAAAAAGTCAACTTTATTACATAGATATGATTCATTTTTTCATACTTAAATTGCTTCCCATAATAAAATTGATTGTATTGTTTTAAACAAAAAAATTTAGTCTTTATAAAAATAGTTTTTATAAAAGTAGTTTTTTTAAAAAAAGTTTTTATAAAAATAGTTTTTATAAAAATAGTTTTTATAAAAGTATTTAGTCTTTATTTTTGTTTTTAAACAAAAAAATTTTAGTGCAAGGAGTGGATCACATCTGTACCGAAAGCAGAGCTGTTAACAATCTCATTAAAGCAGCAGAACAGCTTGGACCTAAGAACTTAGAGAGTGTAGTCTCAGGTAAGTAAATTGACTTGTTTTTTCTAATAAAAATACATATTTAAAAAACCCAAGTAATAAACATATTTTGTTAATGAATGTGGCCGGGTATACTTAAGCAAAAGATGGAGTATTTATAGAGGACAGAAGTTTCAGTTGGTTACTCGAGGTTCTCCTTTAAAGATTGTTGTTGGGACTCCAGACAAGAAAAGTGACCGAGTTGAGATGAAACAGGTGTCCTTCGGTACTGTTATAGAGTTAGTTAAATCTCTTCAGCTTTCAAAGAATCAAACTAAGAACTTTTAGTTCCAAATACTGAGCTAGTATGAATTCAAATCTGAATTAAAAAAAAATGTTTTAAAAAAATTGAGGCTTTCCATACGTGTATAGAAGAAGTTTACACTACTAAAGAAGAAGAGTTCATGGATGGAGAAGAAGTTATTGCTAGAACATTGGTTCATGTAAAAGATACATCTACATTTATACAGCACATTATCACAGAAAGAGGAATTAATCCACATGACTCCACTTTAAGGACAGATACAGATTCAGGTTAGGGATTCCTTAAGGTCGCTGTAAATGTTTTTAATCCCCAAGAAAAAACCTCATTAGATTCAGAGCTTGATGATGCTGGAGAAAAAATATCCTTTTTTATAGTAGTTGTTGAGGGAGTTTCTTAAGCTGATGGTAATCTCTAGAAGCTTATTGAGCCTATCATATTGCATTTGATCTTAAATGTACATATTCAGTTTTCGGAACTAGTAATCATGCTGGGATGTACAGCTGTTTATACTGTGAGGGATCCTGCACTCTAGAACCAGGTAACAAGAGAACACTTAGGTCCTTGGATGAAAACTACAGCAACTTTACCCTTGATGGAAAGAAGTTTAAAATGTCACACTTAAAAATGTTATAAATCCCAAGACTTTAGTACAAAGAGGAAGATCCTGAAACTCCTCTTGAGGAGTTGGTTCTTGTTTTTGAGCTCAATGTTCTGATGGGAATAGTAAGTAAACTTGCAGTGTTTTTGCTTAGATTATGGTCTTTGTTTGAGAAGTGGTTACACTCAAGTTACATCATGTTTTGAGGATACCAAGGCGTAGGATTTAATGGAAACAATTCAAGCAAGTTCCTGAAGTTGGTGGATATACTTGAGAGAGATATTATAAATGATGGAAAGTATGACTTATTACCAATTGGAAACTGTCTTAGAAAGTTTAAATGCCTTCAAGCAGAATCATTTTGTATGGTAGCAGGGGATAACATCGAAACTGCTGTTCTGGAGTTTAAAAGTCTTATGCAGATTTGATTGAATATGTGCATGACACATTCGAGGGTATTGAGCACACTGTTACATGGAAAGTTCACGTAGCAGTATGTTATATACTTCATTTTCTTCATTCTACCAACTGTAGTCTAGGAGTTTACTGTGAGCAAACAGGAGAAGCTATTCATTATGATTTTAAAAAAAAACGTGCAGTAGATACAAATAAGGAATTAACCATTAAGATTCTTCAAAACGACTATAATCCAGTGTTGTTGAATTTGTATCAAAAAACATAAAAGAAATCAAATAATTATAGTTTATTTTAAAGTTTATAATTTAAAGTATATATTTTAAAGTATATTACTTTTAGCATTAAGACTTATAATATAACTAGTTAACATAAAGCTTTCTTATTTTGTGCTTTAATTTTTATAAGATAAGTTATAGCTGATTTTTGCATTTTTTGTTTCACCTCAGAAGTTCTAAATGTTTTAAATGATGTCTACTAACATATACCCAACAGCTAAAAAAGAAAAATCAGACCTTGGGAACAACTCAACGTGGCGATCACTCAGGTTCACAGTGCTAAATCCTTTAATTTAATAGTCTCTTGGTTTGTTATGAAGTTAGGTAAGATACTTTCACTTTGTAACTTTTAAATGAGCAGTTAAAAAAATATTTAGATAGAGTGATGCTTTGAAAACATATTGGAAATATTTAATTTTTTGCCTCCGTAAACTCGAAGTTTGATATTTTCAAAATTTTGATAATTGCATTCAAACATTGTTGCGTTTGTAAATCGCTTGAATTGAAAGTAATGTTACGATGTAATGTTATTAAAACTGCATATGTATTTATGCTTTTTTTAAATAATGTTCATAAATTATATTTATTTGTGAATTTCTGTATATAAAATTGTAATATATTTTCTAGGGAATGTTTTATTTCTGGCCAAAGATTATTCCTAATTCTGGCCATAGTTTATGTTTACGTATTGTTAAAATACAAAATATAACTTTCAAAATGGCACGCTTATAGATATGTGTGTGTGTTTGTTTGTGTAATTTCGAAAGCTATGTTACTTGATATGTATTAATGATCATGTATGTAACTATGCAATTGTTATGTGTCATATGTACATATGTCAGTATGTATAGACACAAATATATATATATATATATATATATATATATATATATATATATATATATATATATATATATATATATATATATATATATATATATATATATATATACTGCATTGTATTATGCATACAGCCTATATAATGTTTAAAAATAACAGGAATTAAGAATAATAAGATTTAACTGTAATCTTTATAAATATAGTATTACTTATAACTATAAATTTTATTTTAAGTAGATTAATAACATATTTTTATAACATTATATTAAAAATACCATTTTATAAACAAAGTTCTATATATAGGCCTTGATACATGGTTTTGATTAAATGCTTTTTTATGTGCATATATTATGGCTATATGCATTTATATACATGAACATTTGTTGTTAGATGGTAATAGTTATCTTATAGTTTAATATTTATGTTTTTTATAGAACTCTGAAATTTTTTATTAGAATAGATAAAATTAAGAAAGTTAAAATAAGAAAAAATTTAAAACATTCTAAAAAAATTGAAGAACTGAATAGAAGTAAACTTGGAAAACACTGATATCAGCTATTGAAACTGTAAAAAATGGATTTTCACAGCGTGCAGCATGTAAGGCTTTTGGTGTTCCAAAATGTTCTCTGCAGGTTCGACTTTCTGGAAAAACGGAATTGGGAGCCAACTCCTGGACATCCCACCCTTCTAAATGATGAAGGTTTGTGTCAATGCAATTGGTAGCTTTTTTCTTTCACCACATTTTATAGTAAAAGGAAAAACAAATAGGTTACTCAAATTCAAAAGAGTAAGAACATTCAAAAGAGTAAGAACAAATTACTGTAACTTGAGTAATTTATTGGAATCATATATGCTATAAGAATTGTTCAAATGCCATCAACTAGAATGTATTGAGGCGATTAAGTATATTTAGAGAAAATTGGGGAAGTTATGGTCAACTAACTCGAATAAATCAATTTATTTTTTAGTGCAATTGTAATGATAAACTTAACAAAGAATATTTCAGATTATACGAGGTTATTAAACCTAAAATCTAAAAATACTAAAACCTTAAAGCATTCCTTTTCAAAACTGAAACTTGAAAAATGTTATGCATTGATGAACAGATTGTTCCTGATAAAGGTAAATCATCTATGAAACAATACAAGCCAATTAAACTTAAAAAATGGGGATATAAGATTTATGTTTTATCAGGATTTGATGGTCTTGTACACAATTTTGAAATTCATACTGCCCTAATGATGTGTGTCCTGAGCAACCTGATTAAAAGGATCAGAAAACAATTGATGCATTTATAAGTAAAAGTCCTGGGACGAATATTCAATCTTTTTTAATCTAATGTAGAGTTAATCAAAACACTATATACACAGAGAATCGCATCGTTGATCCTGTTCATTTTAACCAATTTAAAAAATGTAAAACTACCAACAAATAAAGTTATGCAAAAACAAGGCCGATGATTGTCAGCATTTGTGCTAACAATATTAAACTACGCGCAGTGAAGTGATTAGGTAATAGAGCAGTTGTATACTTTTATCATAATAGCCAGTAAACTGAGAATCTACTGTTGAACAATGAGGTTGCAAGGCTAAATCCAAAAAAAGTATAACATGTCCTTTTCTTGTCTAAACATACAATGAGTTTATAGGAGGGTTTGACTTATTGGATTGTTTATTAAGTGTATGTAGAGTTTGGATACGGATAAAGAAATGATATCATAAACTTATTTGGCATTTTTAGACATAATAATTGTCCAACCAAAAACACATAATTACAAAAAGAAAAACTATGTTTACAAGTCTTGTTTTTCCCCTATTGCGTAATGTTGCTTTAAATCTTCGATCATATAAACTGATAGATACGCCGCGCGTAAACTATTTTGAAGCCAACATCTCTTAGCGCGTGAAGTCACGTTTGAAACATTATTATTTTTTAATTAAATATTATTATTAAATTTATTACTATTTTGTATTGATGAATCAAAATTTTCAAAAAATCTTCAAAAGTTTTTAAAAATATATATAATAAATAAATTGCATATTTTAAGAGGTACACCTCATTCATCCCTTAGCCGGAAGTGATACAGGTTGCTTTTACAAAAACTATTTTATTAGATCCCAGGACAAAATGTTCTTTAGAAATACTACAGAATTTCTATGAACTTTTGGGATTCTAACAAAAACTTTATAGAACATCTTTAAAATACAATTATACTATACGATACAAAATAATATGGAACTTGCATATGCTCTTGAAACATTAATTTTTTGTCCTAGAATGACCTGAATATGTGAGTATTGTTCTGAATATGTTAGAAGAGAAGAGTATGGTAAGGAATTGACAGAGTTTGCTACAAAGCTACTGGAATCTTTTTTTTTCTTTTTAAGAAAGAATGGAAGAGTTTAGGACACGAAGATCATTCATAAGCTGTGGTCCACACATAAAGATCCTAATGCTAAGCGCATAGTTTACTGAACTTTGAGATGTTCTGACTCTTTGTGCAAATCTAAGTAGGGTAAAATAGGGTAATTTCGGCAGGGAGATAATTTCGGTACCCCTTCAAAAGACACCTAAAAATATTTAATTTAATATTAAAATCATAGTTGGGGATTGTAGCAAGATAAATAATTTTCCTAAAAATATTGCTTTAAACTTTTATTTTTACATTTTAGGTACGTTAATTTATGATTATTACCTTTTTCTTAACATTTTTACCTATTTGAAAATGTAGGATAAATGATTTTTTCTCGGAAGTTTTTACAAAAAGTTGTAATTTATTTTATTCAAAATATAAACTGAATAAAATGCGAGCAACAATAAGATGAAACTGAAAGTCTGTTACAAGATTTAAAAGTTTCCCCAAGGACTGCTCTAAGGAGATAATTTCGGCTTATAAATAGTTTTTAATTTCAGCAGTGCCGAATTTGCCGACTGTGCTTTCTCTGAAACCAAAATGGAAATAAGAGTTTGAAATATTTTGTATAGAAGAAGTTGATTTTAGTAAATCAGATAGTTATGAGATAAAAACGAGTGTGTGTGTGTGTGTGTGTGTGTGTGTGTGTGTGTGTGTGTGTGTGTGTGTGTGTGTGTGTGTGTGTGTGTGTGTGTGTGTGTGTGTGTGTGTGTTAGCATCATATAATGGGTTCAAAACGTGTAAAATATGGTAATTGGTCAAATGAATCATTAAAATAGCAGTAAATGCAGTTTTAGTTGATGATTGCTCGAAATATTCTGCTGCTAAACAATATAAATTACCAAAGCAAACATTACATGACTATGTAAAACGAGCGTCTGTTGATAGTTGTGTTAAAAAGTTAAGTGCAGAACACCCAATAACACTCTCAGCTTTTCAAGAAAAAGAACTTGTTCAAGTTCTTCTGACTATGTTACAGAGATTATTTGGTCTGTCTCCAAAAGATGTAAAACAAATGGTATTCCAGTTTTGTGAAGAAAATGGGATTATTCACAAGTTTAATTGTGCAACTAAGTCAGCAGGAAAAGAATGGTTTAGGGCTTTTTTAAAACGCCATGATAAACTCTCTTTAAGAGTTGCTGAATCAATGTCATTGCATCGAGCGATTGGTTTTAATAGAATAAAAGTTAATTGTTTTTATGATGAACTAGAAAAAATGTTTAATGCTAATAAAATGCAGATTATTCCACCATCAAACTTACTCAACATAGACGAATCTGGATTGTCTATATCCCATAAAATAGGAAAAGGTGTTGCCCTGAAGGGAAAACACAGTGTTGGTGACTTAACAAGCTCCGAAAGAGGAAAAACAATCACAATAGATTGTTGCCAATCAGCAAGCGGATTTTTTGTCCCTCCAATGTTGATTTATCCAACTGATTTGTTTGAAAAATGGTTTGATCATTTTTTACAAGCAGTCCAGCCACAGTCAAGAAACCAACCAGCTCTTCTAATTTTAGAAGGACATTCAAGTCATGACAAAAATCTTAGGGTTATTATAAAAGCTCGCAAGACAAATGTTATTATATTTTCACTTCCGTCCCACTGCACGCACAAACTGCGTGCAGTGGGACGGAACACTTGATGTTTCATTTTTTAAAAGCCTCAAAATATTCTATGATCAAGAAGTTGGTACTTGGCTTAATTACCATCCAGGTTGTCCTGTAACTGAATTAGAGGTTAGTGAATTAATTGGAATAGCTTATGGGAAAGCTGCAACTGTTCAAAATTGTCAGTCAGGGTTTCAAAAATGATGAATATATCCATTTGATAAAAATGTGTTAACTGAAAAAGACTTTGTTGCAGCTAAGGCTACTGATCACTCGTATGTTGTATTAAAAATTTCAAAACCAAATATTACCTCTGAAATGTACCCTACTCTCGACAATGGGTTAGACTTTACTAAAGATTTAGATCATATTGATTTTGTCACAGAATGTGTAATTGCTTCTCAGAAAGGTAAATCATTTTAAAAGATGTATTATTTTTACCATCTTTCACCATTTATTTAAAACACAAATGTAATTTTTTATATCAAGCAAAATAATAACTTATCTGTTGTTTTATTAACCTAAAAAAAAATTTCTTAAAAAAATAGTTTTTTATAATTTACATGTTGCCTAATTTTATTCACCTTTTTTAGTTAAATATTTTTATTTAGAATCTGCTTCACCAAACTCATCATTTACACTTCAGAAGTCATTAGAATTAGCCACCTCTGATAAAACCCAAGCAGCCACGTAAAAAGTGCATTAAAGAAAATATATTTACACATCAAAAGACGTGTTTGAATAACCTTGAGCTTAAGTTGTTTATTAATCGCAATTTGAATAATCTAGGTTATTCAAATGTGTGATTAATAAACAACTTTGTGCAATGTGTCAATACAGTTATGGGAATCCTGTCAATCCATATTTAAAGGATAGCTGGGATAAATGCCATAAATGCTGTAGATGGTGGCATGAAACATGTGCTGCTATATGTGGTGTTTATGCTAAAAAGTATTCACTTGTGATGACTGTATGAAACAGTGATTCTTCAAAAAAAAGTTGCATGTCATATATTGATAAACTGTTTTTTAACTTTCTTAAATAAATCTCTTTTTATAAAGTTTTCTTTGAACTTTGTATTTTATTTTTTTATGTTTAAGTATTGAAGTTATGTAAAATACTATTTTATGAACTACTTATGAGCCTAAAAGATGAATTCTTATTTAAACAGAACTTAAAAATGATCATTGAAATCATAGAAATTAGTAATCATTTTATTTACAATTTTACTTTGGAAGTACATTTTTCTAATAAGGATTCTATTTTAGGTGATGTATTCATACTTTACTAAAATAGGTGGTTCAAAAAATATGAATCTTTGCAATTGCAACGCCCTTAATTAAATGCCAATTAGGTGTAACAAATTCCATTTAAGAGACAATTACTTTATATAAAGCAGGTTTATAGCTGTTTATAATATTTTAACTATGTTAATGCGTTTTCAACGAACGTCTTAATTTTCATAAGTATGCCGAATTTACCGTATCATTGTGCCGAAATTACCATACGAGGTCGCCAATTTCGTCATTTTTGAGAATTTTGTTAAACAAGTTTTACATAAAACTTTGTAAGTTTGAAACAATTTTTTAACTATTTAATAGATATATCTGCAGGACACGTTTATCCCACAATACATCTTTTGGCCCTCAGTATAAATTTTAGTATTAAATTTAATGGAATCATGTAGAAACCATGCTTTTATCTTCGTTTTTTTTACTGCCGCATTTTTGTTCTTTTTAAAAATTTACTTAGCAAATACTTTTCAATATCAGATAATTGTGAAAAACCCTTTGCTTGAATTGTAAGTGAAAAATTATCTTTAATACAACATCGTGCAAATACAAGCACAATAAAGCATTAATAAAGCATCGTGTAAAAACAAACACAATAAAAGCATTAAAAGAATGTCATGTAAATACAAGAACAATAAAGCATTATAAAAGAAAAGTGCAAGACAAAATTATAATAAATGTTGAAGCTATGCTTGGTTGGAGCAATTTTGATTGATTATTAATGTCAGTTAAGCCACTTTGCGTTGTCATTGTTGCGGTTGCTATGTAACTTGTTGGTGTTGTTGTATTGGCAATGGCATTTTTTGTTGATACTGTTGAGGTCTTAATGAATGTTGTAGTTGATGATGCAGTAGTTGATGTCGATTGCTCAAAAGGTAAACTGCAGTTATATCGTAGAGCAACTCTTTTAATGTCACTTGGACTTAAATCAGTTGAATTACCCAACGCTATTTTGTAATCGACTTTAGAATACATAGTCATATATTCTTTACGATAAAGAACATTGTTGGTTGTTTGGTTGATATATTTCGAGAAAGCAAAGCTGCAACACGAAAGTTATTAAACCTAATCTACATAAACCATCAACATTTGTTTAAAATGATGAACAAATATAAGAGAAAACTTTTACACAAAGTACAAGTAAAAAAGAAATCCTCAAATGACACAAATGAGCTTACTTTTTGTAATGCATGATGCTGTCTATATCGTATGGAATATCCTGAGTTGAAAAACTGTTTGGATCCTGAAGTTTGAACTCAGACTCAAGACCTTTAAATAAGTATTTTTTAAGAGTATGATGTTTGTAACTGCGCTCTTTGTCAATAAAACAATTCATTTTATGGACAAAGTATAAAAAGATGGTAAAGAAAAAGTTTTTCTGACTCTCTGAAAACTATTTTTGATTCTGAAATTCGTTTCTAACTCTGAAAAATTTTTCTAACTTGTTAAGAATTCATGAAGATATTTTCCCACACAAATGGTTTAATCATATTTTAAATCAAAATTGCTTTATCAAAAATGAGGAAAGAATCCCTGCAAGAAATGCCGATTTGCTTTAGTAGTGTTTTTAGCAAGGTTTCCAAAATCATTTAACATTTTTTAACTTTAGGCCTGGGGCCCAAGGCTGCTGCTAACAGCCTTGCAGAAGCATGTTGAATGTTTAAAGAAAACTAAAAAGCAAGTTACCTTCCTGCACGTTCGAGTTATTCACTACAATATAATTATCGCGATCAAATCTTTGGTGTTCGTGAAGGAAACCCAATACATGTAGAAGTTCGTGAATCATAACTGGCCTTTGAGTACAGCTGTTACCAAACGTCATAGTTTGTGATCCGTTCTGATAATAGCCAACGGGCGATATGCAACTATTTTTTTAAAAAAAAACGATAAATACTTAGAAAGCAAACAGCTAGCAGTTTTTAGTTCTTTTCAATGTCCTTAAGTAATAAGTTCATAAAAAAAGTGTAAAAGCATAAACATGTAACATAAAACTCCGCATGCACATGCAAGCATGCATGTATTTACAAACATAAACACACATGTATTCATACACGTACGTTTATAGCCAGTTTTCGAACAGATGCCATAAAAACATAGGTTAAGTTTCAAGTAGTAAAAAAATTACTTACGGCTGAATCTCATAATCTCTTTTAATCAACAAGTAGTCTGTCTCATTGGTTTTTGGAATAAAACGAACGCATGTCTGGTTTTGAATGCGCATTATCGCTTCTGCAGTTACCAATTTTCCGCTATCGTCTGAAAAAGAAATTTTTTTCCACTCATAATAAAAACTCCAACATTTTTGTCCTAGGACAGTGTTTTGCTACTAAAAAAGTACGAAAAAGCTTTTGTAGTACTTTTAAAATAATCCATTATTGCAAGAGCAATAAAATGTTATTTTAAATTTCCCCTTTAAAACGGCACACACATCCGCGTCCAAAAAGATTAAACCACCTCATTTTTATTACTTTTACTTTGATAATAACCTGATGTCCTCTCTAGTTAAATCAACAAGCTTAATTAGGACGTCGACGAAATCTTGGTTTTGAATCGTTTTTTGGTTTTCGATCGAAAGGGTTTCATACACTTCATATAATTCTCAATGACTAGTTTAATGGCTTGTTTTTTTTTAATCGTCTTTTATAGCTTTGTGATGATATTGGCTTTTGTCATTTGAAACATGATGTCATCCTGCAAGACTCCTTTCGGTCTTCTCATTTTCGAAGATTTGTAGTTTAAAAATTGTTTTAAAGTTAATTTTGTTGAACGTGTATTCATGGAGCAAACTTCTTGGTGTGTGAAGGATAGGGGGGAAAGGGGAGAGCGGTGTGATATACATATATAAGTATTATTTGTCACTTTAATATATAAAATGTTAACAAGTCAAAATACTTTCTTTCCTTTTTTTTCAAGTTATTGTTTAACTTAAAAAAACATATCCACTTCAACTAACTTGTTAATTAATTTACGAACACAAGTTTCTTGACTAGTTTTTAGAGACAAAGCAATATTTGTCATGATTGATTGTTTCAAACGCAATTAGTGAAATACTTCAGTTATTTTATCACCATTAATAACACTAGTAATTAAACTTGTTACCACTAAACTTACTTGAATTAAGGTTTTAGTTATTTAAGTAAAAGGGACGGAATTCGGACGCATTTCATATAATTTTAAAAATAAGATGCTGTTTTTATTTGTTATCAACCAGAAGCAAGATTTCTCTACTCTGTAAATATTTTTATCAGAACCTATTGCTAGGCAGTGGGTTAATTATGACTCATCGCTTAAATCAAAAGAAAATGTGAGAACCAAAGTTGACTTGGTTTTACATTGAAAGCTTGCATTATGTTCAAAAGAATATTAATATATTTTTTCTAGAAACTTACCATCGAAGTCTTCATCAAACATGTAAGGTACAATACCACCCGGCCATTTACTTGAATCGTCTTTAAGAACCGAACGTTTATGGCGGTGTAAAGCCCTGTTTAACGAGGCTCTAAAGCATCCGAAGTTCTGAACTAAAATTATCAAATGCAATTACAACAGGAACAAGTTAACAGCTCTAATAGTTATTATTATTGTTATTGTTATTATATATAGTTATTATTATCATTATTAGTATAATGTGTGTTTAGTAAAAGTAAAAACTTACAATTTATTAAACATGCTGTAATAATAAAGTACGATATCATTTTCTCTCCTTATGCGTTTGTGGGCTGTTGTACAATATTTGCATATAAAAAAAGCTTTACGCCGAACCTTAAGTTTGAAAGAAATAAAGAAGAGAGTAATTTGAGTTTAGTTTTAAAAATGTTACCTTAACAAAATAAGATAATTGAACTATAATCCTCTTTGTTGTTTTAATTCTGTGATTGTAATGCCAATAAATACAATAATAACATTCAAGAAATACTGTTGGATTAAACTTTATTGTTACTTAACAAATTCTCAGATGCAAATTTAGCAGCTATGTTAACAAAATCCTCTTAAGAGTTTAACTATTAAATGATCTGTTATAAAAAATGTTACAAATGATAAAAATGTATTTTTATAGCTTTTGATGGAGAGTGTTCTACTTCAGGAGCATCATAATCGATGCTTCAGCAATAGTCAGCCATCTTGTGTATGTCCCATCTACCATGATAACATTCTTCCACAACCTTTAAATCATGTTAAAGTTGTTCACCTTGCTCACCATTAACAATACCCTATTTTTCTAAGAAGCTGGTCAGGTGACAATGCAAAAAATGTAGTTTAATACTCATGCTGTGATCAAGCGCTTTGAAGCTCTCCAATAGTTTCTGAATAACTTTTGTGTAATTACTTGCTCGTGTATTTCCAAGAAAGTTCTTGATGACCTCTTTGAATGATATGATAGCTTCTTTGAATGATAACCAAGCATTCTTCTCAAGGCACTACATGGTTCCAGTGGACTGGAACTATGTAGTACTATGTATGTAGTACTGGAACTATGTAGTGTGCTTTTGATGAGCTGCCAAACTTCAGAAATATCAAACACACACAAGCCCTATTTCTTTCAATTGACAGTTGAGGAAACTGAAAGATTATGTGCTTGAAACACTCACCATTAGTTGGTAATGCTTTGAATAATTGCTTCATGAGTAATATTTAATTAGTTTATGTGAAGAGAATATTATTTTCTTCCTATCAACAAGTAACTGCTGTAGAATGTTAGGATCTCCAGGCTTAAGATCAGATCTTGTAGGCCAATTTGTTTAAGCCCAATCCTTTCATTGATCTCTCCTTCCCCACATACAAAGAAAGCAGGCATACTTTGTGCACCCACATTGCTGACAAAGAAGGAAGCACATCATTTTAAGGTCAACGCACATAATCCAATTGTGTTTATCATATTAAAATAGCTCAATGACTCTATTCACATCTTAATGTTCTTCACGAAGAATGACAGAACGCCCGATAGGTACTGCGCAAAATAAAAAGGGTCATTGTGTAGAAGAACACATGCTTCAACCTCTATTTTGAGACATCAAGAAACGTTCTCTGTTCATTTGGATGGTAGATTTAAAGATCTAATTTGTTCACAAAGCCAGGATTAGAATGAAAAAAAGCAAAGCCACTATCACTTTTAAAGTACTGCTGAAATGTATTTTCTGTAGTTCAAAAGTATATATATTCACTTCTTGTTCAATTTTGCCTTTTTCATTCAGCTTTGATGCTAAGATTTAAGAAACTTTTTTTGAGATGCCCAAGACATGTGCCAAGATATTTAATACATTCTTAGTACGAACTCATATGATTGCTTAATGAGGCATAAATATAATAGCTGGTGGTAGATAAGGATACTCCAGTTTAACTTTTTAATTTAAACCCTGATGTTTGCACTAAATAAAAGTAACGTGAAGATGCAGTGACTACTTAATGAGATATTTTTATTGACAGCATTGAGCATAGATATGTGATTGAAAAAAGGTAAGAAATCTCTGGTCTTGCATGTTCCTTTAAATTGTGATTATAAACTTAGTTTTATTTCAATCAATCAATCTTATTAAACTCTCGTTAGGTTCATTATAGATTATGAATAAAGAAAGCCCATTTTAATCCGCTTAACCTTTTATGGCAGTTTTTTACCTAACATATCTTTATTTATACAGCATTATATAATATAAAATAGGTTTTCTTCCCACATTTTTGGTTACATTATGATTTATTAATACTAATAATATGTATACACAGTACACAGTAACTAGACCGTTAACGCTATAATTGTAAAAACCCTTTGCTTGACAAGTAGATAAAGAATTGTCTTTAAAGAAAGTTACAATAAATGTCATCTTGTTAATTGCAAGCATAATAAAATATTGATAAAACATCGTGTAAATACAAGCACAATAAAGCATTATAAAAGAAAAGTGCACAACAAGATTATAATTAATGTTGAAATTATATTTGGTTGGAGTAACTTTGATTTATTATTAATGTCAGTTAAGTTACTTTTTATTGTCAGTGTTGCAGTCGCAATGTAATTTGTTGGTGCTGTTGCATCGATAATGCCAGTAGCACTTTTTGTTGATACTGTTGAGGTCTTTAAGCTACTTGTGAATGTTGTTTCTGTGGTCGTTTCGTTACTAATTGGTGATACTGCAATGGCAACTGTGGTTTTATTGAATGTCCTAGTTGATGGTTGTGCAAAGGCTGTTGTCGATTGCTCGATAGGTAAACTGCAATCATATCGCAGAGCAACTCTTTTAATGTCACTTGGACTTAAATCAGTTGAACTGCCCAACGCAATTTTGTAATCGACTTTAGAATACATGGTCATGTAATCTTTTCGAAAAGTAACAGTGTTGGTTGTTTGGTTGATATATTTCGAGAAAGCAAAGCTGCAACACGAAAGTTATTAAACTTAATCTACATAAACCATCAACATTTGTTTAAGATGATGAACAAATATAAGAGAAAACTTTTACACAAAGTACAAGTAAAAAAGAAATCCTCAAATGACACAAATAAGCTTACTTTTTGTAATGCATGATGCTGTCTATATCGTATGGAATATCCTGAGTTAAAAAACTGTTATGATCTTGAAGTTTGAACTCAGATTCAAAGCCTTAAAAAGAGCATTTCAAAAAGTTTGGTATATGTGACTGCGTTCTTTGTCAATAAAACAATTCATTTTATGGTCAAAGAAAAAAAAAATGGTAAAGAAGTTTTTCTGACTGCATTTCTAATTCTGACATGTATTTCCAACTCTGACACAGTTTTAACTCTGAAAGTTGTTTCTAACTCTGAAAAATGTTTCTAATTTATGAAGATATTTTCCAACAGAAATAGTTTATGAGTATTGAGAGAAGAACTCGTGCAAAAACTACTAATGTGCTTTTGTTGTATTTTTCGCAAGATCTCCAAAATCATTTATCATTTTTTAAGTATAGACCTAGACCCCTCAATGCTTATAGCCAGCTACAGCCATGCGGGAGCATTTTCAATATTTACATAAAACTAAAAAGCTAGTTACCTTCCAGCACGTTCGAGTTATTCACCACAATATAATTATCGCGATCAAATCTTTGGTGTTCGTGGAAGAAACCTAATACATGCAGAAGTTCGTGAATCATAACTGGCCTTTGAGCACAGCTGTTACCAAACGTCATAGTTTGTGATCCGTTCTGATAATAGCCAACAGGCGACAAGCAACTATTTTTTAAACAGAGACGACAAATACTCAAAAAACAAATGACGAGCAGTTATGAACATTAAGAAAAGCAACTGTATTTTAAAGAAGAAGCAAGCTAGTTTTCAATGTCGTTAAGTAATTAGTTCATGAAATAATTTGCGTAAACACATATGTAATTAGACGAGTACGTTATAGGTAGTTTTCTAACAGATGCCATAAACATATTGGTTGTATTTCCAGTATTAAAAAAAATTACTTACGGTTGAATCTCATAATCTCTTTTAATCAACAAGTAGTTTGTCTCGTTGGTTTTTGGAATAAAACGAACGCATGTCTGGTTTTGAATGCGCATCATCGCTTCTCTAGCTACTGACTTTCCGTAATCGTCTAAAAATGAAATTTTTTTCCATCATAATAACTCCACCATTTGTGTCCTAGAACAGTGATTTGCAACGAAAAAATGTACGAAAAAACTTTTGCTATAATTTTAAAACATTCCACTATCGGAAGAGTTATGGATTATTATTTTAATCCATAACTCTTCCGATAGTGGAATGTTTTAAAAGTATAGCATTTTTCCTTTTTTTTCACTTCGAAATTTCGAAAATAACTGTTAAAAGTTAAACGAGCTTTTATGATAGGTTCATTGAATGGTTAAGTTTTTTATGACTGTTTACAACATTTGAAACCATACAAAGAAAATTACACGGGTCCAATTTAAGTCTTATTTTTTTCTCCAACATAGAATTGATCAAGTAAACAAAAAAAATGTTTAGTTTGGCGGCCTTTTGAATTGAAAACACCCCGATATCTTCTTGACAATGGACTCAACAAGTAAAACTAGAAAGTCGACAGCTTCTCGACTTTGACTCGTCTTTTTTTTTTTGATGGTTTTTTTTCTTTCAGTTTTTGAGCAAAATGGTTTTAGACACTTCAATCCTGAACGACTTGTTCAATAACTAGTTCTTTTGGATCGTCTTTTAAGAGCTTTGTGATGATATTGGATTTTCTCATTTGAAACACTAGGTTGTCCTGCGAGACTCCATTTGGTTTTCCTATTTTTTAAGATTTGTAGTTTAAACATTGGTTTAAAGTTCTTGACAATACAAATGTTTTGTAAAAATTGCTGAAATATTTCAAAACAGAACCATACAAAGAATGATGGTCGCATCACCGTGTGACGCGACCGATACAACATATGTTAGACGTTAATGTTGTTAAATATATATTTATGGACCACAAAACCGAATGGTGACGGGGGCGGTTTGAAATACATATATAAACAATAATTCATATAAGCTTATGTTAAACTAAGGCTGTAGCTATTAAAGTGAAAGGGACAGAATTTGGACACATTCATATAATTTTTAAATTTGGGATGTTGTTTTTTTTTGCTATCAACCAGTGGAATGATTATCAGAACCTGTTGCAAGGCAGTGGGTTATCTAACACTTCATCTCTTCATCTTCATCAACACTCACTCATCGCTTAAATCAAAAGAAAATGTGAGAACCAAAGTTATAACTTGGTTTTACTTTGAAAGCTTGCATTAAGTTCGAAAGAATGTCATTGTATTTTTCTAGAAACTTACCAACGAAGTTTTCATCAAACATATAAGGTACAATACCATCCGGCCATTTACTTGAATCATCTTTAAGAACCGAACGTTTATGGCGGTGTAAAGCCCTGTTTAACGAGGCTCTAAAGCATCCGAAGTTCTGAACTAAAAATATCAAATGCAATTACAACAAGAACAAGTTAAAAGCTCTTATAGTTTTAAATACAATTTGTGTTTAGTAAAAGTAAAAACTTACGGTTTACTAAACATGCTGCAAAAATAAAGTACGATATCATTTTCTCTCCTTATGCGTTTGTACTAAAAAAAAAGGTCTACTTTGAACTACAAAAACAAGATATTAATTTGAGTTCGGTTTTGAAATTTGTTACGTTAACAAAATAAGATAATTGAACTATAATCTTCTTTGTCGTTTTAATCCTCAGACGGTAATACCAATAATTACTGTATCAATATTTAAGAAAAATTGTCGGATGAAACTTTATTGTTACTTTGACAACATATGTTCAGATACAACTTTGTTAAAAAAATTGTCTCAGAGGTTTAACTAATATGTGGTCTGTTATATAACACGATGTCACATGGGATTTTAGCAGGTTGGTATAATTTATTTTTATAGATTTTGATGGAGAGTGTTCTACTTCAGGAGCATCATATTCGATGCTTCAGCAATCGTCAGCCATCATGTGTATGTCCCATCTACCATGATAACATTCTTCCACAACCTTCAAATCATGTTAAAGTTGTTCACCTTGCTCACCATTAACAATACCCTATTTTTCTAAGAAGCTGGTCAGGTGACAATGCAAAAAATGTAGTTTAATACTCATGCTGTGATCAAGCGCTTTGAAGCTCTCCTATAGTTTCTGAATAACTTTTGTGTAATTACTTGCTCGTGTATTTCCAAGAAAGTTCTTGATGACCTCTTTGAATGATATGATAGCTTCTTTGAATGATAACCAAGCATTCTTCTCAAGGCACTATATAGTTCCAGTGGACTGTTTACTTTTGATGAGCTGCCAAACTTCAGAAATATCAAACACACAAGCCCTCTTTCTTTCAATTGACAGTCGAGGAAACTGTAAGATTATGTGCTTGAAACACTCACCATTAGTTGGTAATGCTTTGAAAACTGCTTCATGTATATATTCATATATTCATGTATATATATATATATATATATATATGTATATATATAAAACTAAAAGTTAAATTAAAAATTCACAGTTGTTAAATTTAGCTGTGATACCATAGAACTTGAATTGATGATTTTTATTCCAAAATAAAATATTTCTTTGCTAAAAATCTTTTTAGAGCAAAGAAAAATTTTAAAATTTTTAAAATTCCGCTATTTAAGTTTTTTGCATTAACTTTATAAACTATTTTTATAAATAGTTTATAACTACTTGAAACTGTTTTCTTAGAATTTGTGTTTCAGACTCATTCCAGAAGTTTTGAAGGTTTGATCTGAGCATAGATCACGATCAACAGCTTGTCGCAAAAAATGTCAATTTGGATATTTTTGTTAAAATATTAAAGTTTAGCGCCATATATCAATATTAATCAGCTGTCTATACAAAACTTATCGAGCAATACATTTCCTATCCAGTTTTTAAGAAGTTATACTGCCATAAATTTACTGATAATAGTACAGAGTTAAACAAATAATTAAGAACTCCGTTCTTAATGAATAGTTTATTCAGTTTTTGGTTAGCTGAGCGGACAAATCAGGTATGTTATTTTATCATTTTCAAGACTTTTATTCACACAAATAACTTAAAGTGCTACTAACCTAGATAATAAGTACCATTTTACAATTGATCAATAGAAAGTCCCTAAATTAGTTCGCATTTTCGTTTCATAAATTTGAGTTCAAAAATGATTTTTTCTGTGATGCGCTTTGTTTTTCAAATATTATAAGTCATAAGTTTAAACTGCACTTGTTCCGATTTACGTCTTTTAGTTGGCTTTACAAGCATGTTGATTAAATCAATCAATATCAATATCAATATATTTTGTGTTAATAAGGATGTTACAAAAAACACAGATCATTGCAAATAATAATTCACTAATAAAACGTAATAATCTAAATAAGATTAAGAAAAGACAAAAGAAAAACGTTAGAAATAAACTAATCACATAAAAAAAAGTAGACCATTACAAAAATTTTTAAGCAACTCTCATAAAATGTACATAGACATAAAGAAAAAAGTTATATGGGTGAAGAATAAAGTTAAGCGTAACTTTTTAGCTAGAAATGATGGAGTGACTTTATAAACAGATTCTTAGACCTAAGAATGAATTTTGTTCAAAGAATGGATACACTGGTATGTAATGTAGTTTATTCCATTTTTAGTTGTCTGTTTTAGTGGGATATATAGTTGTTATAAGTGACTGATTTTAGCTTACGTCAATTTTTTTTTATAAGTGACAATTTAGGAACCGGATTTGATCATAGAAACGTAGAATTTTTTATATAAGATGCAGGATGTCAGTAGGGACCTTTCTTAAGCAGAAATGATTTATTCGCATTTTTTCGAAGTGAAACGACTTTAGAAAGACACGCGATTTTAGATTGTCCCCAAACTTGACATGCATACTGTAAATGTGAAACAAAAATTGAGTGATATATAGTTAGCAACGTTTCAAAGTTAACGTAGTGTAGGACTTTACCTAAAATGCCGCTGGAACAAGTTAATTTGAGAGTGAGGTCATTTATGTGTGCTTTCAATGAAAGTTTCTCCTCTATCACAACACTAAGCAAAGTAACGTTTCTAGACATAGAATGTTTTTGGCCACTTATTCTAAAGTTCAAGTGTGTTTGAAGATTCTTGCTGCTTTTTTTTTTAAATAAAACTATTTCTGTCTTTTTCGTATTTAATGAGATTTTATTTGCTCATAGCCAGTGAACAAGACTGGCCGTATCTTGATTAATATATTTGTTTAGCTTTTTAAAAGAGTTTTTTGTTAATTGAAGATTAGTATCATCAGCAAAATAATACGTACATGTACGTATTATTTTGCTGATGATACTAATCTTCAATTAATAAAAAAGTTTAATAGAGTACACCACACTTTTAAGCTTAGATGGGAGAATTTTATGGTCCACGGTTTCAAAAGCTTATTATAATCAATGAAAATCCCTCTGGCGAAGTTTCCATTATCATGAGTAACTCCTTTACTTTCTGCAACTTCGATAAGAGCGTGAGCTGTTGAATGCTTTTTACGAACACCAAACTGTTGTTTATGTAAGCATTGATTTTGGTTTAGGAAGTTTATTATGTATATGATTTTGGTTTAGGAAATTTATTATGTATAACTTCTTCAAAGATTCGTTTAATTTGAAAGAAGAGAAATTGAATGATGGTTGGTGCAGTCAACCTTAGATCCTTTTTTGTAGACTGAAATAACTTGGACCTGCTTGAAGAAATTAAGAAATTTCCATCGCAAAATGAATTATTTAAGATAATACTTTGTGATTTTCATAGAATTTCTGACACCAGCTAAAGAAATTTTCTTGGAAGGCTGTTCGGTCAAACACTCTTTCTTTCTGTGATAGTGAAATTAACATAGCCAAGGGTTTCCTCTTTCGTTATTGGTTACATTTAATAAGAGTTGCTATTAGGATTGGTCAGATACTTTCGAAAGTTGAATCTGTAATTTGGAATTACGTTGGATAATTTTGAAGCAATCGTAGTATAGAATTTGTCAAAATGATTGGAGATTGCTTTAGTATTAGTTTCACATTTGTTGTTGATGACTATGCGAGATGGGGATTAACTTTTATTTGGTTTTGCATTTATCAACTCTTTTACACCTTTCCAAGTGCTTTATCATATTATTGATAATGTGGCTAAAAATATTTGTGCAATAATTTTTTTTCTAAACTTCAAAAGATTGCTTATATTATTACAATATCGTTTAAACTTTATAAAAAGTAAGCTTTTCATTCTACAGCTTTTTGACTTAAAATACTTTTTATGAAGTTTATTATATAACTGTTGCTGGTTTGAGCTGAAGTTTATCATGACCAGTTATTATGATCAGTTATTTTACTTTTCATTATTTTTTCTAAGGGACATGTTTATTCAAAATACAATCAAAAATTTCGATTAGTTTCCTAATGGAATCTTTGACATTTTATTCTTTTATATAGTCATCCCATTCAATATTTGAAATATCTTGGATGAATTCAGCTTTTTTAAAATTTTTAAGGCGCCTCCTAACATAAGGCTTAGGTTAAATTTGAGTTTTGGAATGTGGCATTTTTGTAAACTGAGCAAGATAATCAGAGCAAGATAAACTGAGCAAGATAATTAGGGCCCTCCAAAAAACAGTAAACTTCCATGCATTTATGTAATGCTTAAAGCTAATATAAATATATTCGGCTCAGTAAAACTCTATAAGCTTCAATTTTAACAATCTGAGTTCTAGAATAACTGAAATTTTATATTTAAATGAGAAAAATTACTTATCGCGCACATATTGGGTGGTGTATAGTTCAATCTTCAAAAATATTTGTGTGATTAAATTATTTTGGTCCCTATTATTAGTTAGGCTTCCTTTGAGGTTCTTAAACCGGTTCTGGTCTGATCAATACGTTAAAATAAAAAAACAAGTAACTTATAGGCCCATATGCGTGCTGGGTGACTAATATTGAATAGAACCGTTTAAGCAATGTCTTTTTCATATAGACTAAAGTATTAGCAATAATTCTGAACCACCCACTAAACAGTGATACCAATAACAATACCACCTTAAACGCTACTTTAATACTAAGAGTACCGCCCCTCAATAAAAAAACAATGTCCAAGCTTTTAATGCTAAATGATAACGCAAACTTTAACACAATGTACTTTTAAAAACAATGAAGATGAAAGAGAAAAATATTTGCAAAGAGCATATCATTTTACAGTCGAGTTGTGTAACGCTGAATATTCATACAGCAAATAAACACAGCGTTTTGTTATTTCGTGCTTGTCGCTTTGTGCTACGCACAAATTTCCTGCTTTGAAACGTTATGCGAAGTATGATTTTTATACTTAGTTTATTTTTTCGAAACATTTTTGGCAAGAGCAGCTTTCAAAATAAGGTACGTTTTGCACAATTTTGCTATGTACGTTTCCTGCTTCGTCTCTGCAATCCAACGCAACTTCTATCATTTTACGATTCGGTTTGCAAATGCGGCAATCGTTATATTTTTTCGGTTCCAAGGAACTAAATAGAAAAAAGGAGCTGCACATTCCTTGACACTCGTTGTTTTTTATTTTTTTAGTTGTGCAACCGGGTTGTGAGATTTCCATTTCGACTTCTTTCAGTTCACATTCGTTCCCTTCTTTTTCTTTAAGATTAGTGGGTAAATTAGAGGATTGATTGATGCATATCGATAATATTGCGAACAATGTAACAAGATGTCGAATCATCTAAAAATTACGTTTCGGACTCGAATTTAAAATTTAATCGTGGCTTATGTACTCTTCTTTACTTAAGAGAGCTGCTTCTTAGTCATGATCATGCAAAATTTTCAAGTTGCTCTCAAAACCAATTAATGAAAAAATTATAAGAACTTACTGTGGACGAAGTTTCACGTCTAGCGCTTTCGAGGATCTGAAAGTTCTCTAAGTGGTTACTGTAAGTGTTATTTTTTTTTGGTAGAATGTAAAAAAACAGTTGATTGTCAATCACCAAAATGAAACGCCTCGTATGAAAAAAAAAACGTTGAATTTTAGCATTGAATATTTACATAATTCTAAGTGTCACTTACGAATAATGTAAATAAATTGAAGTTTTTATTGCTGAATAAGTGGAATATTTATAACCTATAAATTTAATACCTTTCTGTTTCCTGTTTTTTCTAAAACCTGTATTTCAATTTGGTTACACAATGAAACTTAAACGAAAAATAGAATTCCGTTTTAATAATGACTAATTCTTTCTGTCTTAAGTCGATTTTTAAATTTTCAGGTTTCGTCTTTATTTTTACCGCAATCATTTTTTAGTTCTAAAAACTTCCATATTATATTGTATTATATTGCTATGTTTTAGAACTAAAATATATTGTATATATTTCAGTTCAATTTCTTATTCATATTCGTTTGTTTTTAACAGACGCGAACATCGGTTGCGTTTCCGTATAAGGAGTTGATCTGACAAACCATACGATAAACAGGAAAGATTTCTGAGTAAGTTTCAAAAATTTGGAACTTTTATTATATTTATATTACACTCTTATGATGTACGTCAGAAAGGAACTGATTTTTAAATTTTAAATGGGTTACCTTTTGAAACGTTTTCTTTGGTTTTGAAAAAAAAACATCAGTTAACATCGAAACAAAAACTGAAATTCAGTTTTTTAAAAAAATTTCGCGTGAATAGTTCTTTAAAAAAAATTCTTCGCGTATTTGACAAAAAAATATCTTTTTTTTTACTAGTTTAGGTTTGCTGATTGCGTCATATTTTGATTATTGCATGCGGATAGAATTTAGCGGGGGACAGGATTGATATGAAAAAAAAAACATTTTTGAAAAAAACATCAAAAACATTTGCGAGTGTCGCAAAACTTGATACGAGTGAAAGTTAATCCCTACAAATGTTGTTAATTGCTTGTGAAGATTAACTTATGTCTATCGCAGTTTATCGGTGAAACGTTTAAAAAATGTAATCATTAGGGAATAAGTAAAAATTAGTTTTCACATTTCAAAGTAATAATCCTTTATTATGCAAATTGAATAACATATCGAGGATGCGTTATTTTTGTTTCGTTTTGATTAACCGCAAGTATCCTTACAGTTTCCACACTTGCTACCACATTTTAATCCACGCTACCAAAGTTTAATCACATCCGCCTCTTATAAACGTCAATTCAAATAAAAATTTGCTTCATAAAAAAGCATAAAATAACCCAACTTTTTTATAATTCGTTATTACATTTGAAATATAGGAAATAATGAGTAAAAGGTATTTTTTTTTTTTTATATTTTAATTTAGCAGTTATTAATCGTTTGGATTTTTGAACGTAAAACCATATTCAGTACGGTTTTAATCGGTTATAATACCAAATCAACTATTTCTACTTTTTCTGCACCATTTACCATTTACCCTTTTCATTTATTTTCATGATTATCATTACAATATTTATCATTATTTTACCCTTTTTAACGTATATTTTTTTTTTTGTTTTTTTTTTTTTTTGTTTTTTTTTTTTTCAGAAAACTGCTTCAATGCGAACAGTCGTTTTTCTTGACGATCGGAAGTATGTATAATAAATGGTTTAAACTACCCTTCGTTTATTTAGACGAATTAAGTGGAAAACAAGATTTGGAACCAGAACTGTTTAACGAAGAGAACAAAATAATTCTTGTTGATAAAAATAAAGACGTGTTTATTGCTATTTACCACGCCAATTTGACAGGCGATGTAAACAACTTAGCTATTGTAGAATTCTTGCAACGCACAGACAATCCTGACGTATACAAAAGAAAAGAAGGGAGAAGAAAATTGAATGTTATTTCGATGTTTGAAATTTTAGGTTACGTCGATCATAGCGTTATTAACGAAAGCAATATAAAGATAAATACGAACACAGGCTTCCGATATTAATTTAATTTCTTAAAAAAAAACTTTACCAAGAACGCTCTTTAGAAAACTTTTATATTTATAATGACCTGTTTATAAGGCGAGCTATTAAAGATTATTTGTATAAATATGAATTGTTACTTATCGCCATTAAGAATTTTTTTTTATCTCTTACGTAACTAAAGGGTCCATTCCATTTGGACTTCCACGATCTATTGTTGGTTTTTGAGGGCGAATTTAATACCACATTTTAATCGATTTTGCGGCCAATAAGTATGAATCTATATAATGTGAAACTGTAGTGTAAAATGTATAAAGTACATAAGTAAAAAAGTGCAGTAAGGGTTACCTTAGCATCGTATTTCTCGAAAGAAAATAATAGTAATAATAATTACACCGCAAAAGTCATCCTAATACTGCTATTTATAACCGAAATCTTATCAGAAGGGGAGATCGGAGCTAGTGGGTTACAGCGGTATATTGACACACTGCGTATAACTTTGGAATTTTCCACTTAAAACTTCCAAAATTCACATGGAACCTTCCTATTTAATTCATTTTCCGGTGTAGTATTAGAGTATCAGGACTAAGTGCATTCACATAGAAGATAGAAGATACAGCGACTTTTGTGTTTTTTGCTTATTTCGTAACTTTTGTGACTTTATTTCTTTTTCAATTTTAAAAAGTAATAGCATTAGCTACAAGTAAACTCGACTAGGTGTAAGTGTTGTATGATTCACTGTAACCAGTCACAATTTGTGTTTTTTAATATTTCGCGTGTTTGGGGTTTTATAGGCCATTTTGTGAGCAAAAAACTTTTGAGATTAGTTGCCTGGGCAAGTTGGCAAAATGAGGCAACTAAACCCAATTTACATATGCCGTAAATTTACTAAAGCTATATAATACTGCAGATCTACAGACATGCGAATTTATTAAAGAAATACAGATACGGCATTACCATCTCAAAATGTTTTTAAAAAATACTGTTGATGCTATTTTAATTGAAGGAGAATCTTTTCGATTAAAGTTAAGGTACAAAATATTGTTGGATAAAAATTATCAACAGTTTTCATTAAAAAGGTGCATTTAAAATAGACGCTTAATGTTGCTAAGCTTGCCTCTTTTTATATGGTGTACCCCAAACCTTGGTAAGTAAAATTATTGAAACTATTGATTTCAATAATTTTACTTCTTATTTTAGTTGTTAAATCAGTTCATATTTTACTTCTATCATATTTTACTGCAGTTAGTAGTCCTAACGACACATTTGTTTTCAAATATCAAAATGTAGTCTTGAAGTGTATGAATTTGGGTAACTTTTTTAAGTTGCATTCATTTAAGAAAAAATCTTAGGGCCCTTTCCGGAGTCTCAAAAAAACAAAAAACAAGTTTGCCAACTTACCCAACCCCCGGGTTAGCTTTGCGCAAACTATAAAAATGATTATTAACATATTAGCGAATAAAAATTTATAAAAACTTTTTTATTTTCGCATCGATTCTAGTCCAAATATTTAATATTTCTATGAGTTGGTAGCAACTAGTAGTTCGTATAAGCAGCCATATTAATGCTCCACCTTTGTTCCTGGTAAAAAAAATCCCCTAAAAATATTTGCTTCGGAAAAATAAGTTTTTTTAATGTTGTTACAAATAAGAATTTCAATAAAAAAAATTTATCTCATAAAAACTTTTTTGTTTTCCAACTTAACCCGTAAAAATTTTGCCAATTAACTCCAAAGCCTTTTTTTTTTTTAATAAACACCCTACAGATTCTGAAAAACCGCAACTATTGAAAAAAGACCTGACTGATAATAGGAAATCAATTGTGACTGTAATATTTAAAATTATTTTTTTTTTCATATGACCCACATTTTTTTTCGTAAAGTAAGAAGAAAGTGATCCTCTAAAACTTACGGTTTTGTCCTAAAAACACATAAATCACTATATCTCCTTAGCGCATGCGCAAATCCCTGCAATACTTCAGTGAAAGATGAAATGATCAATAAGAAAGGTTCCCTGAAATTTCTCGCACTTTCTGATAAAAGGCTCTGCATATAAACGTAACTCATCAACTTAGCTCCGCTGCCAATTAGTCCCGGTCTCCCCTGTCATTATTTCAAGAAATACATAAGTTTCAAGAAAAATATTTAAACAATTTCCTAACTTAATATTAACCAATCAAAATAAGCATAGTCATAAAGTAGTCATTAAACGATTCAATTGAGTTATAATAAGATTTTTTGTTGAACTTAAAAGAAAATATCTGGTTAAATTACAAGTTTTTGTTCAGTTTCATAAACTTATGAAGCGGTAATGAAGCGGTGAAATGAAAATTTTTAGAAATAAGAATTTTTAAAAATTCTCATTTCTAATAACTTTTCATTCGATTGTGGTGACCAACAGTTAAAATTCCACAAAGTGATAAAATCCTTTCTACAAACGCCTGTGATGCTGGGGCGGACAATAAATCTTCAGCCAATATTGCAACCTTGTATTGTTTCCAAAAAAGCAGGCCGTTACTTGGCAGCGCTTCATTACCGCTTATGTCTGCCAAATACCTTGACAACTGAGTTGCAACAGCGACATTGTCTTGGTGATAAATTTTTCCTTCTTTTGAAAAGATTTTATTTGACAAGAACTTAAAGCGCTATGGCAGCTGATTCACATTCAGATCCATTTGACTCAGAAGCAACTTGTAATTCTGGCTTTACTCCACAAATACTCGTTGTAAACATCTTTGCTGAATGGAGTAAGGTGCTAATTTCTGGTGTGAGGATAAAGACAGCAACGGTTGGATCTGGCAAACATGCAGCAGAAGGAAGAGGAATAAACGTATCTGAGTCCGGCTGCAGAACTGATTGAAACCGTTATTGAAAAAACTAGGATACTCTTGTAGATGGCATTCCAAGTTGATGGTAGAACCTGTGAAAGAGATTGGGCATCGGTCTGAAGTATATCTGTTTGTACTGTGAAGAATTCCATAAGTGAAGAAATGTTTTGAAGACGAACCCATTCATTTGCTTTGAATCTATCGATTCCTAAATTTAAATAAACCATCTGAAATTAAAGTTTACTAACAACAATTGTAATAACTAATAACTGTATAAATGATATACGGCTCTTTCCGTGTTATTAGTAAACCTAATTTAAAAAATCAGTTTGTTCTGACTGAGATTGGATCTTTTCCTCATCAGTTTCATGTTTAGACTCGTCAGATTCAAACTCATAAGATTCAAATTCGTCAGATTTCTAAGCTGCATACACTTCCTGTAAAACCCTGATGGCTTTAACCATATTAGACCCGTTGTCTGAAACAATCAACATAACTTGATTTCCTCTAATACCCCACTTGTTCAAGACATTTCTTTAAACATTCGGCTAGCATCTCACCCGTGTGGGGATGTTGGAGTTCTATCAAGTTTAGGAAAGCATGTCGTGTTTTATCAATGGTGGTGTCATAGAAACAAACAGATATTCCAAGGAAAAATGCTAAGCGACCCTTTTTCGTATACGATTCATCAAGTCTTTCAGTTGTATAGAAAACGTTTGTTTATTCGCTTTTTTAGTGTTGCAGACCATGCTATATAAGATTTAAATCAGTCAAAATTTAATGCACATCAGTTGTTATTTTTAGTTACTGTAGTATTACATTAATGTTACTATAATTACAGGTAAACATTTAAAAGTTGTTTAGCATTGAATGAATTTAAAACAATAATTTAAAAATTTAGTTGTGTTAGTTATTACCTGGCAATTTTAATTTTGGGTCAAAAGTTTTTATCATCTTTAGAAACGACGGCTGATCAAGCAATATGATTGGGTAACTGGCATTAACAATCATTTCAATCATGCTATCCTGACGCACTTGATATTCACTTGATTCCTTTGGCCACGCGGTGATTCGGTGTTCAAAGCACTCTCTTATTGCCTGGGTCTTTGTCTTTCCACTATTTTGAGAAGATGTAGAATTGATTTCATCAATTTTACGTTTCAAAAATATTTTTTCTGCATTTCATTTTTTTTTTTTTTTTCATCCGTGTAACATTTGTGTGTATTTATGTATTTTCTGAATATGTGCTACTAAGTTACAGGAATTTTTTTCGGCAAGAGTTGCGCCACGCGCGCCCTCATTATTCTTATCCTGTACTATGCATGTGGATTTGTCGGTTTTTTCATCGTAAATGAAGAACTTCCATACAGAACTGTCACGTTTTCTACCAGCCAACAACCTTAATAAACTCATTATTCTGTAAGTGATATATTTGCAACTCTTAAGAATTTTTAGATATTTAAATTATTTTATAACAAAAGATTGAACGCAATGAATTTACACTTAATGTAATGACAAGCATGTGACCAGTTTTGTGGTCCATTGATACATTCTATAATCATTCCTAATATCATTGTTATGGTTAAATAGTGCGCCAATTTTAAAGCAAGTATGTAAAATTTGTTAATTGTCAAAAAAAAAAATTATTGTATTAAGATTTTTTTTAATATTCAATAATTTTTGTTCGGTAATAATTCCTAATTCTATTCCTTTTTTCTTTTTTTGATCTTGATATTCAATTCTATTTCAGTTTTCGTTCTTCAGATAATTCCTATTTTTAGTTTTTCTTCACATTAACGAAATAAATTATTTTTACTTCTAAATTTTACTTCACGTTAATTAAAATATTACTGATCTCCACTAAAAGTAGAAAAAATTAAGAAGGCCTTCAAATAGACAAATTACGGCATCAAAGCTTTTTCCTCCTGACAATCCATTAGCTATAATGTTAAACCAAGGCATGAGTGTAGACAGTTCCAAGCATAATTTGAGGTTGTTAATGGAAAATGGCTATGACACACATGTACCTTATTACAAAGTTCTTGAGGCTAAAAGTATTTACAATCCTGCTGAAAACTTCATACCATTACTTTGCATTCCTGCTGAAATTATCATACCACGGCCGAAATAAAATTACAATGCCTGCTTGATCACAATTCCAGAAGACTTGTGCAGGGCTTTAACTTAGCTGACAATGAGAAAAAAAAAATTGAAAATTTATTGTAAATAAGGATTTAATGGCAGCACTAGGCAAATTGGATACATATAGGCATATGACTGTAACGAACCGACAAATACCATAATAGCGTCTTGTTTACTTTGATAGTCCCGATTCGTAATATGAATGATGCAGAAATCATTTTTGAAATTACTTGTCCTTCTCCGACTCGATATTGTCGGCCTATTCGTTTCAGTCTCGACTCGATATTGTCGGCCTGTTCGTTTGTGGAAGAAACTATGGTAGTTTCATGAAGCAAAAAACAGTATATAGTCACAAATTAATCACACTTACAGGAGTTGGACAATATAATAGGAATAGCTGAAAATTTTCAATAAATTAATTTTGAAAGTGTGTTGGTCCGTCATTAGTACATCTTACTTGTTTTTCTAAAATGCATTATAAATGCTAAATTAAATTAAGGTTAAGGGACTTGGTTAATAGATAAAATGTTCAACCTAAGAATTGTCTTCGTGCCAAGCAGTGGTGATTCTAGCGATATGAATTGGAGCATTATCATTTAGAAAAATTGCGTTTTCCTCTGGATACACTACCAAGTCCATAGTATGAACATGGTTGGATAAAGTTTTTAAATAATCTTAACTTATTATTCTACTGTGAAGAGAAGCTATTAGGCCAGCTGGATTTGCATGGAATAGCCGCCCAAATCATCATAGATCCTCTTCCATGATTAACAGTCGGAAGAAGACAATTTGGGTAATTTGCATCTTTTGGTTGTCTTCACATGTATACAAAGCCGGTGGTAGAAAACAAGATAAAGGTCAATTCATCAACCTTTTTGCACCACTCAAGATGCTTTATAAAGTTTGTCTTTCTCTTTTGTTGAAATGTTGACTTAACTCTCGAGGCAGTGCTTCTTAAAACTACAAACAGTTTTGCCGTTTCGTAAGACTAGCGCCTGTCATATGAGCACCAACAGTTTGTTTTCTTTTGAAATTTGACAAATCCGTCATGTAGCTAATTTTTTATTTCTTACTATGATATGTCTTTGAAGACGGGTGAAATTATTTGGTGTTCCATCAATTAATTTACACAATAATAAACGGTAAACTTTCTAGTACAATCATTGTGACACCTCAAACATGTTTCATTTGTAAAACCAAACTAGCTAAAATGAATGGTATTGGTGCTTGCTAGAAAGACCCATTGATACAAACAAAACCTCGCGTTTGCACTTTCAACACCGCACCCTTGGGTTAGATTTTTTGAATACTTTTTAATATTTCATACAGAGACTCACCTAAAAATTTGGCGAATAAATCGAGGGAATTATAAAATAGATTTTAAAATTAGGAAAAACAAAAACCAAGAGGAATTCTTTCGAAAACTCTTCATGTAAACAAGGTGCGACCTTCATGTAAACAAGTTACGACCACGAGTGCAGGAACTGTCAATGATGGGAATACGACCAGAAGATTTTTCCAAAGATATTTTACCTCAACACTTCAAAATATTTTACTCCATTTAAAAGTTATTAGAAGCCCACTTAAGTTGATTTTGAACACTGTGCATTGAACTCATCACTGGCTTTTTTTTTTTTTTTTTTTTTTTTGAAAACAATATTTCGAAATGAACAATTTACGATTAAGTTGCAGTGCTATTTTACAATTTAACAGTATGAAGATAAATTTGCACTTTGTTTTGAAATGTTACTATTTTTAGACCATTTTGTATTCATGCAAAAAAGAGTCATACAAAGGAGAATAAAACAAGAATATGTACCACATTTATTTGTGAATATTAAACAAATATTAAATAAGGGTGTTTTAATTTAAACAATTTTTTACAAATACTTTACTTAGTTTCGGAGGACAGTGTATATAGAATGGATGGAAGCAGTTTGTACAATTTACTATTTGGCAGATACCTCAAACCTTGTGCTCATGCAAAATTTAAGCAAAATTGAACAAAACTGAACAAAAGATAAATTCTATAAGCATTTAAATAAAAAATAAGAAAAGCCCTCCACAAAAATTCAATTAAAGGCTGGTCGACTAGGTGGAGTCAACCTGATTTACTGAAATCTATTTGTGATAGCATTTCTCTTTATGGGTAAGTAGCTATCTAAAGAGGAAGAGACGTACAGAAGTAAAAAAATGTTAAGTTTCTAAGTTAAACATAGTGTATTTAAAACTAAAATATTTTAAACGTCGATGGCCAAGACCCAAAAACGAGTTTAAATGGCGACGATAATGGGAAAAAAATAGGTTGCCGAAAATATTTTAAAATATTTATTTTGGATGCTGCCAACACAATTAACTTGATTTATTGCTTTTCTTGACGAGGTTCTTCTTTTTTACAAGCCTTGCCCAAATTGTGCCCCTAAAATCAAATCTGTATTTGCATTTAAAGAACGGACAGTTGTCATTTCAAATGTGCAATGCACAATTGACAATCATTTTTATTTTCAACTAAATTTTTGTATTGCATTTATTTAAAAGGCTAAAAAGACCTTTGATATCGGTTGAACACGATGAAATTCAGCACCCTTTAATCGATATTACTTTAAAACTACTTAACAGATTTTTCTATTTTTTTTTGCTAAAAGAAGCTAACTAAATTATTTACTTATTTCAAAAATTTTTAATTTTTTAATCGGACGCTTAGACAGAAACCGAATTTTTTTGCGTGTACATCATCTCCTGGATCTTGCATTGAGTTACTTTTTTTGAAGCTGCTAATATAGTATTAACCTATTTACAGTTTGAAATTATATTGATAAAATTTTAAAAAGAAACATAAAAAACATGTTTTTTTTACAATCCTTTACGACAACCTTTTGTATTGATTTAAGGTTATTAATACCGGCTATTATGAACTGGACAATTATCAAATAATAAAACAACTTTTCATCCTTCCTTCGTAAATTGCCAATCAATTTTACGAACCCATTACTCAAATAGTGTGTCATCCCTCTAACCCTTTTTCTGGCTATGATACAGGGCAAGTGCCTAATATTTTTGAAGCATCTCGGCAATTTTGCTTTGCCTATGACAAATATTGGCAATTATTATGATAAAAAGATTTGTAAGACGGTTTTCTTCCTTTGTGCTATCACGTCACGTTTGCACGCGTTGGCTTCACCAGAAATCGTTATACTTTCCTTCTAACGGTGTAACCAACCATCTGAAGCATGAAAATCATCAACGTTGATTTTCACAAGAAAGTTAATCACGAAATTTTTATGAAAATTTCGTGATTAACTTTCTTGTGAAAATCAATCTATATGAAAAATATAAGTCATGAAATTTACATAAAATAAGGTTGGAAATAAGAAGCCCAAATGTAAAACGCTTAAAAGTCTCACTACTTTTTGCTATAATCATTATGATATTAGATTATAATATTAGATTAATCATTATAATATTAGAATATTGATAAATTGTTAAATGTAATCCTTTTTTTAGGAACTTATAGCGCGGCACTGTTCTTTATTAAAAAAATTATTTGCAAATGTTGCTAGAGTACTACCTTACATGCCTATTGTTTCTATTTTTAAAAAACAATTGTCATACAAGTTCTTAGTTAAATATCATTTTTTACAAACTATTCCTTGGCATCATGATACCATTCTTCTAAACATCTCCAATATGATTGGGAGTCAACGCTATTATTGCACTATAAAATAATAATACACTTACAGGTAACCAGGTTTAACTTTAACCATTTTATACAATATCATTTCTAGTTATAACTAACCATATCGTGTGGCTGATTGCCGTAGGATATCATTAAACATCTAATGTAACTTTTTCTGCAACCTTCGTTTGGGTTCTTGATGCAAACGTTATAACCTTCTAAACACTAAAGGGAAAAGAAGTTCAAAATATTTCTAACAGGTAGCTGTTAATACTATAAAAATGAACCCATTTGTTAACATGACAATCGGACGTTTCATTTTTAAAACTAGGGTTTTATTTTTGAACCTTTTGCTAATTTTGGAGTAGGAGGAACTTAATGACTACAAATATATAAATAGCTAAATTGAAAAAATCTCGGCCATTTTGTATAAAAAAAACTTTGGCAAAGAAAGTAATCTTACGATAAGATCACAACATATGGCGTAGAGCTCTGACAACTTTACATTTTATTTTAAAAAAAAACATTTAACAAATGAAATAGTTTATAGCAAAGTAAACGAAATTTCAATTCAAGTTTCGTATCTGCCAAATAGTCAAATATTCATACCTTGTTCTTCAAATCCATGTCAGCTGATGCAAAACGTTCGAGAGCGTAAAAGCGTACAATCAAAGCTAAAAGTATATAAACTAATGTATGTATTTATGTATGTATGTATGTATGTATGTATGTATGTATGTATGTATGTATGTATGTATGTATGTATGTATGTATGTATGTATGTATGTATGTATGTATGTATGTATGTATGTATGTATGTATGTATGTATGTATGTATGTATGTATGTATGTATGTATGTATGTATGTATGTATGTATGTATGTATGTATGTATGTATGTATGTATGTATGTATGTATGTATGTATGTATGTATGTATGTATGATAGGTAGGTACTTATGTATGAAGAGAAAACGTACTACTTACAGAAAATGAAGAAATAATGAAGAACCTGCGCTTTAAAAAGCATGTCTGACTGGATGAAATCCGGACTTTCTGGAAAGAAAGAAAAAGATACCATATTTAAATTATACTTTGATGTAATTCATTACCGAGTCTGGAATAATATTATCAAGAATTTCCTAAATTGTCCAGAATTTCATCATTCCATAGCTCTATTGAAGGTAGGAATATCTTTTTGCAGAAAAATTAGATTTTTATTATAAGAAAAATGTACAACATATATTACTTGACAAAGATATTTATAAAACTCACATTAAGTTCCGATAATAAGATCGGAATACAGTCATTATTGTTGTCCTCTCATTATGTTAAATCACATATTTCTTCTCTTATTACATGGCATCAAATATTCATATCTTATTAATATTATATTACTATTACATTATATTATTTATATCATATTATGTTATACAAATTTATATTCATTACATTTGCAATAAATGACCCGTAAAAGACGATGATTATAGCAAACTACAGAACAGAAAAATAGCGTTTAGTTTTTGCCGAGTTGAAATATATATTCTTTTTTACTCTCCTTATGTTTATGCGTTATATTTAGGTGTTTTTTTTTTTTTTGTTTTTTTTTTTATATATATTTTTTGCATGTATTCTAAAATTTAAATTAAGTAATCGTGATGAAATTTTTTCTTTTTTAGAAGTAGCAAGTAATTGAAAAATTTGTGCACACTTATCCGGCGATTATTGCGCAGTTTTTAGCGGTCAACATCTTCGTGCGTTGAACTTCCTGATAAAAAAATAAGTTCTTTTGCTGGACCAAGTTGATTTTCAGTCTAAAAACTGTTTTTCTATAATATTTGAAATCTGAGACTAACATACTATAAAAAAGTTAAATTAATCTGCTAAAATCGTCTTAAATTGTCTTGATATTGTCATAATATTTCTACTTAACGTTTATAATATATATTAGTTATGAATTTATTTAATGTAAATGAGTTGAAAGGAGCTTCCTTTTTTTTTTTTTTTTTTTTTCCAAATTTATTGCTTGCATTGGTTGAATTGGCATTTGGCGATGGAAAATATTTAATCAAACTGCCGTGATAATGCTTTTTTTTTTTTTTTAAAAAAAAAAAAAAAAACTCCTTAAGATAATTTTTCAATCATACTTTTAGAGAATGCCGTTTAAGTTTATGTCTTACCCTGAAAAGATTGACAAAAAAATTATTTTGCTGTATATGGCGCATTGTATTTAGTTCTTATGGTAAAAACAAATGCATAAAAAGAATAAATGAGTACAACCTTTTTAGAGAAACAAAGCCCAGTAAAATAAAACCGAACGTAACGACGATACTTACGTGGTATTTTATAAAGTATGATAAGAGCATTGTTTTTACTGTATGCGCATGGATTGCGGATGCTGGTAAATAAATAAATACGCAGGTGTGTTTGCTGTTGTACATCACTTTTCAAAATGTCTTTAGAAGTTTACTATTTAAATAAAACATACATTCATACTGAATATACTCAAAGTAATTTCAATTTTGAAATACTGTGTTCTGGTTCAATATAAATACTTCATACTCATATATGTTGATATTATTACGATTCTGAAGATTTTTAAAGATTTATTAAGTCTAAATGTTTGAGAGACAATGATCTAGATTTTGCATGTATGATTTCAACATGCGTATGGGTTAGACGAAGTTTTTTTACTGTTATTTGGGTACTGAAATTCTACCGCTTATTATTCGTTTGATGTCAACATTGTTAACTGCAACAACATGTCAAAGTAATTTATTCTTGTTTTGCATCCTTGACAATAGTACCTTTGAATCTG
This sequence comes from Hydra viridissima, assembly GCF_058129835.1. NCBI lineage: Eukaryota > Metazoa > Cnidaria > Hydrozoa > Anthoathecata > Hydridae > Hydra > Hydra viridissima. Next base: position 4,033,690 of record NW_028324308.1, on the reverse strand, counting down.
TAACAACATACAGCATGCTACCGTTACAAGATTGTGATTGACATTTCAAAGTGTGGGTCGGTCTTTTATAATTGACAAAAAGTAATTCTGTTTTTAAATAAATCAGTTCTACTTTGATGCTAAAGAGGTTCACATAAACTTCAAGGTGAGCTCAAAAATTTAAAGTATTAAAATTTCAAAAAAAAAAAAAAAACAAAGTAATATTTTAAAAGAGAGAATTTGCAACGACTGTTACATGAGGAAGTTTACGCCTTTTTAAAGTCTTTTTTTTTTATCGACAAAAGTTTTCAATTGGTTTTTTTTATTACAAGATCAAAATCGTCTTTTACCTAAATTTTTTAGGAATGATTTCAACGTTCGTGTTCATCTTGCATTTATCTCTACTCAACATCATGGTTAAATCGATTCCTATTACCAATGGACTTAGTGATGCTTGCTTGACAGTGCCAATAAACCAGACAATAAGCATACAAGGATGCGAAGATTATATATTACCTAACAGAATGTGCACCGGTTATTGCACATCGTCGTATGTATACGATCCCGTTAAGGAAACTCGCATCTCGGTATGTGTGGTTTGCAAGCCTGTAACATCACAAAAAATTATTTTCCTAACATGCGCCGGAAAAACTGAAACAAAGACTGTAGAAATATTTGAAACTTGCCTGTGCGAAACTTGCATTTCAAATGAAAACTAAAAGAGGTCTTTTTTGTTCCTTTAACGCATTAGTATTTATTAACGACGGGAGATCCAAAGAAACTTTGCTCAGCAATCATCTTCTCAAGCAAAAGACACAGGAAAGTAACGATGAAAGAACATGTGAACTAACGCATTTCAATGCATTTAACTTTTGTTATTATTATTTTTAATTTTTAGTTTTTATAACATGCTTCATTTTAGCTTTCAAATCTCTTTTTTCAAACAGACTTTTTACTTGACTAGTTAAAAAAACGAAAATATCTTTGGAAGAAGCAAAATTAGCGACTTTTATGTTTTAAAAGTGTGGTGGTGGTTTGCAGATACCTTAATCGCGCTAATAAATATTCGAAAGTAATAAGATACTTAACAATAAAAAACTGGAAGAGAACCAATATTTCCGACCACTGATGAAAAACAACATTTTTAATTTACCAAGCTTTTAAATATTTGTTTGACATAAAAACACCTATTTGATAAAAGCAGAGGCTGTAGTTCCAATCATAATAATATCTCCAAGTGAGGGGAAAACATAAGACACAAAAATACAAAGGATACAAAGGATATTTTTTTAATTTTTTTCCTTTTTTTAATTTTTTTTTTTTTAATTACAAATTTGATTTGACATTATTATTTACAGATGAAAGAACAGAGCAATGATTTGAGAAAATTTCCTAACAAAAAAGAGTTAACAATCAAAAAATACGCCTATATTTAAAATATAAAAGAAAAATATCTGGTTGCACACATTAATCATCTGTGTTGTGAATATTAAATAAGATTTAGTATTGTTAACACTGATAACTATTACTTGCAAAAAAAAAATTTATAAGAAGTTTTTTAGAAGAATTTGATTTTCAAAAATTTAGGAAAATAAAAATACACATAAAGTTTTGAAATCTTCGAGGATTCATCCAAAATGTTAATCCAAAAGTTTAGAGCTAGCAAGCTTGATTTTTTTTTTTTTTTTGTAATTAATCAGTTTAAAACTATATCGTATTTGCTGTAAATTGTTAAATTGTATTTAGTTTAAAAATGAATTGTAAAAAAAAGATTTGTAATAGTTTTGTCTTGTATAAAGACCATATACAAGGTTTTGGAGGAAATATGTCCTTGTGCAAGAAAACTTTATGACACCTCTAGGCATTGAAAACACATTCTCAAAAATTGTAATTTTTGACTGTTTTTGTGCACTATTTTGCCACGAGCAAGATTGAAATGTTTTCATTCGATCACATTCTTTCTTGCGGTTAATCATGACGTTTTAAACCATAAGGGATGATGCAATACTCCAATGATTTCGTACTCTTGATGGAATTCGTTTGTAAGTTCATCAAACTCTATGAGTTTATAATGAAGATATGACGTGCTAATTAAATTATAAATTTATGTAAGAAAAGACTCTAACCAAACATTTACCGTTACGTAGCATGAATATACTCTATCTTTATTGATTAACTATAGTTACTCAGAAAAGAATAAGAAAAGTTGAATTATTGTAGATTTTTTGAACTTTTATTTTAAGCTTTATAGTTGTGAGTCGTAAAAAGGTTACAGGCTTCACGTTGAGTTTATGGAAGTTTGTAAACTAAACTAAAAAAAAAAATTAGTAAAATAAAAATTCTTTTTATTCCCTTAAAAACATGTCAAAAGCCAAGAAAAACTTCTGATAGTAAAGCACTGTTGGGAAGCGTTCAAAAACACTTTACTTTAAAATAGCAATCCTTAACATTTTCTAAAAATTGGAAAAGCTTATTAACAAATAGGCGTTGCAAACACAGTTTAAAGATAAGTTACACAGCGGTTATGTGTGCATAGGTGTTCTTCTTTAAGCGTCTAGTTATTCTCATCTTCTTACCGTGTTTTTATTGATTAACCTAAGTTTGCTTTATTTTTTTTTTTTTTAAAGAAAAAAAAAAACAAGTTCAAACGAAACCATTCTTCTAAAAAAATGAATTTCGAATTTTCTAAACATAATTTCCTAAATCAAATCAAAATAAAACTTTGCCTCGCTTGTTCTGACTTGGTTCAAATATACACATTTATTCTGAAATTAAGTTTTAAGATAGGGTTGCCAACTTACTGGTTTTAATAAAGCTCGTAAGCACTCGTAACATTTATTGTTATTATATTTAACAGAAATCAACCGTTTGCATATCTTAAATACTGTTTTAAAATTCTCTGGAGACTCTTGGTGTTTCAATCGCAATATCCGATTTTTAATGTTTAAAAGTTCGAATGCTTTAAATCGCAATAAGTAATTGTGCTATTTAGTAGTTTGTAATAAGTCTAAACTACGCTTTTTTTAAAAAAAAAAAAAAAAAGATAAATTAAAACAAATAGAATTTGATTAATTTTTTTATCATTTTTATTAAGTAAAGTTAAGAGAGAGCTCGTAATGTGAAGTAGGAAACACTATGATTAAAATTTATAAGTTATATTTTTGAATTGAAATGCTCTGAAACAATTTTTGGGGTAACAGGCAAATTAGGCTATAGTGGGAAAAAACAAAACATGTAGAAATTAGAAATACCGTAGGAACATACAGAAAATTTACATATATAAATGTATACTTAAATTAAAACAAAAAAAAAAATTATTAAATAAATATACATCTACAGTTTTTACATACATATTCCAGAGTTTGGCATGCATTTTATTGCTTATTTCAAAATTTCTATTTGTGAATGGCGTTTCGTGTTTTTTTTTTTATTTTAAAAAACATTTTTCTAACAACATTTCAAGGTGTTAATTATTCTCTAATAAAATAAAATATAGTTGGTTTAATGGGTAAATCTTTAGCGTTAAAAACTTTTATCCATCTATTTATATTTAAATGGTAAAATTTAAAAGTAAGTTTGTATTTTTTTTACTGAAACATTTGCTTTAATAGGATTTCAGGTTTTTAAGAGACGACGCAAAAGTTAAAAATAAAATGGTTAAAAAAGATCAGGATGCAAACACTTTACTCAGGATGCAACGAAAAGATGCTGACGCAGCTAAAAGAAAATTGAAAGTAGCGGAAAAGTCTTTTTTCTGTAGTTAAGATGCATTTCAAAAAAGAGATTGTTAGCAAAATAAAGTTTTAAACAATTAATTGAACACATTAAGAAATTTTTATATTTTACGTCGCACTTTCCTAAAATTTAACGACATAAAATTTATTTAGTGATTTTAGATGATTGTGATCTTCAAGATTATACCGTTGATTCTTAGACTGTAATAATAATTCATCGTTGTTCAACATTTTAAAAAGATTAACAGTTGCGTGAGGACTAAATACCATCAGTATATCACCCGAAGATTATCTTACCTAAATATAGATTGCACAATGAATTTTATTCTAAAAAGAGTAAATAAGTAATTTAATAAATAAATATCGTGTCAAAAATAAAGATTTGAAATATTGGATTAAGTTATATTGCATATTGATCAAAATCAGCAAATAGAAAATACAAACAAAGTTAACCCTGTATAAGAAAAAGTCAAAAAATTAGTGATGCGAACTGGCTGTTTCTTTTTTTTTTATCCGGCCAGATGTTATATTTAAAAAAGACATAGCCAGTGCATCACTAGTAAAGTTGCGCCAGATAAAAAAAAATTTATGCTACAGACTACAAACACTTTTTTCAGACGAACATCAATAAATTTCACTAATCTGATTATTTAAATGTCCATTTTTTAACAATGGCGACGTGATTAAATCCCACGAGAATCTGATATGATGCACCTATATTACATAGTTTTATGTAATAAAACAAAATATTTTTCAATTTTTAATCAAACGATTAATTCTTTATTTTTATACTTGAACATTCCTTTAGTTCTATATATATATATATATATATATATATATATATATATATATATATATATATATATATATATATATATATATATGTATATATATATATATATATATATATATATAGTTAAAATGCTAATAAAGATGTAATAAAAATATGTAGAAAAACATTATATGAATATTAACGTTTCTATTAGTAAAAGTTTTTTTTTTGGTTGTATTTTGTTTTTAGATTTAAATAATGCATAATAAGTTATAACTGCTGCGTTATTGAATTCAAAATGTCTTTCCTGAACATTTCCTTGCATTTATACATAGGTCATATAGGTTATACATAGTGAAAATCATCAACAGCTGTTGCACTTATCGGAAATCCATAATTAGTTTTCATGGTAAGAAGTCCATGTGTGTGTGTGTGTGTGTGTGTGTGTGTGTGTGTGTGTGTGTGTGTGTGTGTGTGTGTGTGTGTGTGTGTGTGTGTGTGTGTGTGTGTGTGTGTATGTGTCTGTGTCTATATTTATATATATATATATATAATCAAAATAGTTATTGTTATATAAATAATAATAATAATTATTATTATTATTATTATCATTATTGTTATTATTATTATTGTTATTATTATTATTATTATTATTATTATTATTATTATTATTATTATTATTATTATTATTATTATTATTATTATTATTATTATTATTATTATTATTATTATTATTATTATTATTATTATTATTATTATTATTATTATTATTATTATCATTGTTATTATTATTGTTGTTGTTGTTGTTATTGTTGTTGTTGTTGTTGTTGCTGTTGTTGTTGTTGTTGTTGTTATTATTATCAAAGTGCTATATGTAAGAAAGTCCTAATGTAACAAATGATAAATTTTCTAAATTGTAAAATAAGTATTTGGGGAAAACAATTTTTTTTATTTCAACTAAGGTTAAAATCTTGTTAAAATAACAAAACATTTTTCCCCAAATATTTATTTTACAATTAACAAAAATTATCATTTGTTACTTTCGGACTTTCTTCTAGTATAGGATTTTGTTATGTCACACCACGATATATTTATTGCATTTTTAAATATTTATTTAAGGACTTTTAGGTTGTTTAAACCTAATGTCCACTCGAATATAATCCATATAAAGTTGTATAATGATGTTTAGTTAAAATTTAAAAACGATTAACCCATTTGTGTGAACCATTTTTGAAGAGGGGAACGAAGGAGGAGGAGTATTCGTGTAAATAATCCACCTGTTACGGACTCTTTAACCATTTTATTAAGTTTCCAAATAATCTCTTACACGGCAGTTAAAACGTTCTGTTGTAATTTAATAGACAAAAATTAAAAGCTTAAAAAGAACGATAATTGTTCATGCAAAAATTTTGTCATTTACAACTTGATGAGATTTTCTTACATCTGTCTTAGTTCGTTTTGAAAAATATATTTGGAGTTTAAATATGTGCGCTCGACGTTAAAAAGTTCATTTTGCTAGTTAATGATATCAAATGTCACTTATAGCTTAAACTTGCACTCTTGACAAATTAAAAATTCCTTTTTTATTTATCGTTTCTACGGATAAGCGTACTTAAAACTCTTCTCAAATAACCAATAAAATGTCACTATAACTAATATTTAAAAATGAAATGAGCAACTTGGAGCTAATTTGACGTTAAAAAGTTGTCTCTAATGACGTAATATAATCTGTTTAAATAAACAAATCAATCTTAGTAAAAGAATTTTAAAACGTTTCCATTTGATGAGTATTGCGTTATTCCAAGTAGTTTCTTGTATTGTTATTATTATTATTATTTATCTAATAAATACTAGCACAAAATTGCGCAGGTTTAATTTATATACAAAGCTATAAAATTTCTGAGTGGAATTTAGCATTTAAGTGATGACGTTCTTTAAAAAAAATCATATAAAAAAAATTCCTGACATTATTATTAAGGAAATGTGACACGAAATAACTTTCTCTTAAGAAAGACCATTTTTAAAGCGGGTCTTTTTTTTTAAAATTCCGATGATATATATAAGCTATAGTTACAGCTTTGTGGTAATCAGTTTTATTCAGCGTAAGCGATAGTTCTCTTTGAATAGTCGCGACATCAAATCTTTGATATTTCTTATGCTAAACGACTTACTGCATATACTATTAGATTCACGACTTTTTTGAACGCGTGTAAATGAATATATGCTTTGTTTTGCGATTATTATCTCTTCTTTTTATCGCAATGCACTTCTTGGCATTCACAACTTCCAATCAGTAGTACCGTCTTTGCAATAATTTCCCATTCCCCTGTATCTGTTTTACAGTTTAGTTGGACTTTAGTCTCGTTCCATGCCTTTGGCATACACGTATTACAGCTGTTGAAGTCCTCTCCATAGCGCGGTATGTAAAACGAGTTACATTGCCCATAACAGTATGGTACATCTATTGTTACTGATTTGCAATTGCGTTCACTGATAACTTGTTTTAAGTTCATTCGAACCATACAGTTTTTGCTACTTTTATCTGTTAGCCATTCATTTTTGTTCAACAAATTTACATTCGGTTCTTCTGTTTTTAACAAACTTAAGCTCTCCGGTGTTGGGAGAGATAATAAAACTACGCAGAGTGCTGAAATAATTGCCACATTCAACAATCTATTAAATGTAATGATGAAATTAACATGTACATAAGAAGTTCAAGTCGCAAAATTTTACTTGAATCAAAAAAGAAATCAAGAAAATGAAAATGCACACTTTCTTAGGTCCTTAAATTTCTCAACAGTTTTTTTCCGATCAGAATGTCTCAACATTTGTTATGAATTCTTACCTTTTACAGTACGTCATCTTAAGTTTTAAGAAACCTATGCGAGCTGTTCTAGTACTGGCATCTAAATGTCGCATAAAGATTTTTAAAAATAAAAACTACCTCGATGTTTAATCTAAAACAATGCGGGGCTTAAGAAGCAAAGGCCGAGGGATAACTTTAAAAAGAATTAGACATTTAAGGTTCAAATAAGAGAATTACGTTACAGCTAATCTGGCGCACACATAAAAAACTATACTCTGTTAATGAAAAGAGCTGGTAAATAATTGATTATCAACAACGTTATGTATATACTGTTATCTTTTTGCCTGTTAATTTACGGACATATGCGTGTTTGGATTGAATATACACATATTCTAGTAATGAAACTGATTGCCAAATTATGAAGTATTTTATGAATATGTTCAATAACTGTCTATTTAGATGTATAGATGGAGATAGCAGGTATAGATAATGATTTTAGAAGTATTTATAAAAACTATAAATATGTCTCTTTTTAAGTAGGTATTGTGGAATTTATAGCGATTGATTTACAAGATCTGTGTTAATCTAACTTGTAGAGTTTTAGTTGTCTCTTTCTAGACAGCCATTGAATCATGTATTTTATTGACTAGTAATGGTAATAGTAATAATAAATGATGATAAAATAAAAATAATAATAATAATAATAATAAATGATAACAATGATAGTAATAACAATAATGATGATAAATATAATAATGATAATAACAATAATAATAATAATAATAGTAACAATAATAATAATAAAAATAATAATAATAAAAAATAATAATAATAAAAATAATAATAATAAAAATAATAATAATAAAAATAATAATAATAAAAATAATAATAATAAAAATAATAATAATAAAAATAATAATAATAAAAATAATAATAATAAAAATAATAATAATAAAAATAATAATAATAATAATGGTAATAAAAATATTAATAACAATAGTAATAATAATAGTAAAAATAATAATAGTAATAATAATAATAACAGTAATAAAAATAATAATAGCAGTAATAATAATAATAATAATAATAATAATAATAATAATAGTAATAATAATAATAATAATAATAATAGTAATAATAATAATAATAATAATAATAATAATAATAATAATAATAATAATAATAATAGTAATAAGGGTAATAATATTAACAACAATAATAATAATGATAGTAATAATAATAATGATAATAATAACAATAATAATAATAATAAATGATGATAATAATGATGATAATGATAATAATAGCAAGAATGATGTAATAATAATAATAATAATAATAATAATAATAATAATAATAATAATAATAATAATAATAATAATAATAATAATAATAATAATAATAGTAATAATAACAATAGTAATAATAATAATAATGATAATAATAATAGCAATAATAATAATGATGATGATAGTAATAATATTAGTAATAATAATAATATTAATAATTATTATTATCATCATCATGATGATAATAACAATAATAATATCATTTTAACAAGCTATGACGCTTGTTCATCCATGCAAATTTAGCAATGTCATACACGCACAACTTGTAAATCTTGTCGCGCGCCTCTAACGTCTAGGTACTTGCGTGGCTTTCGTGTGTTTTAATATTACATTCTTATTTAAACAATTCAAATCAAGTTTTTGACTACGGCTGTTTATTCCAGCGTTCAATAAACTCATGGTGTTTACTATTTACTTATCATAAATAGCGAGACTAGAAATTTTTTGGCAAAGTTTTTGTTAACGGCAGAGTTAAGGAAAAGTTTTTCTTTTTTGTTTTGGTTTTGAAATTCTTTTTAACTCTCTCAGATAAAACATTTAATCGGCTAAGAAAAACTTGAACTTGACAAGGAAATCCTAAGATTGTGACATGGATCGTATGATTGTGACACGGATTTTTCCAATAACTGACCAGTAGGTTTTAATACCAATCTTTTGTTGTTTTGTTGTTTATTTGTTGTTGTTTTTTTTTGATAAACTTTACACCTTAAAACGCTAAATTTATTAAGAAAAGTGCAGATGACATCTTAAAGTACGAAATAAATCTGAATGAAAAATAACTATCAGGGAGTTGACTAAGTGTTCCGAGGGGCTAGAAGTACATATATATATATATGATTTTACATACATATATGTGAAGATTACGGGAAAAAACAGACATCTCACATTTAAAGTTTGAAAGCGTCTTATTCTTCCATAGGATATAGTATTTTTAACTGCTCTTTACTGGTGATAGGTGAGTTCTGAGATAATAATTTCTTTCGTTTTAATACTTAAGTGATAAGAAAAGGAACCTTCATTTAGCAAACTGTTTTGATCTCGTAGCGCCAGATGTCTGCAAGATATCGGTATTAAATTTTGTCGAGACACAACAAAAAATACCTTTATACCTTATCTAGACATTTTATTACATTGTCTGTTAAGGTCAGGCGAAATCTCGCCAGCGATTACTTAAACACGGTAAATTCATAAATAAAGGATAAAAACGATTTCTTTTATCAAAATAAACTTTTAATTTAAGTTCCAACTTAGAGTTTACAAAAAGGATATTGCGTTGAGTATTGCAAATCGTACATCAAAGGAGGAGTATAATATGAGAATATTAGTCAGACTAATTAATTGGCTCGTTATTTCTTTCAAAAATACAAAACATACCATAAAACGTCATTTGACGTCTTTTAACCTTTTATGACGCATTGCAATAATGTCCAACGTTAATGAAATGCTATTCGTGTATGTGCTAAACATTTACACCACGTCGTGGATTTATGACAAAGTATTACGGTTGTAAAATCTTATGTAGGACACAATTGTGTTAAACATAAACATCTGTATATCCGAAAAAAAAACTTTTATTATAATGCTAAAAGTATGAAATGCGGTGATACACATACTTAGAGAAAGTAATAAGGGCTGAATTAAAACATATTAAAAAAAAAAAAAAACTTTGCAAAATAAAATTAAGTTTAAATATTGATGACGTCGATATCTCGGTAAACGGGCTGGCCCGGCAAACGAGCCAGCCCGCTTTCCATATAAACAGGCCCTTAGAGAAAGTAATAAGGGCTGAATTAAAACATATTAAAAAAAAAAAAAGCTTTGTAAAAAAAACTGCAACTGAATGTTTGAAAGTTATGAGCCGTTAATGGAATCGTATTTTTACTTACCGAAGTAAATTAAAACTTTTAAGGGTTAAGAAAAATGGCCCTGAAACTTGTTAAATAAAGTTTTTAAGTTTTAATAATGATGTTGCTCAGAGATCAGGTATTTATACTCAGATATTGGATAATTAAATGAAATTCTTAACAACGGGAATCGGGGATTTGAGATCTAGTTCTAAAGTAAAATAGTAAATAACACAGTTTATGCTCCGAAGAAAAAGTTTGTCTTTTTTTTATACATTATTCTTCATCCTCATCTGGTTCTTCTAAAAGATTAAGGCTTCAGTTGGTAATAAATACCTCTTTCTTACAGCTAATAGTCTATTACAGGATTTAAATCATAAGAAATTATTTTATTTTTATTTATGAGATTTAAAGATTTGAACAACATTTTTATGTGACCTTCATTAGTTTGTTTCTTTACAAATTTTCTGGTGTTATTTTCTCAGTAATATCTCACAACTTTGTGGCTACTTTTTCTATGCATCTTTTTTTCAGCATACCAATTGGCAACAAAGAGTTTTTGATTATATCCTTGCCTTGTAAAAGAACTTTTTGAACTGTTGTTGTCATAGGATACCATCTGTTTCTAACAGCAGTTTCTTAAGCATGTTCGGCAAATTTGATTGTTTTGATTTTGTAAGAGGAGCTCAGTGTTTTAAAAATGACGCTGAAGCTCTCTAATTATGGTTTTATCTATCCTTTAGTATTTGATCATACCTCAGGGTATTCAAAGAAGTTCGTGGACGTTTTCTCGTTATTGGCATTACCGATTCCGGATTTTGAAATATTAACCAATAAGCAAAGCTAAATCGAGTTTGTATGTTGTTGTATGCCACAATTTTCTTATTTTTTGGACCACGAGCTTGTTTATTTTTTAATGTTAATTTACATAACCTATGTAAGAGGGCATTCATAAAAGCCTATACAACCATATAACAACCCGGAGTTTAAACTCTCTGGATTATAAAACCTTTATTCTAATTCTTCAATGTTATTGAACTGAGAAGAAGAGGTTGATGTATGTAACACTTTTGAATAGCTTCATTCGAAGAATGAGAATTGCACACTCTTCCGTCTACCATAGATTTTACTAGACAAAGCCAAACTGTAAATATTTGAGCATTGTTTTTTAAACTTGACGGCAATAAACTTTCAATCTGTCTATCGACAAATGAAAACTTTTCTTTTGATTATGGTATCAGTTTCCTTAACAAATGGGATTCTAATGGTCTACAATATCGTACAGAACTAGAGCGTGATTTTCGCTAATATCATTTGTTACGATTTTTTGTCGATCGTAATTGAAAAACTAAAGAACTCTTGAACATTTAAGAATCATCTAAATCTGTTGCTTCAAATGATTACTTGAAATTTGTTTAGCTTCCACTACCATCAGCACCCCATTTAAAAGTAATTACTAAATGTAAGTCATCGTTGTTTAACTGTGCGATCGACAAGGTCTTGTAGAACTGTTTTTTTTTTAGAAGAGCTTGTTTTTCTCTTCAATAAGCTTATCGTATGGTGAATACAAGATTCTTAAGTTTTTGTAATTGTAGATGCTCTCAATGAAATGTACTGATGTCAGTTAGTTTAAATTCAATGAACATAGACAAAGCTTCCTCACAAGAGTAAGAAACATTTTCCTGTAAAATACAGCTATTGATGCAGTGGGCTTTATCGGATGACGTAGATTGTAATGGATAAGTGAGGCTGCACTCCGGTTTACTACGAATGCATTTTTATGGAATCAGTTTTTCTTTACTTCTTGATTATACCTCCTTTTAATCTTCTGAGTTTGTTCTTTATGGAAAAGTAATAAAAACACGTTTTTACACGTTCTATCGCTCTTTTTGATACAGGCGTAGAAGGAACATTATCATTGATATCGCAGGCAATTATTGTGTATTAAAGCCATTCTTTACTTTGGTTTCGAACTCTAATACTATTTCGAGAAAATATTTTTCGTAACTTAGAGCACAAGTAAAAAAGTTTTTTTTGATCGCATGTTTTGTTTGTTATAAAGGGTGTTTTTTTTAGAGGTATAGAACTTTAAGTTGGCATTAATGTTCAAGATGGCGACCGATTTAACAGGTGACAAGTGATTTATTCTCAGTTTGGTTTGGCAATTCATCATGAATAGACTCACGCCTGAACAACGCTTGCAAATAGTTCAATTTTATTTCGAAAATAATGGTTCTGTGCGGAATACGTATCGCGCTCTACGTCCATTTTATCCTCGACAAAATCATCCATCAGAGCAGTTAATTCGATTAACCATGGAACGTTTTCGCACCACGTTTACTCTTATTGATAACTCGCATCCCCAGAGACGCCGTACGGTGCGTACAGAAGAAGCTATTGCTACTGTAGAGCGTAGCATTGCGGAATACCCGAATGAGTCTATCCGCCATCGAGCACAGGAATTGGATCTGTGTCCATCCACTGTATGGAAGATTTTGCGGAAGGATCTTGGTATGCGTGCTTACAAAATCCAACTCGTGCAAGAATTGAAGCCAAACGATCATCAAGCAAGGCGTAGATTCGTCGAATGGGCCCAAAACGAGATTGCCGTTGTTCCCGATTTTCATAAGCGAATTTTCTTTAGCGATGAAGCGCACTTCTGGTTGAATGGTTACGTCAACAAACAAAACTGCCGCATTTGGAGTGAAGATAATCCTCAAGTGTATGTCAAAACACCGTTACATCCAGAAAAAATGACTGTTTGGTGCGCTTTATGGGCTGGTGGAATCATTGGTCCGTACTTCTTCAAAAATGATGATGGCCAGAACGTTACAGTCAATGGTGATAGGTATAGAGCCATGATTACAAACTTTTTCATTCCTGAATTGAACAACCATGATGTCCAGGAGCTGTGGTTTCAACAAGACGGCGCAACATGTCACACAGCTCGTGCCACAATCGATTTATTGAAAGACACGTTTGGTGACCGCCTAATTTCACGTTTTGGACCTGTGAATTGGCCTCCAAGATCTTGTGATTTAACACCGCTAGACTACTTTCTGTGGGGCTATGTAAAGCCATTGGTCTATGCGGATAAGCCAAAAACGCTTGACCATTTGGAAGATAACATTCGCCGTGTTATTGCCGATATACGGCCACAAATGTTGGAAAAAGTCATCGAAAATTGGACGTCCAGATTGGACTACATCCGAGCCAGCCGTGGCGGTCATATGCCAGAAATTATATTTAAAATGTAATGCCACAAGATTATCTTTCTAATAAAAAAAAATTCTTGTCAATCGAATAATCCATCGTTGTTTTATTGCAATTTAAAGTTCTATACCTCTAAAAAAAACACCCTTTAGTTAAATCAGATACTCCGATACAACTCTAAAACATGACCAAAATAAATATGTCATTATTTTTGGCTGATGGTTTCATCAGCAAATTATTCAATAAAATATTGAATAAATTTTTATTCTGGATCGAAGCACCATCACCTAAAAGAAGTGTATTTTTGTAAACCCCAAATTTCCGATGGTTAATTTTATAACTCTGGATAGCTTACAGTTAATTCTATTCAGTCGAATGAAATGTACTTGTTTGTACCTGTAAACATAAGAAATCAATGCATCAGCTCATTTAGGTTCTATGTTAAGAATAATTTTAAATTCATTTTTTTTTTTTAATTTACATAAAATGCATACGTTCTTTAATTAGCACTATGTTTTTCAATAAAATCTTTACACTAATCTTAAATAATGTTGAACATGCGCGTAAATTAGCATAAATAAATGCTATCGCTTCAGTCTCTTCGGTAGACAACTTTGAAGAAATATATCCATTGATTTGCTAATTGCACATTTGTTGATATCTTGGTATTAAGTAAACAAATTAACTTCAAGTTAACATTTTATGCTTTTAACAACAGTTGACACATTGAATAAAATTAATTCCGGGATCCTAAACTCTAAAAATTGAACATTGTGATAAAATTTTCGTTTAAAAACTAGGTGGAGCTTGTTTATTCAATGTCATAATTAATGTACAGTACAGGAGGTTATTCTAAGGAAAGTCCTTGACCACACTGTTGCCTGGGCTCTTCCGTGTGGGCCACCTGTAACGCTAAAAAAGCTTAATATAAACAGTCTATATGGTTGTTGAATTATTGTTTATGATTAATATTAGTATATTAGTTATAAACTTTTATTATTTGTTTTCATCTTAGGTGGTGAAAGTGCAAAGAGTGGTAATGAAAAATTATGTGAGCAAAACTAATCAACAAAGGAACACTACATGAACGCTACATGACTACATGAACGCTACATGACTACATGAACGCTACTTGACTACATAAACGCTACTTGACTAGGTTAACGCTACTTGACTACATGAACGCCACATGGAAATAATAATCAACGCTGTTAAAAATAAAAATATCTGTTCGTAAATCTTTAGAAATGTTTTTACTACCAAAAAGTTCACTATATATACATATATATATATATATATATATATATATATATATATATATATATATATATATATATATATATATATATATATATATATATATATATATATATATATATATATATTAGTTGCAAATTTTATTGAGAAATGTGAAGAGAAAGATCTGCCTTAAATATTTTTATGGATATTTTCATGGCTCGTTGATTTAAGAACTTCAGAAAATTGTTTTGATTATGTAAAAAAAAATAAGATTAGTCGTTCACTAAACTGTTCGCAATAAGCTGTCTCATCCTGCCCCCCAACTGTCTCATCCTGCCCCCAATCAGACGGAATGGTTAGATTTAGCAGAGTTATTTCCAACAAGATAAATTTTGTAAAATAAATTGATACGCCTATAAAGTTTAAAATCATTTAAGTATTGTAGTCTAATAATAAATTTCATAAGATAACTTCCCCGATATTTCTTAGTTAGCCTGCAATTTAGACCAACAGACAAACTGCTCTGCAAATTAAACCAACTAAAGAATATCAAGGAAGTCATCAGTTACTTTTTTTTTTAACTTGGGTTAATTTTTAGTTATTTGTAAATATGACAGTCATCACTTTTACAAAAGTAAATGCTTTTTTAATTTGTTAGTTGTTTTTTCTTTTTGTAACAAACGTTTTCTGCAAAAAATTGGAAATTCGACTTCAAAAAGTCACCTTTTCGCTAACATATGTGTAACAAAAATCTGCACAAAATTAAATTTTAAGTAATAAAATTACCATTTATTCAATTAAAATTTAAAACACCTTTTTTTTTTATTACATAATATTTAATGAATAAGTAGACTGGACTGTAATTTTAAGCCTTACAGATGTTAATTGGAATCCGACGTATTGGACCAGTAAAAATGGAAATTTCTCTAGCTCATTATAATCATCATAATAACTATCTACAAGCATCGATTGAAGATAATGATTCATTATAATAATAATTTTGACAAAGGAGAACATTAAAGTAACTCATAGTTGATAATTACTTTAATGTTCTCCTTTGCTTTCAAATTATTAGCAACTAATTTTCGAAGTCTAATACGTTAGGTTTTGGCTTGATTTTTAGTTTTTTTAGACGCTTTTTTTTTTGGATTTTCTCACAATACCCATCTCATTTAAAGTTTTTTTTTTATTGTTTGGCCATAGCAAATTTTTCAAATTCCTGTAGATTTGTCTACTTTACCAGCAGTTTTTTTATAACAACAGAATGTTATTGAGAAATGCACATTATCTACTGGTCCAATATTTTTTGAAATTGTGTTGAAATGATATTTTATCTAAACAAACTGTAAAGATTTAAACTCTTGTCGAAACGTAAATCATGTCCAACTTGAAACATCTAACCTCTTCTTTTCTGAAGAAAAAAAACAAAAAAGTTATTTATCAAAATCATATTATACTGTTATACTATATCATAGTTAACCATATTATATAACATTACTTTATACTATAGTATGTTATATTATATTACACTGTATTATATTATATGACATTCCATTGTATTATATTGAATTGTGTTGTATTGTTTTGTATTGTATGACCAATTTATATTGTCTGACTTCATGAAATTACTTGTTTGATCTTTTTTATTTCTCGTTTCTTTTTCATTCATTTAATTTTTTTTAAGGAGAAAAGTATTTAGGTGGAGGGGGAGGGTAATAGAAAAGAATGTGGTTATAATATTGGATTTGATTGTAGTTGCAGCAACCTTTAAATCAACATCCTTCATATTCAACACTAGGAGTGGAAATTTTTGAGATTTCTTTTCGATAATCAGTTTGCCCTAATAATGCTACCGATGGAGAAATAGTATAAAAAATATTCTAAAGATAATTTCAATCATAACTGATTCAAAAGCCCTCTGCGCAAACTCGTTAGTATTAGATGCTAAAAATTTTCGAAAATTAAGTTTGGGTACATATTGCAAAGTCTTGTTTTTCATAAGGAATGACCTTTTTAAACTAAATTGTGAATTAAATAAAAATCAACATGTTTAGATGGGGCTAGTAATACCTTACAAATTATATGTAAACGCTTATATAATTTGGGGTAAAGATATTGCTTGTAGAATTCTACATTTTCAGTTATAGGCCTTCAAATTTGGCGTCACTGAAGGAACGACAGGTAAAACACTAACCTCTTTTATTACAATAGCACACAAAGGTGGTTCAAAGTTTATTACAGTGTCTTAAAAATTTAGTCTCAATGTTGATGAACTTCCTTTAAAGAAATTTTTTAACTTTCCCAAGCAACTTTTCATGCATTTTTAATCTGTAATCAATGTCTAAATGACAATTATTTCAAATATCACACTGTCTTTCCAAATACTCAATTAATATCAATTTTAATTCCGTTATATCCTCAGTGATTCTTCTTCAAGAGAACCATGGTTTGGCCCAGTAATCTACAATAAAATTCCACGCCTCGCCTACAGATTCATTTTTTGACTGGGTCAAAGGCATATATTTTATGCAATAGATTGCTTTTAAATTCCATCGTGCATTACAAATAGGTTCTGGTTTAGAAAAACGAATCGCCTGTAAGTTCGTTGTGTCTCGATAAGACTTGTATATTTTGCATAACAAATCCAGCTCCGTATAACCACCCCAGCCAAACTTATTACTTTCAAAAACTGGCCCATTAAGTGTGTATTGTTCAATTAAATCACGGTAATTACACTAATGAACCACTAATTAATATTAGGCGATATTGACAAGGAATTAAATTTGAGTTCATAAAATGCTTAAGTATGAGGGCCAGAACATGACGTCAACAAGGATGATACACTAAACTTGGAATAATTTTTCTCAAACAGTTAATTACTTCATTTTTTTAGCCTGTATTTTTTTGAGCCTGTATTTTTTTGAGCCTGTATTTTTTTGAGCCTGTGTTGTCACATATTACAACAGGAATTTTATTTAATAAATTAAATTCCAAAATAACTTTGTGTAACATGTTATAAATAGATTGCTTGAAATGCAAGTGCTGTAATAATGTTGTTTTTGTATGCTCTTACTATCAAAATGTAAACACATTTCTTCCGACGACTCAATATAAGATTGAATCAAACTTTATTTCATGCGTTAGTGGTGTAAACGCTTTTTGGACTACGGATCTGCTAATCGATCCCTCACTAACTGCATTGAGTACAGCTTCGGAAATCTTTGCCATACACTTTATTGGAAACCCTTCATTTTCAGCTATTTTAGCTACCATCTTACCGGTGATCTTTGCACGTTTCAGTGGAATGGTGTAATCATCCCTCATGCTATATTCTTCTGAACTTTCACAACTTGAATTTTCTGCATCAACAAATAATTGCCTATAATTTATTTCAACTTCCTTTCTTTTAGGTGACAGGTCTCATGGGTGGGTTGTAATAGGTTCTGTCACAGTACTGGATTGACATTTGCGCCCATCGCAAGACTTCTGAAATTCATAAAAGAGTTTGTCCTTTGGATTTTTAAATTTAGCATTTTTTGGCAATAAACCAAATATTTTATCCCAGCTTTTTATAATACTTGTCTTCTTAATCGTACTTTGTGTTGATTTAATCACAAACTTATAATTATGATTGGCAATGTCTACCTTCCTTCGCACTGATTTCTCTGGACTGATTTCTCCGGAAAAAATATGCTAACGTCATCTTATTCCATAGTTAACAAACTTTAGTGGAGATTTCTTTAACAAAATCTCTTTACCTAGGAATATTACTCAATTCTGAGAAAAAATGATATCCTCCTGATACATTTGAAAAATCCATCAGTGGTTTATCAATTAAATTTCCTTACAAGCAATATCTTGGCTTAGAAATATTTCATAGGCAATCAATTTCTCTAATTAAGTTATTCTCTGATACCTTATACATTTAAAAAATAGTTTGGATTTAAAAATATACAATATGTAAAAGTTAAATAATATGAACCACTCAAACAAATTTTCACACCTTTGACAAAATTTTAAAATGGATTTGGGGAGGTTTTTTGCATTTATAGAATTTGTTTTTATGTTTTTGAGAGTTTTAGATAAATACTCCACCAATTGTCATAAGGCAATTTTGTGGAAAAAAAATTTCCCACCCCTATTCAACGTTCTTCATATTCAACACTCTTCAAATTCAACTCTTTTCAAATTAAACACCCTTCTTATCCAGTACGTTAAACGGTCTAGATACTAGACTATACGCGAATTTATATTTTTATCGCGTAAAAGATACCATATTTAGAGACAAATTCTTAACATATGTGCTTTTAGTTGTCTTCCCACCTTCGTTTTTCTTTTTACAGAGGTTTGCAAAAAGCAATTATTGAAATAAGTTATAAGTTCATAAAGTAGTCTTTATTATTTATAAATGATAAAATTAACTACATTCCAATTACATTTTTAGCACAAGAAAAAGAAATCTGGTGAATATATACCTATAAGTATACAAAGATAATATATTAGAAATGTAACTATTTCTACTAAATTAAAAGTGCATGATTTATCTTATAATTCTGTATATATAACTTTTCTAATTAAAAATTAAAGTACTTTCTTTAATTTGAAAGTTGAAAATACTTATGGTTACTATTAATGAGTAACAATATTTATAGTTACTCGATAATAGTGACCATAATAATGGTTGATTTGAATTTTATAAATTTGCTTTAGTAATAAAAAAGACTTTTAAAAATTTATAAGATAGCTTTTTTGTATTGAAGTTTAATTTGTATTGAAGTATCACAATTATTCTGCTAATGTGCTATCAACTGCTTTATATTATCTTAATTGCATATGTATTATATATTTGTTTGTTTGTTTTTTTTTTAGAATTTTTTAGTAAATGAAACATTTATTTAGTGCAGATCAAATTGTTAGATTAAGCAACAATTACATTTCAAAATTCTTTTCTCAAGGATGGGGAGATATAGAGTTGCTAAGAAAAATAGCAAAATTTCAAGCATCAGTATTAGACAAAAACAAACTGGAAGATATATATGATGTATTAGAAAATACTGAAATAAAACTATCAAATGTTGATGAAAACAAAACTGGCTCATCAATTAATATTTTCAGAGGTCAATTTGTTTCACCATTAACTAAACTTTTACCTAATGCCTTGCCTTTAAAAAGTGAAATAGTTAACTTTGAAGTTGTTATGCCATCTGATGGTAATAAACCACCCATGTGCATCCATTTGGCTGGTACAGGTGATCACCATTTCTGGTGGCGGAAAAAGAGTATGGCAATACCATTAGTCAATGAATATAAAATAGGATCAATTTTATTAGAAAATCCTTATTATGGTCAACGTAAGCCTAAAAATCAAGTTCGCTCTTCAGTAAATTATGTTTCAGACATATTTGTTATGGGATGTGCCCTTCTTGTAGAATCAGTCACTTTGTTTTTGTGGTGTCAAAAAAATGGCTTTGGTCCTTTGGGAATAACAGGAATATCAATGGGTGGTCATATGGCAACTGTTGCATCAAGTGGCTGGAACAAACCTCTTGCTGTTGTTCCATGTTTATCTTGGACATCTGCTGCACCTATTTACACTGAGGTATTATGAAATTTAAATCCTTAAAAGTTAACTATATTTTAGAGTGAGTATCAATCAAATTTAAAGATTAGTTGAGTTTAGTAGTTTAATGGTTTTTTGATAAAATGTAAAGCTGTATTTGTTGATTTATCCTCCAATAGTTTAGTTGTAAAAGTTGCGTTGTATCATTGTGTTATGATGCTGGAGATAATATATTTAATGATTTGCTTAGTACATATCGTCTCCTACCCTACTATAATCTAGCTATTTAGGTCTTTTTAATGTGTTCTCATGTTGCTGTATTTAAGGTTCACTATAGAGTTTTAATATTAATATAATTGGATTTGGAATACAACTATAACTTTTAGATTGATATATACAATTACTTCTATGAGGAATTTGAATGTTGTTGTCTTCTAATTAAGTAAATGCATGACTTCAAGCTATTTTCTTTCTTTTTCAGTCTCAAAATGAGTAAAACAAAATAGTACCATTTGTTTCTCTTTTCGCTCTTCTTAAGATTATCATCATTTGGAGGTTTTTTTATGAAGTTTTTTGGAAGATAAATGTGAGTTTTCTTCCTCTTTTTCAAATGTTTAATGGCCTTGTAATTTTTTTTACTTAATGTATGAAGTCAATAGATATAAATATAATTTTAAGGTTAGTCTTCAACACTATTTTTCACACTGATTTATTTGAAATTTTGAAAATTCATGCCTTTTGTTGCATAACTTATACCATTTTGAAAGCTGTAAACAAATCGAAAGTACTTTTATGGAAAATACATTTTAGATAAATTATATAAAACAAGATGTAGTTTTTTTCTCTACATATAGTTTTTTCTGTATATATAGTTGTTACTCTATATATAGTTTTTCTCTAAATATGTTTTTTTTAAATCTATACATAGCTTTTTATCTATATGTGTTTTTTTCTTTTAATGTTTTAGGGTGTTCTTTATGGAAGTGTCCATTGGAAAATACTTGAAAAGCAACTTATGCAAAACCCAGACTATCGTTTTCTTGTTCGAGATGATCCTGAGTTTACTAAACTTCTGGAAAAACATTACAAAAATACTTTTACTGAACAACACTCATTATATAACCATGCTTACAGCAAGATTAGGGATATCCTTTCTGCAATTGATTTAAATTCTTACCTAAACAAAAAACTTATTCCTGAAAATGATGCCTTACGTAAATATGTTGATCCAATTCAGAAGCAAGTGTTGTATTCTTCACTGAGCAAGATCAACTTCAAGGGTATAAGAGACTTATTTGCTGCTCCTTCTCAAAGTACACTTGCTTACATGACTGCTCTTATGGACCAAGCAACCCATTTAACTCATTTTAATAAACCACATAAAGATTCAGCAATCATTTACGTAGTTGCAAATCACGATAAGTATATAAATCGTGATTTCTATAATGTTACACCTAAAGATGTTTGGCCTCAGACTGAAGTTCGTACTATTGATTGTGGGCATGTGTTAGGTTGTGTTATGCATCAGAAAATATTTCGAAATGCAATCAATGATGCCTTTAAAAGGCTACCATGCTCTGTGTAACAGCACATATATTTTAACATGTGTACTAAGCTTAATGAGGTAAAATGAACTAAATTGTTTTTAGTTTTTTTGTTTTTTTTTTATTATTGAGGATTTTTATTTGTTTTTTATTAAAAAGTTGCGATAAATGAAAAAAGTTTTTCTTTCCATTTTAAGAACGTGAACGGTTTTTCTGGAACCATGTTTAATGAAATATTTTTATAGGTTGTGTAACAATTGTATTTCCTTTGTTGTTGTTATTGCTACTTTCTTTTTGTTTTTTGTTTTTTTTTATTTTAGACTTAACTAATTGAATATTTGTAAATATAGAATATATTTAATTCGAAATTTAGTTTGTCTAAAGGTTGTAAACATGTTAATCTAATGTTTTATTTAACAATCAGACTGCGAAGCACAAAGGTTTTACCTGATGGAGTCCTGAGTATGCGGGATAAGTTAGTATATATAACATATAGATATGTAACACTGGTGAATTGTTTCTCGTCAACTATGTACTTACTTAAGAATCGATTGCAATCAATATTAGGTCTAAATGAGTGATTCAATTTAGTTTAAATATTTTTAATAAATATTTGACTTAACTTTTGAAAATCTCTTTGAATAATCATTTTAGTTTAACTTCCGAAAACCTTTTTGAATAATCATTTTGCTTTTTTGAAAACAATTCGAAAAGGATCAGTGTGCAGGTTTAAATTCAAGTTTCAAGACACTGGAAGTTATGAAAATTAACTAGAAGTTAACTATGCTGCTTGTTTAAGTAGACATTACAAACAAAAACTGCTCGACATTGACGTTCTTGTAAGTTTTATAAGTGTTCTACAGGTCTTTGCTAACAAACATGTCTTACAAATATTTATTTTTTTTGCATAATTATTCCCAAGCATTAAATTTAATTATCTTTTAACAAACTTTTTGAATTGAAAAAAAAAAACAGGAAATTTTTTTAGATTTTAGATTTTAAGAAGACTAAAAAAATATTACTATTTATCTTCAGTGAATTGGACGAAGAATAAAATTAAATTAAAAATTGAAATCCGATGTTTGAGAAATGATTAGCAAAAGCCGGTCTACACTATCTTTGAAATTTTTATTTTACAAAGTTATATCAGTTGTCAAAGTTTTCTGAGAAACTGTCATAAAACTGCAAATCTAATAAAAGTTTTTTATTAGTTTTATTTTCATAAATTCTGCGGTAAAAAGCCTAACATTAGTATCTCTCGATTTATCTTTCTCTCTTTTTTTTTTTTTTTTTTAAATCGTATTGCAAGCATTTTCTTTAATTTAAAAAAAAAATTATTTTCTATTTAAATACAAGACCTTCAAT
This sequence comes from Hydra viridissima, assembly GCF_058129835.1. Lineage (NCBI taxonomy): Eukaryota > Metazoa > Cnidaria > Hydrozoa > Anthoathecata > Hydridae > Hydra > Hydra viridissima. Next base: position 4,010,285 of record NW_028324308.1, on the reverse strand, counting down.
TTTCGTACGTCATAGGAATTTGTGTTCGACATGTTTAATTAATTCGTTTCAGGTCGGTGCTTTTTTACTATGATGTAACTGTAGATGAATAAAAATGTATGGATGATGTAGATAATTAAGCAAGTTACATATTCTGGGAATTTGCTTATTTAGCTGTTTCATTCTTTATCGATATTTCCGCACGATATCTCTCAATCGTTAACAATTTTTTTATTGTTTCATAATAATCTAATACCATCGTCAAAGTAAATAATAGAAATGATCGTGTTCCGGTAGTTTTACTGTCAACTCATAGTATTGCTAGTGAGTCTTGACCAAAGGTTTTTAAAGAGAAAAAAAAAGATTTTTATAAAGATTTTACAACTAACTGAAAAGATTATTGGATTTTAAATAATACTTCTGAATGTCGAAGTTGTTGAGTTACTAAAAGCTTTAAACATTAAACGTTTAAATGTCGTTTCATTTAAATTCATAAAATAAAGTTTTGATTTAATTTTATACTCATGTGTTTGAACTTTCAAACGATTTAAACGATAATAACTTCAAACGATTCAAGTTAACAAACTCTTTATACTCTATGAGTATGCTGGGAAATGAGCTCTTTAGTTGTGGTTTCTTAAGTCTAAGTCGCTGTTTAACAAATTATTAATTGACTTTTGGTATCCCAATTATGCATACCGGTTGACTAGTTCTGATTTGTGTAGCTAGAAGAAGTGAATTTCTTTACTGTTCATATCATATAAACATTGTTTAAATCGTACATCTTTAACACTCCCAACGCTATAATGTGCATAACTTATACACTAGGCTGCAAATTTTTGATTGAAGAACCTTTGATCGGCTGCGAAGGATTGCGAGTCATCGAACTCCCAATAAATTTAAGATAAAATATAAGCACTGTTAATTCAAATTAACAAACCAAAACTACAATCCTTTTTAAAAACGAAACAAAACTGTAGCTATGCAGTTGAATTTATAACCAAAGCTTCTCTGTTCATTGGCAGTAAGAGTAATATTGTTCCATTTCCAATATACTTAATGGGTTTCTTTATCGGTTCCATACGTTTCAATCTCTTCCATGTCTCAACGGTATCAGCTGTTAACTTTTAAAGATTGCGCGAAATTGTTTAGGTTTTAAAAATTGTTTAACTCTTTCACGGTTTGAATTTAAAATAAGTAGATGTTTTTGGATTTTTTTGTTTACACCCATCATACGTCTTGGTCGTATCCTTTTTAAAAAAATGCAATAATGCGATTTTGTTAACTTGTTCAAGCTAGTTCGCCGGCTTAAAGTATTGAATGAAAGTGCAACGTGTTTATATATTACTGATACAACAGAAATTTGGCTTTAATTAACCTAGTAAAAATTTAAATTATCTAGTAAGAAGGGTTTTTGATTTTACAAACCTTTGAAGATTGTAAATATTCTCAATAATAGTGATATAGAAATATAAAAATCAATATGTAAGAAGCATTTGTTTAACTTTACAATTTAAAGAAAAATAATGTTCATTAGAGGAGCAAAAAATTTAAAAAGCAAAAAGTTGAAATTAAATCCAAAAATAGTTTTAAGAATTGACTAAAGAAAAAGAAAACTATTTAGGTCTTTCAGAGAAAAGAAAAAAAAAAAAGAGAGAGCAAAGTACTTTGTAAACTTTTCAAATTGTTGATAAATTCAGTCTGAAAGATTTTTGATAAAAGTTCTCATTTTTTGACTTGTGAAAACTCTGACCCAGTTTTTAAAAATACTTAATAGGGCATCCTTTTTATTGATAAAGATTTATTCAGAGCTTAATCTAATACCAAAGGTTTATAGTTGGTAACGAACAGTTTTTGAAATCACAGCGCTATGTTTAAAGTGAAGTAAGTTGTGAAATAGAGTGTATAAAAAATAAAAACAATTGTTTTAGATGACTTAGTGCCCAAAATTAACCCATAAAAATTGAAATTTAGCTAAAAAAGTTTCAAGTCGATAAAGACCATCTGTATTGCATTTCTTTTAGCTGGTCTTGTTATGATTTGCGCAAAAAAAAAAAAAAAACGATTAACGAATATTCTTTTACAAATTAGTTATAGTCTTTTTTTTAAATTTAAATAGTTTTTTATTTATAGTTTAAATTTAAACTATGATGAATAATTTTTCTGTAATGTTATTTTGACACTTACGCAGAAAGCCATAAGTCGTTGTTCTTGGCCTCTGTCGTAATGTTAAAGAAAAGTTAGCTCCCATACCTTTATTTGTTGAATCTTAAATTCGATTGGTTTAAAATGACGTACAGAAACATGGTAGATGTCAACAAAGCACATTTAAAAGGATGAGGGCCTTATTTTCTCGAAGGATTGTGTAACAGTGGATTCTACCTGAAAAAACACAACAAAAATTTGACTACTTAGCATATTTGTTGAACAATAAAGTAAATTTAAAAGCAACATCATGGATTTCGTAATCTTCTAGATTTATTGAAGAAAATTTGAAAGAGAGATAAGTCAAATTCAAAACAAGAAAAGATAATTGTATATAGTGTCATAATAGTTGTGTTATATCTACTTTAAGGAAGACTAAGTTTTGTTTGACTGTTAGTCGATATTCGACGGAGTAATATATATATATACTTTATTTATTTATAAATATTATTATGTGTTCTACTTTAAAAATGTGCTCTTATGGTGGCTTTTTTAATGGACAAAAATCTAACATCAACAACATAACGACTGTAAATAGTATTCTACCTGGTGAACTTGCCGAGGCTTTACAAACAAATTCCAAAATAAGGAACAATACATTAAATGATACACATATAGATAAACAATCGATTCAAAATGAAGATGTAATGTTATTAGACTGTCGCTCTTTTTTGGCATACAATTTTAAACATATTTCAGGGGCTCTAAATGTTAACTGTACAGGAATTGTAAAAAAGCGGTTACAACAAGGTAAGGCTACCCTTGTTGATCTGGTGACATCTGAATATGGAAAAGAATTCCTAAAAAGCGGAAGGTGGGCAAAAGCAGTGGTTTATGATGACAGTACAACTGAACTAGAAAAGGTACCCCCATCACACCCACTCAAAATTGTTCTATTGTTACTGCTTAAACAAGGAAAAGAAGCCTTTTTATTGAAAGGTAGGTCTACTTTAAGGTGTAGTTTATTTCGTTTAAATAATATACATTGTACACACAGGCCAAACAGACATATGGTCTGTATGTACAATCTGTGAAATTAAAAAATTTCTAGCTATTTTATACTTTACCAACATTAGAGAAACTTACTTTACTTAAAAAAAAGAAAATATGCAAAAGAGTTATGGTTTGGCAAAGATTAGGGGCTTTTCAAATACACATTTGTCCAAACATGCAAGTGTATATAAAAAATAACTCAAACAGTTGTACAAAAATAACACTGCCTTTCAGTATACCTTAACAAAGTTTAGCAGGCTTATCTTAATTTTAATTTGTCTTAGTAAAAGTTTTATCAAAATATTTGCTACACATAAATAATGATGCATTAAAAATACTATACATTGAAATATTAACAAAACGCTTTGTAAGAAAAATAACTTAAATATCTCTATACCTGTCTTTTATATGAAATTTGAGACTTAAATCTTTATACTATAACTTATTCTCAATAATTTATTCTGAAAATGATGTAGTGTTACCTTATAAAAAAGAATTACTTAGTTAAGATCTTGTTTTGTGTAAGCATTCACAGAATGAATCAATTACTTGAAGTATACCATGTTATGTGTGCTATGTATATATTTTACATAGCACACATGTGTACTATGTAAAACTGGTAGATAATTATGTTAAATTGATCCTATTCAAGACACTTCAATATGTTTAGATTAGGATTTAGTTACTATAATTATCAGTCTTATAAATGACGTTTCTTGTATATGATTTTATATTTAATTGTCTCTTAATTTTTCAATTTTCTTATAAATTTCTTATTAGTCTCATCATAGACATTTTTAACCTTTATTTTTCAATTTCAGACAACTACAATTTTCAAAAAATCTATATAAATTAGCAATAATTTTTTATTATCAAGTCTGAATCTAACTTAGCTTAACCAAAAAACTAAAATAATTAAGGTTTCTGCAATTTCAATTATTTTTCAAATATTTTCATGTGATTTTTCGACTATCAATTGTATTCTGCTCTAAAATATTAGAAACCGCTCAGTTTTTAAAAGAATTTATAGAAGGTTTTATGACTGCCAATACTGAAGCTGAGCTCAAAATAGTTTTTATAAAGTTACGCATGCGTCATATTTGATTTAAATTAATAACCATCTGCCTCTTCTGAGATAAATAAATTAGAAACGAGGCCTTTAATTTACTTTCAATCGTCAACAACTAAGTTTTGATTTGGATGAAATGAGCATTCAATAGTAGCTGCTTTTGCACTTTCAATATTGATGTGTTTAAGTCGTTAACGGCGATTTTAATGCTAAAGCAACTTTATAACATAAAGAGATGTTCATAACCCAAAAGTTGTCACGTTTTTGTTAAGATAACGTTTAAAAATGACGAGCAAGTGTCAACTTTTTATCAACTTCAAACGAGGTATTTTAAGTAATAAAAAGATTATCGGTAGATTTGTCAAGTTAATATCGTGTTATCGAGTTATTATCGTTAAATTTTTATCTTTTTCTATTCTCCCAGGTGGTTTGAAGGAGTTCTCACAATGCTATCAAAACCTACTTGCAGTACATTCTGATCACTCGGACACTGTTACAAACGCTATTGACCGAATAAATTGTTTAGCAAAGTACCATCAAGATATCGCTACGAACCAACCCAACCCGAGTTGTCCGCTTAACGTTAAAGCTACAGAAGTTATTCCTAACGTGTTTCTTGGTAATGCTAGTGACGCAAAAGACGAGGTTCTGCACGATCTTCATAATATTCGCTACATTTTAAATTTAACGTGTAATTGTCCTAATTACTTTTCCGATAAACCAGGTTATCATTACAAACAAGTTCAAATCGAAGACTCTTGCAAAGAAGATATAAAAGAAATAATTCCTGAAGCAATAAGTTTTATCGGTGAGTTGTTTTTTCGCGCGCATTTTTAGGTCGCAATTAATTGTTCTAAAAACTGCTGCGATTTGTGAGTCATATTTAATGAGTCAGCGATAAACGCGAAAATCTTTCACATAAATTTTTAATTCACGATAAGAAATACGGAAAAGTTGAAAATTTTAAAAACAGCGTGACAAAGATGCGACTAAAAGATGTTTTCGTGGATATTTAAAACCAACAAAAAGAAAAAAAACTTTAAAAGTAGCTAAATATTTCTATAAATTTTTATTTACAAATTTCAACAAAAGTGTTATGTTCACTAAACGCGAAGAAAAGCTTTTGGATGTTTTTGTAAAACGGTAGCTCACAGCTGACAAGTACGTACTCGTTAAATTGTTATAGTAATCTTTAATCATTTTCACGCCTTTGAATATGAAGGTGAAAAAAAAAAAAACAAAAAAAAAAACGAAGAAGTTTACTCATAAATAGAATCATAAATTTCTATAAATAAAAGTCTGAGTCATCTAACAGCTGTTTCATAAAAGTTCCTTAACTTTTGATAATTTATTCGATATAGCAACGAAGGTTCTCGCGTTTAATCTTTATAAAGGTTCGTTCATATAAAGTTCTAATAAATAATTTGGCGTACTGAAAACTTTTTGAGAGGTATAAATAAAGAGTGATGATTTTCAGTCTCTAGAGGAAGTATATATTATTTAAATGGAGTATATATATTATAGATCAAGCGAAAACAAACAAATGTTCGGTCCTCATTCACTGTCAAGGTGGAGTTTCTCGCTCACCCACAGTTACAATAGCTTATCTAATGCTTGTGAATAAACAGCCGTTTAAAGAAGCTTACGAGTTTGTGAAAATGAAACGACCTTGCATCGCACCTAATCTTAATTTTATGGGTCAATTGTATGAAATGGACCAGCGCAGGAATAACACTGTTTCGCAAAATGATTGTCTTCTTAAAAAGCTTATTTGCCGTGGTGGCAAAGAATAAAACGAGAGGTTAAAACAGAGCACTGATTATTATCAAAAATGTTACGCAAAGCCATCTTCGACTCCACAATATTTTAACTTAAATTACCCTAAAATTAAACTCTTTTGTTGATATGTATTTTATATTTAGAATTAATCAGAATATTGCGTTATTTTTAAACGTTTTTTGGTTTCTTCTTAGAAGCTGTCCTCACATGTAATTTAGACTTTTTTAATTGTTTTAATCAAATTTTTAACCCATTTTTTGGAAGTTAAATTCACTAAAGTTAGTTTTTACAAAAAGTTTTTTTTACGCTATCACATTACAATCATTAAAATTGCTTAAAATTGTATTGTAAGTTATTTTAATTCCTAAACAGTGGAATAAAGTTTTCATAACAAAAAACTGCGAATCGAAGTATTCAGAAAATTTAAAAAAGGATAAAATCTCAGAATTAGAAAAGAAAGCTAAAGCATGAAGTCATCTTTTTTCAGCTTAGTTATAATGGCGAGTCCTCAATCAACATCTTCGGGTCTTACAGGGTGTGCTAGTGGAATCACGGATTTTCGATGAACGTCTCGAGACAGAGCTTTACGCATATCTATGAAAAACACGCAGTTCTATACCTAAATAATTCCCCAAAAGAATTTAGCCTAAAGCTTTATATTTGAAAAGACCAAACGTCAAAAATTGAAACGAGTTATCCGAGAGTTTCAAATTCTGAAAATGATTTACCGTAAGCATTTTCGTCGGGGTTACCAGAGTAATATTCAAGAACCGTCCGATATATTACATAACCAAGTTTCTTATACATGTTCACCGCTATGTCATTTGATTCACGGACAAATAAATCAACGAAAAAGCACTTTTTTCTAAATAAACGAAAAGATTAAATCAATCTTTATGAACTTACAAAAAGGAAAGTTACAATAATAATAAGTATTTTACTGTTCCGAAATCTCTTCAAGCCCTTGCATCAAACTGGCTGCTAGTCCAAGCCTTCTAAATTCAGGCGAAACACTTAAACAAGTCACATGTCCATGCCATTGTTCCGTGGAAAGATGACCTTCGGCTTTACCCATAACTAAAATCAATGCAAGCAAAATAATTGTTGGTCGTTCGTTGTCTGATAAATATTTTATGATTCTTCAGTTTCTTTCAATAAAAGATTAATAAAATGAATCTAAATTGTCTAGTCATTCATTCATACAGAAGTTGCATCAATGGGATCAAATGAAATAGTTCTGCAACAATAAGGCGTCGAAATATTACACAAGTATTAAATAAATATTAGATAAGGCAAAAGATATTTCCTTAAATAGATAAAGATTTTGATCATAATTCAGGAATTTGATCTGCAAACAGATAGAAAATCGTCTGCCAAACAAATTGTTTCATCAATGAGATATTTCATGCATGAAACAATGTTTCGTGCATGAAAAAATGTTTCATGGAAAATGTGTAAGAATCTCAAAATTAAAATAACTCCAACTAATTTTTTACTCACTGTAACCCATGATCCTGCCTTCTGCTGACTCGGCAACCTGAAAATACTCCGGCCAATGAGCTAAGTAAGTCAAGTAAAATGGCAAGCCATACTACAAAATTGAATAATAAAACTCTCAAAAGCGCACAAGAGAACACACACAAGTTGAAACTAGGCTTAAATTTAGTTTATATATAAGCCAACTTAAAATCTATTTTCAACTTGAGCTAATACTATTAGCTCGTAATTTTAAAATTATACATATGGATTTTGAACATAATCTGAATGAAATTTTCAGCATATTTTTTAAACAAACTGATGGAGCATCAAATAAAACTAATGAATACAACTGTACCGTCTCTGTCAAAGGATCCAGATTTCTAGTGAACAATAAAATAAAACAAAAAAATCAGTTATAACTTTAAAGCAAAAACTAATTTATTTCTAGATTTAAAGCTTCTTCAAAGAGAATGTTATAGTTAAAAAACACAAGTTCAACAATATATAGGACAATAACTTATTAACGATAATCTTTATTAATAAAAGAAAGGGCAGTGGGAAATAAAAAATAGGACGAGCATCGAACGATACTAAAGACTTTAAAAGGCATCGAACAATTTTAAAAACCCAAATCAACAAACAAGAAGGACGTCGAACAATGTTTAAAAGATTCAAATAAATAATACCTTACACGTTATTAAAGCGAAATAGATCTTCACATTTAAATTGACGCAACGAAGTCATTTTTGTTAAAATGAACGCTAAAGATAAGAATGAGGCTATAAAGATAACACCTATTTACCCAAACTTTTTTTTCTCTAAAGGGGTTATTAAAACTGTCTCACAAACCAGAAACGCTTAGAGTATATACAATACACACACACACACACACACACACACACACACACACACACACACACACACACACACACACACACACACACACACACACACACACACACACACACACACACACACACACACACACACACACAGATATATATATATATATATATATATATATATATATATATATATATATATATATATATATATATATATATATATTTCCGAATCAATAATGGCACAAACTCACTTGCTAATTGTCATGTAGAGAAAAGATAAGCAAATAGTTCCTACCAATCGTTATTTTTTTCACATAAATTTTCTGATTAAATAAAATATTTTATAAACTAATAATGGTAATTACTCAGATTACAGTATTCTAAAAAAAAGAATCCAATCAAATTTAAAACTGTTATTCAACTTCTGAAAAAATCTAATTGTCATTCTTTGAGAAAACTCGTTTAATAACTTTAAGCATCTAAAGAGCAGAGACCAAAATGCGAAAATGCAAAATCTGAATGTCAAAGCAAAACCTCAATATCTCTTTTTACCTTATTTTCAGTTTCGTAATTTTTTTGTATTTTCATTCTCCAAATAAACCTTATGGAACCGATGTAATTGGATGAAAAGAGAAAAACCATTTGACTGTTTATCTAAAGGTGCACTACTATCTAGTGTTGAGTTTGACATCCACGCACTTTTATCTGGTATCGAGCTTTGCATCCACGTACTATTATCCGGTGTTGAGTTTGACATCCACGCACTTTTATCTGGTATCGAGCTTTGCATCCACGTACTATTATCCAGTGTTGAGTTTGACATCCACGCACTTTTATCTGGTATCGAGCTTTGCATCCACGTACTATTATCCAGTGTTGAGTTTGACATCCACGCACTTTTATCTGGTATCGAGCTTTGCATCCACGTACTATTATCCAGTGTTGAGTTTGACATCCACGCACTTTTATCTGGTATCGAGCTTTGCATCCACGTACTATTATCCAGTGTTGAGTTTGACATACACGCACTTTTATCTGGTATCGAGCTTTGCATCCACGCACTACTATCCAGTGTTGAGTTTGACATCCACGCACTTTTATCTGGTATCGAGCTTTGCATCCACGCACTATTATCCAGTGTTGAGTTTGACATCCACGCACTTTTATCTGGTATCGAGCTTTGCATCCACGTATTTTTATCTGGTATCGAGCTTGGAATCCGTGTATTTTCATCTGTTAGTTCGAAATTTAATGACGAGCTCGTTAAAGACATATATTCAGGTGGCCTGATGTATTCTGCTGCGCTACATCTTTCATTAACTTCGCCACATAAATAAGTGTTGTTTATTGTAACTAAAATTAAATTGTATTTAAAAACCATCAATTTCGTTATGCATAATGAAGTTAATATACTCCATATATTTATGACGCTGGCACAAAAACTAAGGTACCGCAAAAGTGTCTAAAAACTAAATATTTTTCGACACAAAAAGTATTATACAGTTCCTACATTTCTACCTGCAGTTACCCGTCTCTATCTTCCAAACATGCGCAAGGAAAAAAAGTGTAACTGTAGGTAGAAATGTAGAAGCTATACAACATTTCTTTCGAAGGAAAGAGGTTAACAGGCTTTTTTTTAAGGAGAAAGGCTACCAAGCTTCTTTAAAAAAACTTGCTTTACACATGATTATTTTTCTTAATTTACCGAGTATCAAATCAAACGTAAATGGCGAATTTTACTTAATATTAGTTTGGTTGTAAGTACTGTTACGTATTTAGAACATTACTGGTTCTCATTACATCGCGCTTCCCTGGTATCTAATTAAGATTGTAGAAATAGGCCCTCCCCTGTGTGCGGATGTCATAAATATCTGGCCCCTAGCTTCACAACAATAAAAAGCATGACAATTAAATCAAAGGAAAAAAAAAAGGAAGCCACCACATACAATGAATATGAAACTAATTTATTTTATCTTAAAACGTTTTTATAAATTAAAACTTTAACACTTTTTGAGCTTTCTGATAGACACGTTTAGGAATCAAATAAGTTCATTTTAAAAATGCTTTTTAATCTTATTAACTAATCACTTTCTTTGATAAGTAAAATAGAAACTTCATTTTTTTTTTTTTTTTTTTCAAGAAAAAAAATATAGTGCACGTGTAGTTGGGTGTAATTAGTTTAGTTTACGTGTATATACGTGTAGTTATAGTTTACGTGTGTATATGTGTAATTGTAATTTACCTGTGTTTACGTGTAAGTATAGTTTAGGTGTTTACACATGTAATTGTAATTTACGTATATATACGTGTAATAATAGTTTACTTGTGTATACGTGTAATTATAGTTTACGTTTATACACGTGTAATTATAGTTTACGTGTGTATACATGTAATTATAGTTTACCTGTATATACGAGTAATTATTGTTAAAAAACTTAGTTAAAAAATCATTTTTCAATAATAGTGAGAGGTACAAAAATGAAGGCTTTAATTGCTAAGGTCATGAATATAAAGATAGGATTATTAAGCAAATTGTTTCAACTTTTAATTGATACCGTTTCTGAGTTTTTATCCCATGAGTCAAAATAACATTATAAGTGCATTTTTGTGAAAGCAAAATTCAAGCTATAGTTTTTAAGTTAATTAAAATGTGGAATATTTTGATAACTTTCAGATCTCTTTAAGATTTTTATAAAAACATCAGCTTAAAAATCATCTCACACTGGTGCCTATATTTTTCTATTTAGACCAATATAAAACTGAACTGAAAGATTCGTTCAGTTTTGAATTAGTCTAAATAAAAAAGAAACTGAACTAAAACAAAAAAAAAATAAGTTCCAGAAACTCACCACTATTTGGATTGTTAAATATGTAAGAACCACTCCCTGAACGAAAAGAAATATAATTGATATTGATAAGATATATAAAAAAAATATCCTTAACATAAAATTTAAAATATAAATTTATTATACATACATTGAGGTCAAATGATTATTTGAAAGAAAAGTTATAAACAATTTTACAAGTTAGTTTAAATTGTTGGTTATGATTTAAAAATGTCATGTAAATGTTCTAATTTTTAGCAAGGAACAAGTCCAATGTAATCCAAAGTCTAATAAACATCAAATTTATAATGATCATCACTGATTGTTATACAAAATATATCTAAAGAAACTTATATAAAAAAACATAACCTGTTCAAATTTAAAAAAAACACACTTAGAAAGTCTTTATGAGTTGGTCCAATGCTGTCTCTTTGGAGATTTTCCTGAAAAGAATATTTGATTTAAAAGAATTTGATGCAACTTTGATGATTTTCACAAAACAAAAAAAAAATTTTTGATGAATGGTTCACTCTGATGGATGCTTGATTAAAAATATACATCTATTCAAATCAGTTTAAATTTAGCAATCTTTATCTTCAAAAAAAAAAAGCCTATCAAACGGAGTTCAAAAATTTAAGATGATTTTTCTTTAAAAAAAATAAATTGATTTTTTGTACAACCACGCTATCAAAGAAAGATGATATCACAGTATTAAGGGCAGTTATTGAGTACCATATTTCAGCTTATAACTTAAAAACAAGCTAATACATTTTCTTGAGGTATTGAACAATTGTTTCTCTTTAGTTCTTCTAACATCTCCTGAAAAGAATATAAATACTTGATTTAATAAAACTTGAAGCCTATGAAACATAGTTCAAAAATTTAAGATGATTTTTATTTAATAAAAAAAATTGATTTTTTTGTAAAACCACAATATTAGAGAAAGGTGACATCACAGTATTAAGGGCAGTTATTGAGTACCATATTTCAGCTTGCAACTTAAAAACAAGCTTATAATAGAAAAATGTTAAGCTTACAACAAAAAAACTGTTTTATTTTTAAACCATAATTATGTTGCTACACTGAGGTAAAACACAGTTCTGTATGTCAATTACAAATGTTTTTCAAATAAACCATTTATATTTGTAATAAGATAAAAACAAAGAAATTTTGAATTTCATAATATAAAAAGTATATGAGAGCAACAATTACAAGTAATATTTGTGTAAGGTTGCATTTGAACATTTATTTAGAAACAAAGTGCATAAATTACTTCAAAAATAAAGCTGATCCTAGAAATTCTAGAAAAAAATGTAGTGTATTTATTTTTGCTGCTTGTCTCATTTGGAAGACAAGGAGCAAAGATTTTGGTTTCTGTGAAGAATAAAAACATCTTATTTGAGTTTATTAGTGATATGTAGAGTAGACTCTACATATCACTAATCGTATAGTGGACTCTACATATCACTAGAGTAGAAAGCTAAAACCAGTTGAAGCAATAAACCAAAGTTTATTCAGATTAGATGGAATTAGGTATAGTTGTTCTTCTCAGGATTTAATACAAAGTATCAATCACCTACTATGAAACATGGTAAGGAAACTGATATAAAAAAGACTTAATTTTTGGTAACATGTTACAATAATTTTAAGGCAAGATAAAAGACTTAATTGTTATGATATAATAATTTCAGGTTATGTTGAGGTGGCTTCAAATAAGCTCATCTCTTTCATTACAATTTCAGATCCAATCTCTTTTTGGGGGTTAACTTGATATTGACTCTTGAATAAGTAAAGAAGATTCTTTCAATATATTCATGTGGCTGATTAAAAAAATATATATTTGGGCAATTTTATTGTAACCCTGAATTCATTTTTTGTCTGATTGTGCACCTTTATTTTTCATACTATTTTAGTGTATGAATTACTTTAATTATTATTTAAAAAAGAACAAACTCATCACATAACTGTATAACATAAAAACTTACATTTAAGAAAGCAATAGTGTCGCCACTACTAGATGTGGAAACCTTATCTGGTGTATGTCCATTCTAAATAATCAACCCAAATACTTATTAGTGTTACTGGTAAATAACGACCAAAGCTTGAAGAAAAAAATTATATTACCTTGTTTTTGATTGACATTAACCTTGATAATATGTTCTTTCTGCTTGCATAAGAAACAAGAGCTTTTACCATTTGAACATCATTAAGATCAATAGCACAATGCAACGGAGTATTTTTAACCTAAAAATAATATAACTTTTGATTTAACATTTTTGTGGTTTAAAGTAACAAATTTCACATTTTTAAACATTTTTGTTACCAAAAATTGAAATCATTTAGAGAAAACATTTACTGGTTGGGTCTTTAATTCAGATCACCTATTTTTAGACTTTACATAGTTTCCTTTGCCTGCTACCTGAGTTTTTATTGTTCAAAAAAGTTGGCTAGGAGGTATAACATTTCTTTATTTAAAATACTTATTTATGGGAAAATATGTAAAAAATAGGAAAGAAAGAACTTGCAAACTAGCAAAAAAAGGATGGCAATCATGAAGAAATTAAATTTTTCTCATAAATTTAAGCAAATAATAACTGTAAAGGTGGACAGCTTTTGAAAAATGTATGAAAACTGTGTTTAACAGTAAAAAGTAATATAGATTGATTGGGATAACCAAATCTATAAAAGATCAAAGAGAACAACTAGAAAAGGACTGAATATGAATAGAAACTTCTTAATGAGTTTGAAATCCAGTTAAAAATCAAAAGCCATTTGTAAAAAACTGTCTAACTAAGGAATCAAGCATATACAAATCCATCTTCAGAGAAGTTGAAGAATTAGTAAAAGAACTAAAACTTCCTCTGGAAACCCAGTACGATTTACTTTGATGGAAAACGTCTCAACAAAAAAGGGGCAAGTTGAAAAATATTGTAAAAAGAAATGAGTTTAGGAGCTCTCTGCATTGAAAGAGTTAAAATGAAGAACGAATGATTAAATTAAGATATTTTTAGATGAATATAATCTTTGAATAGTATAAAAATGATTGTTCCAGGTGCAACTAGTACCCATAAATGATGTAAAAGCGGAGCAAGTATGCATCTACAAAAAGGTGTTTGAAGAGGGAGGTGAAGAAAAAACTGTTTTTTGGAATGTTACTGCCATACATTAGATTAAGTATTGTACTGTTTTTGAATGAAGAACTTAATGCTGGAAAAACAAGACTTACAAATATTGAACACAATTTTATGTCAGAGTTGTTAGGAAATTACGATGAACTGTAAACCAAATGGAAGCATTTTTCAAAAAAGTATGGCATGATAATATGCTTTCATTTCATTTAACTAGAATATTTGCTTTAATGAGAAAACATTTCCTAAAATTAAAACTTTCTAAATTCTGCTTGTACTGTGACAATATTGTCACAGTATTGTAACAGCACAAGCAGAGTGTTAGCAGTCAAGACAGCCTTATACAGTCAAGCCTTAAACCTAGATACCTAAAAACCATTTCTGAAAAAAAGATGTGTTGAAAAGAGTTTAGCATTTGCCAATCAACATGTTTATTGGCCTATGAAAAAACAGTGAAATACTTTGTAGTCTAAAGAAAGCAAAATTATCTTTTTCAGTTTTGGTAGAACTCATCAATATGTCAGAAGACTGACATGAAAAAAATAAGATAGGACTTTATAAACTTAAAAATTTTTGAAAAGTATTGTATAAATGCTTATTTTTTCTTGCAGTAGATGGGTTGCATTGAAAAATAAAACTTTTCTACTTAACAAATGTAAAAAAATTGTTGTTATTGACAAAAGAAATTCTAGAACAAAAAAACTATTATATGGTGGACTTTATTTGAAATTTTGTTTAGCATCAAAAATGGCATAAGATAAAGAACATTTTTGAATTTTTTTAAGGCTTTTTATTTCTAAAAAAAGCTAGATGGATTTTGCAGGTGTCATTGCAGATGCCATGTGCTGTAAATAGTTAAGAAAATTGATTGAAACAATATTTTCAGCTATGCACAACCAATAAAATATTGGTCCTAGTAATGATCAGTATAGAACTCAAGAAATGGTTGAAATCTTTGAGATTATCCATGCAACAGTATAAAGGCAGTAATCTCAACTTTGAATAGTTAACAAGAGCAAAGTATTGGTGATACATGAGTTGATAGAAAAAAATTTGATAGGCCAACTTTATGCTTATTACAAAAAATCATGTTATAAGCTAAGAGATGCCCTTCACCTAGAACAAAAGTCAATTTACATCTAAAGAAGGTTCTGCAACACCTTTTGTGATACTGGCAAGAGCTATCATCAAACCTTTAATTCAAGAACATACTGTTCATAACTAATTGAGCTAAAGCAATTAATCTACCAAAAGTGGTCTGATTAGACACAGAAAGGGGGTTGCATTCCATGAAGACAATGCCAGACCATCTACAAACTTTTACAACAAAATTGGGATGTTTTAGTACATTTATCTTGTACTCTTCAGCAACTGTTTATTTAAATAGCTTTAAAATAGTTTAGACATCAAAAACTTTACTTTCTTGAAAGACTTATGCATCTGCCTTCAACAATAGAGAAAGGTTATCAAAAAAAACTATCAATTTTTTTAGCATCTATAAATATTTACCTCCAAACATTGAATAGTTATATCAGTTTTATTATGACCTAACAGTATATTAGCTGCTGCAAGGTTGCGACGCATAACTGCATTGTATATTGCTGTTTTTCCAGTCTCTTTCTAAAATAATCACATTTATAGAAACAGTTAAACAAACTAAAAACTAATTATTCATAATCTCTTTAGTTATAAATAAAAAGCATTTATGACTTTTCTAAAAGTATAAAATACTAGAAACATTAAATAATCTCTTTAACATCCAAATAAGCTACATGTCATTAAACTTTTAAGTACATTTTCTCATGTACAAAATCTCAACATGAGACGCACATTTTCTGTGCACAAATGAAGTTTAATTTATAAAGGCCTATGTACAATTTGTTAAACTTTGAACTAAAACAAAGATCACAGTAAAAAAAGGTTTTGTAAAGCTAAACAATTTTACTGAGTAAATTAGAACATCAAGTTGATAAACAAAATATTCGCAGACAATCAAACAAAGAAAAAGTTCTCAAACAAGAAAAATGTTGTCCAATTAGCAGCATTTTTTCTTTTAAATATAGTGTAAAATCATTTACAATAGTCCTAGATGCCCATGGTCCATTTACAAAGAATGTCCTAATCACACTACAAACATTTGCTGCTATCAAATCCAACTGTTTTTGGTGTAGTAGTAAACTTGACCTTAAATGCCTACATAGAACTCAAATTCCTGTTTTTCAAAAGCAAAACCCTAAACAAAAAAGACAAAAAGGCTACCCTATATCAGCTGCAAATTTGAAAACAATAACAACAATAAATCAACATTATTTTCCATTTTACCAATAACTAGCCATATAATAACATGCCAGGATTGACTAATGTCAGCATAAATGGAGAAAAAAAAAAGGCACTACTGGATACTTATTTAAAAACTTTATCTTCAGAAATATTTAACATATATATAAATATTTACTTTTAAATATTTATATTTTGGAGGTTTTCCTAAATTATATCACGCCTCACAAAATTTGCTGCCAAAATTTTGCTGGCTTTGCACATTTGTGACACCTTCTAAAGATTCTCTGCAAATGAAGTATCTTTTGTAAAGAGAACTTTATATAAATAAAAATTTCAAAAAAAAATTATGCATAGCCACCCATAACAACAAACTAATGATTTTTGAGCCTAATTCTTTAGTTGCATAGTGAGCAAAAATAAATGGTTATTATGGTTACTTTTATTACACATTTACTTTTATAAAAGACAATCTTTTTGGCATTGATTTAACAAACTTTTTAGTCTTTTCCTCAGCAATTTATTACCATATTTTTAGTAATACAGCTTTAAGATCTTTATCTTTGTTCAAAATATTTCTACAATTTCTAGATCCAGTGAGTACCAGAAATGCTCAATCAATTTTAAAACTAATACTGCTGCAACTAGGCAGAACAGTAGCTTTTTCTCTAGGACTTTAACTAGTACAGAAAATAGCATGCAATCAGGTAAAAGAAAGCACCAGCAATAGTAAAATGCTGTGAATGGTTGGTGTGATGGTTATTAAGTCAGTACCACAAACCAATTTATTCACCAACCTAAGATCTGTATACATTATTTTTGATAAACATGCCTCAACAAAAATTTAAAATGAAAAGCTAGTCCAATAGACTCTAGAGCTGTCCAACATTAAATCAAACATTAAAATATGCACTATTGTTGGGATACAAAAATATTGAAGAAACAGGCTTTCTTGAAGAAACATCTTCAAGAAAACAACACATTTCATAACACAAAACAAAGTCCATATTGGCTAAAACACTAAAAATGGTTCTCCCATTTATGAGAGGTTTATTGTATACAACCACTAATAAAACCCCACAATAAAAATGATAAAGTTTAAATGCTTGTCTGTAGTAAGCTCTATATTAATTTCACACTTTTTACACACTCTATATTAATTTGAAACTTTTGAAACCAGTGATATTTGCCTCCAAGAACATAGCA